>NC_054476.1:31712387-32023220 GCF_017639515.1 Carcharodon carcharias | reverse complement strand
AGACAAATTTCACCCAAGACCCTTTTCCAAAACATTTTGAGTGATTCATTATTTTATACCTATGTGGACTGATTGGAGATTCAAAATGTATTCTTTGCATAATTTCATTCATTGCTTAGCATTGGCAGTTTTCTAACTGTTTTACTCAAAGAATCATTGAATGGTGATGGCACAAAAGGGGGCCATTTAGCCCAACACATCTGTGCTGGCTCTCTAAAGGAACAATTCACATAGTGCCATTCTCCCAATTTCTTCCCGTAGCCCTGCGCATTCTTCCTTTTCAGATAATCCAATTCCCTCTTGAATGCCTTGATTGAACCTGCCTCCATAAAAATGCGCAGCCAGTTCATTCCAGATCCTAGGCACTCGATGCTTAAAAAAGGTTTCCATCATGTCACCATTGCTTCCTTAGCCAATTACCTTAAATCTGTATCATCAGGTTCTCGATCCTTCCACTAATAGGAACAGTTTCTCCCTATCTACTCTGTCCAGACACCTCATATTTTTGAATACTCCTCTCAAACTTCTCTTCTCCAAGGAGAACAGTCCCAACTTCTCCAATCTACCTACGTAACTGAGGCTCCTCTTCTCAGAAACCATTCTTTTGAATCTTTTCTGCACCCTCTCTAATGCCTTCATATCCTTCCTAAAGTGTGGTGCCCAGAACTGGACTCAATACTTGAGTTGAGGCCCAGGATGTCGTATGCTTTATTAATTGCACTCTCAACCTATTCTGCTGCCTGATTTATGTACATATACATCCAGGTCCCACTGTTCCTGTACTACCTTTAGGATTGTACCCTTTATTTTATTTTGTCTCTCTATATTCTTCCTGTCAAAATTGAAACATTTCATACATCTCTGCATTAAATTTCAACCGTCACATGTTCATCCATTCCACCAATCTGCCTATATCCTTTTCAAGTTCTATACTATTCTTCTCACAGTGCACAATACTTCCAAGTCTTGTATTGTCTGCAAATTTTGAAACTGTTCCCTCTACACCAAAGTCAAGGTCATTAATATATATCATAAGGGGCAGGGGTTCTAACATCAAACCCTGGAGCACTCCAGTACAAACCTTCCTCCAGTCCAATAATCACTACTCTGTTTCCTGTCACTCAACCAATTTTTTATCCATGTTTCTACTGTCCCTTTTATTCCACGAGCTCTAAATTTACTCATGTCTGTTGTGCAGCACTTTATCAAGTGCCTTTTGGAAGTCCATGAACACTACATCACAGCATTACCCTCATCAACCCTCTCTACTACCTCATCAAAAAACTCCAGCAAGTTAGCTAAACATGATTTTCCCTGATCAAATCCATGCCGTCTTTCCTTAATTAACTCATTAATTAAATTACTATTAATTTTATGCTGAATTATCACTTTTAGAAGCTTCCCTATTACCAAGGTTAAACTAGCTGGCCTGTAGTTGCTGAGCTTATCTTTACTCTCCTTTTTGAACAAGGGTACAACATTTGCAATTCTCCTGTCCTCTGGCATCACTTCTGAGTATAAGAAATATTGCAAAATTATGGCCAATGCCTCCTCAATTTTGACTCTCGCTTTCCTTAGTATCCTTGGATGCATCTCATCCAGTCCTGGTGCGTTATTAACTTTTAAGTACAGACAGCCTATCCAATATCTCCTCCTTATCAATTTTAAACCTTTTGCCTGAACTAGCTCTTCTTTCACCATGATTTGTGCAACATCTTCTTCCTTGGTAAAGACAGATGCAAAGTATTCATTTAATTCCTCAACCATACCCCCGTCTCCATGCTTAAATCCCCTTTTTGATCCCTAATCAGCCACACCCCTCTTTTTTACCGCCTTTTTACTATTTATATGCCTGTGGAAGACATTTGGAATCCCTTTTATGTTAGCTGCTAGTCTCTTCTCATACTTTCTCTTTGCTTATCTTATTGGTTGCCCTCTGAACCCTCTGTACTCAGCTTGATTCTCAGCTGCAGTAACTGACACTTGTCGTAAGCGCACTTTTTCTTCTTTGTCTTAACCTCTATCTCTTTTGTCATCTAAGGATCTTTGGATATGCTTACCTTACCTTTTCTTCTCACAGGAGTCTGCCTTGACTATGCCCGAACTACCTCTTATTGTAGATAGTCCATTATTCAGTTACAGTCTTGCCTGCCAAACTTTGATTCCAATTTTTCCAGGTCAGATCCATTCTTGCTTCATTCAAGTTGGCTTTCCCCCAGTTAATTATTCTTACTCTGGATTGTTCCTTGCCCTTTTCCTTAGCCACGCTAAACTTTATGGTACAATGACGACTGTCCCCTAAGTGCTCCCTTACTGAAACTTGATCCACTTAGCCCATCTGATTACCAAGAACCAGGTCTAGCAGTGCCTCCCTTCTCATTATACTGAAAATACACTGCTGTAGAAAATTTTCCTGAACACACTCTAGGAATTCTTGCCCTCTCTGCCCTTCACTCTACTACTATCCTAGCCTATATTTTGATAATTAAAATCCCCCATTATAACTATTCTAAAATGCTTGCATGTCTCCATTTCCTTGCAAATTTGTTCCTCTACATCTTTCCCACCGTTGGTGGCCTGTAGGCTACACCAAGCAATATAATTGCAACTGTCTTGTTCCTTAGCTCTAGCCAAATAGATTCTGCCTTTGACCCTTCTGCGACATACCCCCTCTCCAGCATTCCAATGTTCTCCTTAATCAATACTGCCACCCCTTTCCCTTTCTTTCCTTTGCTATCTTTCCTGAAAACCTTGTATCCAAGAATATTTAGTATCACGCCCTGTCCTTCTTTGAGCCAGGTCTCTGTTATCGTCCCAACATCACATTTCCACATGGCTATCTGTGCCTGCATCTCACCAATCTGAATTACCACACACCATGCATTCACATACATGCACAGTAAACCTAATTTAGACTTAATTACTTTTTTCCCTTCTGCTGAACCCACCTAATACCTTACCATATACAACCCCGGTGCTATCTGACTCTCCGAGTATTCTGGTATTCCTCTCTAGTATTATGTCCTGTTCCCACATCCCTGCAAAGTTATGTTAAAAAAAACCCTCTCCAATAGTGCTAGCAATGAAATTGGTCCTGGCTTTCTTTCAGTTTCTGCCTTCCCAACTCCCATTAGGTTCTGATCAGTGCAAATTTTAAATCTGCAGCAATCTGCCAAGTCTTACAACAAAAACTTGAGAATAAAAATGAAAAAGTAGAAGTACATGAGAGAAGCAATCCTTCAATATATCACTGACAGATAGATACTGACATTGAAATTGGATTGTGTGGGTCTGCTGGTTTTCTGGGGCAGGGACCAATCCCTACTGTGGAATGGGTAGATCAAAGGCACACCTGATATTGGGCCCAAATTTGCAAAAGGCCGAGTACCTCCATGTGTAAAGAGAAGAACACCTATTTCGGTCATGACCCTGGATGCCTGTTAATTTTGTCTACACCAGTAAGGTGGACATCGCACATTTGGAGTGTAATAAGTGTGTAGTGCGCCACCCACCATATTGGATGCTGAGGTGTATATTTTACACTATCAAACCTATAGGCCATGGTTACTATTTGATTCTGTTTTCTTGCTGAATGTTGATGCAGAGACAAATTGACTTCCTTACCCATATCTGAGTTGCACTATGATGCTCATCCATTTGAACCATTTAGCTGGGTCCAGAAAAAGGGGGCATAACCCTGCCAACATTAGAGCTAGACAGTTGAGGGATGTTGTCAGGAAGCTTTACACAAAGGGTAGTGGAAATTTGGAACTCTCCCCAAAAAGATGTTGAAACAGAATTGAAAAATTCAAAGCTGAGACTGATAGATTTTTGTTGCGCACAGGTATTAAGGGTTACAGGAGAAAAGATAGATAGATGGAGTTAAGATACAGATAGCCATTATCTCATTGAATGGTGGAACATACTCAAGGGACCGAATGGCCTCCTCATGTTCCTATGTTCCAACAAAAAAAGAGCTATATCAAGAATAAGTCTTCAGATTATTCCTGGGAAAATCTACAATAACGTACATTTTAAAAAGTAAACATATAATTTCAATTAAGAATAATTAAATATAAATATAAATGTTTAGTGTCATCATCACTCTTGTAAGTTAAAGGATGAATCAGTGTAAACATTTATGACTCTTCTGAATTAAATAAAATTCGAAAGTACAAATAAGAAATCAAAATCCTAAAACTGCTATTAGAATACTTGCCCATTTTTCAGAAATAATTTGCCAATTGTATTTTTAAAATTCTTACTCATTTGCATATTTTTCTTTCTACCTTTTTCTTTGAAGTGGGATTAGCATATCTTTTATCATCTTTTATTAAAATGGACTCCAGATTGTTCTGAAAAAGGGTATGTATTAAACATGCTTTGGGAATACTGAATATAATCCCAGCTCTGATGAATTTAGTTTTGCAAAAATAGTAAAGGCAGGCATGAAACACAATGCCAAAGTTATGATAGGGATTGACAGGGTAAATGTAGATATTTCCAATTAGGCAGGATCCAAAATTAGGGACCATGAATATAAGATAGCCACAAATAAATGCAGGGATCTGGGGAAAGAGTTGGGGTGTGGTACTAACTAGACTGCCCTTCAAAAGAGCTAGTGCAGAGTCAGTTGGCAGAATCATCCCAGATTTGCACTAAAGTGTGGCAGCGGGTGGGTAAAACGATGATCTACCCGCCGGCCATGATGGCAGGTGTTCACACCATATCGTCCCAAACCTGCCACATTACTTACGCATTCCCTGGAAACACACCCATTTCCATGGTGGGCTGGTTTTCGTTCGCCCACCACATCATCACCGCACTGCTTCATCACGCTAGGTGCCATATTTAAAGTCCGGCCGCATGCACACACCTCAGTGCTTCCAGCCCATGACTACTGCAGGGAAGATGTCCATGAAAGGCAAAAAAGGCTGCAACCCCAGGTTTAATGGCACGTCATTGGAATGCCATTTGGATGTCGTGGAGGCCCGCCATGATGTCCTCTACCTCCGCTTTGGCCACAGGACCGGCAACGGCATTACCAGTTCAGCATGGCAGGTGATGGCAGCGGAGGCCAGTGCCAATGCTGCACAGAAGAGGTTGGCCATCCAATGCAGATAGAGGATGAATGATCTCATCTGTGCAGCTAGGGCATGGCAACCATCTCATCACTCGAAACTCATACACTCAAGCCCATCACACATTCACTGGCATCTCACTCTCTGCCAGCTCAAGGGACCCTCACCACCTATTCTCACACACATAGTGTCACATATCCATCTGGCCTAATCTCCTCTGTAGACTGCATCCTCAACCCTTGCCATCTTGAAGCCACTTGCACAGATCAACATGTGCCCCCACACACACCCTGGGATACTCTCCTTCCCCAGGACAGCTCTCATCCTGCAACTTCTTCCCTTGCCTGAGTCAACTTCTCCCTCTTCCCCAAGCAAGACCTAGCCCTGCAGCCATTGAAAAGCCACCCAAATGTTGCTGTTCTGGTAGGTAGAGCCACCCTAAAAGTGATGTAACGCTGTCTCTGAAGCCTGGTGCTGATGACTGTGAGTGCTGACCAAAGCAAGGTGAGGAAGCAAACAAACCTTGAAGTGCTGAGCTAAGTGCAGCTCGCCAAGTGTAGGTTGCTTACGTGCTGCTGTGAAACACATTGGTGTGTTTGCCTGCTGACACATGGCAGAAGATCCAGCAGATGAGTCTGGTCGACTGGCCTTACAATGATATGCTGATGTATTACAATGAGGTTCCCGACGTCTGATAGCAGGAACCGTGACCCGCCATCGTCATTAAACCGATTTTTGGCCTTCTCACCATGTTGTCCACTCACGCCACCGAACACACCCAATGCTGGCAGGTACAGAAATCCCGGCCCCCTCCTGTGCTGTAGGGCAGAATTTTACGTCCCTCACGCGGGTGCGTGCCTGACCCAATTGGGCGTAAAGTTGTGTGAGAAGATGTCGGGTGAGTGTCCCGAGGTCATCCTGCGCGCGCACGATATTTCG
Source organism: Carcharodon carcharias (assembly GCF_017639515.1). NCBI lineage: Eukaryota > Metazoa > Chordata > Chondrichthyes > Lamniformes > Lamnidae > Carcharodon > Carcharodon carcharias. Next base: position 32,017,200 of record NC_054476.1, on the reverse strand, counting down.
CTTGGCGGGAGTGCGCAAAAGTCGGAAATGTGCCCGCCGAAAATTAAGAGGACAATCAAGCCCATTCGTGGCGCAATTATCTCCGAGTTTTCATGGTCCGTCCAACCTTATGGTTGGCAGACAGGTGAATCGGCCAGGCGGACTTTGTATTTTTCATGAAACCTCATCCAAGGGCGGGATGAGATTTCTGTTATTAAATAAAGCAAACTAAAAATCCGTGGACAGCATTTTATCATCTATATGTTTAGGTGCTTGATTGTGATGCTTGGACATCTTTTCCTGATTTGCAAAACTTTATTTCATGGTTTCGGGTCCGCAGCTCCCTGAGGCAGCTCTGCCTTCAGGGAGCTTTCACACAGCGCTCGCCCACATTCGCAGAAACGTCATCACCCGCCCTCCTCCCGCCCCCACCCCAGCAGCGCTGAGCATCTCAGCGTGTAGTTCACGCTGGCTAGCCGTTAATTGGCCAGCCAATGTGAAATGGCGGTTGGGGGCCGATCGCGGTTGGCGGTCTGTCTCCTGATCACTCCCGTACCCACCGATTGTGCCCACATGCTAAGCTGAAAATTAAGGCCTATGATTCTAGGATTGATACAGCCTCCAATTTCCCAATTTTCATGTCCATTCAAAAGATGGTTAATAAAGTATCACAAAAGAGACGTGATACCAAAATTGAAGAATTGAAGTCGATGGGATTAAAGTGGCAGCATGTCTCTAAAGACAGAAAGGGAGGAGTATTTGTGAACAGATATTTTTCAGACTGGAAGCAAGTATACAGTGTTGTTTCCCAAGGGTACATGTTGGGACCACTGCTCTTTTGATATACCTAGATGACCTGGACTTGGACATACAAGGGCTAATTTCAAAGTTTGCTAACAGCACAAAACTCAGAAATCTGAATAAATGGTGCGGAGTATAGTAACAGACATTAGAAGGACAGAGACAGGCTGGTGAAATAGGCATACACATGGCAGATGCATTTTAACGCAGAGAAGTGTGAAGTGACTAATTTGGTCATGCTATCGCTGGTGGCGAGTTTGGAGGCAGGAAGGGCATGTAATTAGGCTGAATAGTGGCATACCAGAACTCCACTGCCTTCCCGCTTCTGCCAGAATTAAGTTCTGGCCTTCCCACCCTGCCTCCAATTGAAGCCCTTAAGTGGACAATTAATGTCCACTTAAGGACCTCATCCCACCACTGGTGGTATTAACTCAGTAGTGGGTGGGCCTGTCAACATGCAGTGTGCATGGCAGGTAAAGCTGTGCAGCCAGCTTGTTTCTTCCGAGGGGTGGGAATGAGGTGGTTGGGGTGGTGGGGTGGGGGGAGGTGGGAAGGGGTTCCTCGATCAAAGGCACTCAATGCCTGACTGAAGGATTCGACATTAGGAAGCAGAGGCTTGCTGAGAGGCAACCCCTGTCCTTGTTGCCACCCCCCCTACACCCTCCTCCCAGCAACCCTCATCCCGCAAAACCCCATGCCCCCCCCACTCCCAAACATCACATACCTGTGGCCTGGGTGGCCTCACGATCTTGGGACTCTGGTTAGTGTTTTTCCTGTAGCAGCCTGCCCCCACCCTCCATGGCACTGCTGATCACAAGGGGTTGCCAGCCTCCAATTGGCTGGCAGCTCTCAGGGGTAAGTCTTTCGCCCCTGGGGTCTTGATTCCAGGAGAAGGCCCGCTGCTGGCCTTGTCACTGCCCAATTGGCGTGTGGTTCAGCAGCCTTCCCGAAAAGAGGTAGCGCAGGTCTCCCTTTGGCTGTCCAGACAGCAGGCATGACATCCGATACTTCAACAAGATTCTGCCTGTTGTGTCCAACTTTGAGCACTACACTTTGACAAGGTTGTCAAAAACTTAGAGAAGGTGCAAAGAAAATTCACTGGAATGGTACCAGGGATCTAAGACTTCAGTTCTGTCGAAGGGTCATGAGGACTTGAAACGTCAACTCTTTTCTTCTCCGCCGATGCTGCCAGACCTGCTGAGTTTTTCCAGGTAATTCTGTTTTTGTTTTTGTTTTGGATTTCCAGCATCCGCAGTTTTTTTGTTTTTATCTCTGTGTTTAATTGACTGCCACTGCTCTTCAAGAAATGCCTACCTCCTTGAAGAAGTTCTGTTCCTCTCTGCGACAAGATTTCCGTATCTCTCTTTTGCCCTGCTCACCTTCCTTGCTTTCCATTTCTCTCCTGGTGTTTGACAAAGTGTTTACTAAAACCCGCTTTCACAGCCACATCTCCTTTCTCAGAGACTGTCTCCATCTCCGACCTACCCCACGTGGATTTCAACTGAAATTCCACCCCTCATGTTTCGAACCCACCCAGGATTATAGGTATCTCCAGGACATAAAACGTTTCTCGGACTGCTGTTCCCGTCACATTCTGAACTCCACACTCAGTGCCATGCGCCGCCATATGAACACACTCGACCTCTTCCTCCAGCAGCACCGCCGTACCCTTTTTCAAAGCTGCGCATGCCCCCAGTTTCATTTTATCCTTCGGCTCATCCGACGCCTCAACAAGAAAATTTTTCTCTTTCTCTCAAGTGCTAAGGAACGCAAGCTCCAACAACTCATCGACACCAACACCCATCTAGGACCCTCCACCCCGGCCTGTCCCTCCGTCCCCACCCCATCTTCCAATCCCAACCCCAGCCGTGTATTCACTATACCCCCTGACCTTCCCCTCTCTGATGCTGAACGTTCAGTGCTCAGCAAAGGATTTAGTTTCATACCCTTATGCCCTCACCTCAATGAATTTCGGGCTGAACTGATGCTGAACTCTTCTTCCGGCGTCTTCGTCTCCGGGCTCACTTCTTTGGGCAGGAGTCCTCTCCCAGTTCAACGGATCCTTTTCCCCATCTCCAATATTCTCCCTCCACCTGGACCCCTCCCTCTGGATTCTTACCTTCTCTTGAACTTTTCATTGAGAACTGTCGGCGCGACATTAGTCGTCTCAATTTCTCTGCTCCTCTCACCCATTCTAACCTGTCTCTCTCTGAACTTACTGCACTCCATTCTCTCAGGTCCAACCCTGACATTGTCATCAAACCCGCTGACAAGGGTAGTGCTGTTGTTGTCTGGCACACTGACCTCTACCTCGCGGAGGCTGAGCGTCAACTCGCAGACACTTCCTCATACCTCTCCCTGGATCATGACCCCACCACTGAACATCAAGCCATTGTTTCCAGGACTGTCACTGACCTCATCTCCTCTGGGGATCTCCCTCCCACAGCTTCCAACCTGACAGTCGCCCAACCTCGGACGGCCCGCTTCTATCTCCTACCCAAAATCCACAAACAGAACTGCCCCGGTAGACCGATTGTCTCAGCTTGCTCCTGCCCCACAGAACTCATTTCTCGTTATCTTGACTCCCTTCTCTCTCCCCTTGTCCAGTCCCTTCCCACCTACATCCATGATTCCTCTGACACCTTACGTCACGTCAACAATTTCCAGTTCCCTGGCCCCAACCGCTTCCTCTTCACCATGGACGTCCAATGCCTCTACACCTCCATCCCACACCAGGATGGTCTGAGGGCCCTTAGCTTCTTCCTCGAACAGAGGGCCGAACAATCCCCATCCACCACTACTCTCCTCCGTCTGGCTGAACTTGTTCTCACGCTGAACAATTTCTCCTTCAACTCCTCTCACTTCCTCCAAATAAAAGGTGTGGCTATGGTTACCCACATGGGCCCCAGCTATGCCTGTCTCTTTATGGGGTATGTGGAACATTCCTTGTTCCAGTCCTACTCCGTCCCCCTTCCACAACTCTTTCTCCGGTACATCGATGATTACTTCGGTGCCGCTTCATGCTCTCGTCGGGACTTGGAAAAATTTATTAATTTTGCTTCCAATCTCCACCCCTCCATCATTTTCACGTGGTCCATCTCTGACACTTCCCTTCCCTTCCTTGACCTCTCTGTCTCAATCTCTGGTGATAGACTGTCCACCAATATCCATTACAAACCCACCGACTCCCACAGCTATCTCGACTACAGCTCCTCACAACCCGCTTCCTGTAAGGACTCCATCCCATTCTCTCAGTTCCTTCGCCTGCGTCGCATCTGTTCCGATGATGCTACCTTCAAAAACAGTTCCTCTGACATGTCCTCCTCCTTCCTTAACCGAGGTTTTCCACCCACGGTCATTGACAGGGCCCTCAACCGTGTCCAGCCCATCTCCCGCGCATCCGCCCTCACGCCTTCTCCTCCCTCCCAGAAACATGATAGGGTCCCCCTTGTCCTCACTTATCACCCCACCAGCCTCGACATTCAAAGGATCATCCTCCGCCATTTCCGCCAACTCCAGCATGATGCCACCACCAAACACATCTTCCCTTCACCCCCCCTATCAGCATTCCATAGGGTTCGCTCCCTCCGGGACACCCTGGTCCACTCCTCCATCACCTCCTACTCCTCAACCCCCTCCTATGGCACCACCCCATGCCCACGCAAAAGATGCAATACCTGTCCCTTCACTTCCTCTCTCCTCACCGTCCAAGGACCCAAACACTCCTTTCAAGTGAAGCAGCATTTCACTTGCATTTCCCCCAACTTAGTCTACTGCATTCGTTGCTCCCAATGTGGTCTCCTCTACATTGGAGAGACCAAACGTAAACTGGGCGACCGCTTTGCAGAACACCTGCGGTCTGTCCGCAAGAATGACCCAAACATCCCTGTCGCTTGCCATTTTAACACTCCACCCTGCTCTCTTGCCCACATGTCTGTCCTTGGCTTGCTGCATTGTTCCAGTGAAGCCCAACGCAAACTGGAGGAACAACACCTCATCTTCCGACTAGGCACTTTACAGCCATCCAGACTGAATATTGAATTCAACAACTTTAGGTCGTGAGCTCCCTCCCCCATCCCCACCCCCTTTCTGTTTCCCCCTTCCTTTTCTCTTTTTTTTCCAATAAATTATATAGATTTTCCTTTTCCCACCTATTTCCTTTATAAAAAGAGAAAAAGAAAAAAAAAATTATTTATTTATTTATTTTACATCTTTTGTGCTCTCCCCACCCCCACTAGAGCTATACCTTGAGTGCCCTACCATCCATTCTTAATTAGCACATTCGTTTAGATAATATCACCAACTTTAACTTTAACGTCTATGTGTTCTTTTGTATTATTGTAGTTGACATCTTTTGATGATCTGCTTCTATCACTGCTTGTTTGTCCCTACAACCACACCCCCACTCCACCTCTCTCTCTCTCTCTCTCTCCGCCCCCCACACACACACCTTAAACCAGCTTATATTTCAACTCTTTCTTGGACTCAACTCAAGTTCTGTCAAAGGGTCATGAGGACTCGAAACTTCAACTCTTTTCTTCTCCGCCGATGCTGCCAGACCTGCTGAGTTTTTCCAGGTAATTCTGTTTTTGTTTTTGTTATATAAGACTTCAGTTATGTGAAGAGGCTGGAGAAGCTGGAATTGTTCTCTTTACAGCAGCGAAGGTTAAGTGGAGATCTGGTACAGATGTTCAAAATCAAGAAGGGTATTGATAAAGTCAGTAAAGTGAAACTGTTTTGAGTGGAAGAAGGGTCAGTAACCAGATGATGCAAATTTAAGGTAATTGGCAAAAGAACCAGAGGGAAGTTGAGGAAAATGTTGTTTAGGCAGTGAGTTATTGTGAGCTGGGGTGCACTGCTTGAAACTGGCAGATGCAGATTCAACAGCGATGTTCAGAAAATTAGTTAAGTATTTGAAAAGGAAAAAAATTTGCAGGCCATGGGGAAAGAGAAGTGGGACTATTTGGAAACCTCCTTCAAAGAGACAGCCAGCCAAGAAGAACCACCTCCTTCTGTGCAGTAACATTTTGTGGCAGGGATTTTCAATCGCCCATGGGGACAAGATCGGAAGCAGACGCAGTTTGAAAATAATACAGCCGGATGGTGTGTCAGTGTCCTGACGCTGCTATTTTCAAAGTGAGGACAGATGATGAAGAAATGGGAGCTGACTAGCCTCCAATTAACTGCCAGTTAAGCTCCTTGAGGAATTTGTTAACAGGCTGGAGAGGAACAGAAGGCTATTTGCAAATCACCAAATCCAAACATTCTGGTGTATGTTAGTGTGCAGATGTCGGATTCAATGTGGGGAGCCATCAAATAATGTTTTCTCTGAGAAAAATCTTTGGCAGTAAGGATTATTGTCTCAGATTGGGTGCAGTACCTTTTCATTGTCCATTTGGCCACTTCTATGTGCCATGGAGCTGCTGGTCCTCTGATCCTCTATCCTGCAAGGCAGTGGCACGTCCCATCATGGCTGCTGTTTGACTTTGAGGATTGTGCTCAGCAGTAAGCTCCTGCCTCCTGGCAGAGCTTGACACCACTAATTGACCGCTGAGCGTGCTTCCAGCCCAATTAGGTCATCTACACTTGAAAATAGCATTGCACGAGTGATATGAGTTCAGGACCTGGAAATTATTTGGGCATCAATTTCCCAATGGTATATTAAAAATCAAGCCTGATGGTTCATTCATTCAGAAAGAACTTATATTTACGTGGCGCCTTTTACAACCTCACGACCAAAGCGCTTTATAGCCAATGAAGCACTTTCAAAGTGTAGTCCCTGTTCTAATGTAGGAAACATGGCAGTCAATTGGCACACAGCAAGGATCCACAAACAGTGAATATTGCTGACCAGATCATCTGTTTTGGTGATGTTGGTTGATGGATAAATATTGGCCAGAACACTGGGAAAAACCCCTCTGTCCTTTTTGAAATTGTGGCTGTGGGATATTTTGCAACCAAATGAGAGAGAACATACAAACCTACGAATAAGGAGCAGGAGCAGGCCATTTGGCACCTTGAGCCTGCTCTGCCATTTAATAAGATCATGGCTGATCTGATAATAACCTCAAATCTGCATCCCACCTACCCCCAATAACCTATCATGCCCTTGCTTACCAAGAATTTATCCACCTCTGCCTTAAAAATATTTGAAGACTCTGCTTCCACCGCCTTTTCAGGAAGCAAGTTCCAAAGACTCACAACCCTCAGAAAAAACTTTGCCTCATCTCTGTTTTAAATGGGCGACCCCTTATTATTAAACAGTGACCCCTAGTTCCAGATTCTCCCACAAGATGAAACATCCTCTCCAGATCCACCCTATCAAGTTCCCTCAGGATCTTATGTATTTCAATCAAGTCACCTCTTACTCTTCTAAACTCCAGCAGATACAAGCCTAGCCTGTCCAACCTTTCCTCATAAGGCAACCTGCCCATTCCAGGTATTAGTCTGGTAAACCTTCTCTAAACTGCTTTCAATGCATTTACATTCTTCCTTAAATAAGGTGACTGATACTGTACACAGTACTCCAGAGGTGGTCTCACTAGTGCTCTATATAACTGAAACATAACCTCCCTACTTTTGTACTCAATTCCCCTCTCAATAAATTATAACATTCTATTAGCTTTCCTAATTACTTGCTGTACCTGCATACTAGCCTTTTGCAATTCATGCACAAAGACACCCAGATCCCACCGCATCTCAGAGCTCTGCAATCTCTCACCATTTAGATAACGTGCCTCTCTTTTATTCTTCCTGTCAAAATGGACAATTTCACATTTTTCCACATTATAGTCCATTTGTCAGATCTTTACCAACTCACTTAATCTATCTATATCTTTTTGTAGGCTCCTTATGTCCTCTTCACAAATTACTTTCCTACCTATCTTTGTGTCATCAGCAAATTTGGCAACCATCCCATCCATCCCTTCACCAAAGTTATCTATATAAATTGCAAGCAGTTGAGGTCCCAGCACTGATCCCTGTGGCACACCACTCATTACATCTTGCCAACCTGAAAAAAGACCCATTTATGCCTACTCTCTACTTCTTGTCAGCCAGCCAATCTTCTATCCATGCCAATATGTTACCCCCTATACAATGAGCTTTTATTTTCTGCAATAACTTTTGATGTGGCACTTTATCAATGCTTTCTGGAAATCTAAGTACAGTACATCCGCTAGTTCCCCTTTATCCACAGCATGTTACTTCCTCAAATAACTCCAATAAGTTGGTTAAACATGATTTCCCTTTTACAAAACCATGTTGACTCTGCCTGATTACCTTGATCTTATACAAGTGCCTGGCTATAGCTTCTTTAATAATAGCTTCTAACATTTTCCCTATGGCAAATGTTAAGCTAACTGGCCTGTAGTTTCCCACTTTCTGTCTCCCTCCCTTTTTGGATAATTTGCTATCATCCAATCTAATGGAACATTTCCTGAACCTAGGGAGTATCGGAAAATTAAAACCAATGCATCAACTATCTCACTAGCCACTTCTTTTAAGACTTTAGGATGAAGTCTATTAGGACACGGGCACTTGTTAGCCCGCAGCTCCAACAATTTACTCTGTACCACTCCTCTGGTGAATGTAATTTTCCTGATTTCCTCCCTCCCTTCCATTTCCTGGTTTATAGCTGCTTCTGGGATGTTACTTGTATCCTCTATAGTGAAGACTGATGCAAAATACCTGTTCAATTCATTTGACCTTTCCTTGTTTTCCATTATAAATTCCCCAGAGTCACTTTCTATAGGAACATCGCTCACTTTGTTAACTTGTTTCTTTTTAAAATATTTATAGAAACTCTTACTATATGTTTTTTTATTTTTGGCTAGCCTTCTCTCATATTCTAATTTTTCCCTTCTTATTAATCTTTTAGTCATCCTTTTCTGTTTCTTATATTCTGTCCAATCTTCTGGCCTTCCACCTATCTTTGCACAATTATATATTATTTCTTTAAATTTGATACTATCTTTAACTTCTTTAACTTTTCTAGTTAACCACAGATGGTGAGTCCATCCCTTGGACTTTTTCTTACTCAGTGAAATGTATCTATTCTGTGTATTCTGGAATATCACCTTAAATATTTTTCACTGCATCTCTATTGACTTATCCTTTAACCTAATTTGCCAATTCACTTTAGCTAGCTCTGCTTTCATGCCCTCATAGTTGCCCTTATTTAAGTTTAAAAACATAGTCTTGGATCCACTCCTCTTTCCCTCAAACTGAATGTAAAATTCAAGCATATTATGGTTGTTGCTACCTAGGGGCACCTTTTCTATGAGATCATTAATTAATCCAATCTTGTTGCACAATACCAGGTCTAGTATAGCCTGCTCTCTGGTTAGCTCCAGAACATGCTGTTCTAAGAAACTATCCCAGAAACATTCTATGAACTCCTCATCTAGGCTACCATTGTCCATCTGGCTTTTCCAGTCTATATGTAGATTAAAATCTTCCATGATTATCACTGTGCCTTTCTGACATGCTTCCGCTATTTCTTCCTTTAAGCTCCATCTTACATATGATTACTATTAGGGGGCCTGTATACGATTCCCACAAGGGACTTCTTGCCTCTACCTTTTCTCATCTCTACCCAAACCGTTTCCACATTCTGAGTTCTTGAACTTAGATCATCCCCCTCTTTTGTGCTAATACCATCATTAACTAATAGGGCCACCCCTTCACTTTTTCCTCACTTCATGTCCTTCCTAAATGTCCTACATCCTTTAATATTCAGGTTCCTATCCATGTCCTCTTGCAGCCATGTCTCTGTAATGGCTATCAAATTGTATTTATTTATTTATTTTCATTTGTTTTGTTTCGCATTCTTCGTGCATTCAGTTACAGAATCTTTAGTTTTATCATTTTATTCTTTTTATAACCTCTAGTCTCATCTGTTGATTTACTGTTAGATTTGTACTCTCTATCCCTTCCTGTCACAGTCTGTTTTTCATTTCCCGTAATAATACCTTTCTCTTTTGCCTTGTCCCTGCTCTTTCATTTACCACACCTTCCTAAATTTGATACCTTGCCCCCACTATTTAGTTTAAAACCCTCTCTGCTTCCCTGGTCATGTGACTCGGAAGAACACTGGTCCCCGCACAGTTCATGTTAGACCGCCCCAATGGCAGATCTCACTTTCCCCAGTATTGGTGTCAATGCCCCACGAACTGAAACCCACTTATTCCACGCCATGCTTTGAGCCAGGCGTTCAACCCACTGATCTGCTTTACATGCCAATTTGCATGTGGTTCAGGTAATAATTCAGAGATTATGACCTTTGAAGTTCTGCTTCTTAATTTGGTGCCAAGCTCCTCATACTGACTATGCAGAACCTCCTTCTTTGTCCTGCCTATGTCATTGGTAGCAACATGGACCATGATAAATGGGTCCTCCCCCCTCCTACTGCAAGTTCCTCACCTACTACCACTACATTCCTTGTAAGTCTCCCTGCTTGAATAGCTTCCTGTATCACGGTGCCATGGCCATTTAGCTCATCCCCCCTGAAGCCCCCACTCTCATCCAAACAAGCTGAGAAAACCTCAGGCCTGGGCCGAGGCTTCTGCCCTGCCACTTACCTGGGCCGAGGCTCCTGCCCTGCCACTTACCTGGGCCGAGGCTCCTGCCCTGCCACTTACCTGCCTCCTTTGCAGTCACACTTTCCTGTCCCTGACCACTGAACGAATCAGAAGACTCCATCCTAAGGAGTGTAACCATCTCCTGGAATAAAGTGTCCAGGCAACATCCCCTTCCCTGATATGCCACAGTGTATGCATCTCAGCCTCCAGCTCAATAACTTGGAGCTGAAGTTCCTGCAGCTGCAAACACTTACTGCAGATGTGTTTGCCCTGGATCACACCAGTATCCAGAAGCTCCCACATCCTGCAATTGCAGCACATCACCTGCCCTGCCACCACCAATATGTGTTAATTAATCAATTGCTAATTAATTAATTATAATTAATAAAGCTTACACTTCCCAAGATTTTGGCACAGCCAGTAAACTTTACAATACTGATAAAACAATACAGTACTTACAATACTGATCAAACTAATAATAACAGTTACTGGTTTACCTGCTCCTTCTGCTGCACCAAAGTGGAAATCAATACTGGAGGCTGAAAGAGAGTCAAAGAAAAAGCACCTTCCCACTCAGCACACTACTTCTTGCAGTAAACCTTACCCATAGCATCTCTTTCCCCCTATGCACAGAATTCCAGCTTTGAACCAAATCCCCAAATATACTCCTTCAAGGTAGGTATTGCTGGAAGAGAAGTGGCAGTGAATTAAACATTAAGATAAAAGCAAAATACTGCGGATGCTGGAAATCTGAAACAAAGACAGAAAATGCTAGAAAAACTCAGCAGGTCTGGCAACATCTGTGGAGAGAGAAACAGGAAGAAGAAGAGTCATACGAACTCGAAACGTTAACTCTGTCTCTCCCTCCACAGATGCTGCCAGACCTGCTGAGTTTTTCCAGCATTTTCTATCTTTGTCCCAAATGTACTCATTCGGTCTCTGTCTCACTCAGGCCACAGTCTCCCCCCGTGACCTTGTGCCTCTTACTCAGAAGACAGGGCCTCAGTTTAATAATTCATCCAAAAGTCGACAAATCAGGGAGCGCCAACCCGGATCATGTGTTTTGGTCTCTGATAGGCCTTCAAGCCCACAACCCACAGACTGAGGTGAGCAAATGGATAAGGTAGCACCAGAGGTCACCTTTGGGAGTAATGCTGGTATATCCCTAGTCCTTTGCCTACAGGAAAATCTTCCCTCCTTACTGCTGTAACAAGATTTATTTTAAATTTTAAACAGTCAGCATTTTTTGCATGTCCTAGAAAGTGCATTGCTTGGATTAGATCTTTTGAATCAATATCCTCCACAAATGACCAGCCATACTGTCAATCATAAGCATTTACTGAAATTACCTCTCTAAAATTAATTTACCTGAGGCAAGATTCTTAAAGTTTATTGGAGGATTAAAGGAATTAACAACAAAGATGTCAAGCATAGTGGTTAGGTTAATAATCCAAAATGTTTTAATAACTCACGTTGCTTCTGGGGTTCGTCACTCAACAGAAAATAATTGTTGCTTCCCCCTCAACAGTCTTGCTGAGAATCAGCCTCTTGTATGAAGCCCTGTTAGTTATTTTTTCCTCGACTGGGAATTTTGAAGGCAAATATGCCAGGATCACTCCCAATGGTGACCTCTGGTGCTACCTTATCCAGTTGCTCACTTCAGTCAATGGGTTGTGGGCTGTAGGCCCATTAGAGACCAAAACACATGATCCAGGCTGACACTCCCAGAATTGCTGATTGTTGGAGGAATCATTCAACTGAGGCCGTGTCTTCCCTCTCAGTTCGATGCAAAAGATCCCACAGCCACCAGTTCAAGAAAAGCAATAGTATGATGTAGATCTGTTGTGTTTTCCAGTAATTCAATCTTGACTAGGCTTGTTAAAGGCATTCACACAAACACAACACCACACACAAACACACACACACACACGCACACACACACGTTCGTGACATAAAACCCACAAGAAGATTTGGATGTTTACGAGTTCAACATCTCCAAAATAGCTGGATGTTATCTTGCCACTCTCTGTGGGATCTTACTGTGTGAAGATTGGTTGCCACATTTGCCTTCAAAATAGTGACTTCTTTTCAAAAGTAATTCATTGGCTGTGAAGCACTTTGGGACATCCTGATGTCATGAAAGGTGCTATGAAAACAGAAATTATTTCTTTAACTGGGGTTCAGTTGTAATGGAATATATTATAAATTATTCATCCACTAACACAAACCCTAATCAAACATCCTAAAGATTTGCTTCCATTACTTTGACCAATCGGGTGGTGTCCCCCCATGTAAGCCAGCCAGGGTGTCTCATATTATGGCCATCTGTAGCGTGCTGCACAATATGACTGTACAAAGAGGCCTGAAGCTGGATGAAGATGAGAGACTGATACACTATTCTTTCTTGGAGTTGAATAGGGAGGTAGAAGACGAGGAAGATGAAATGTGGGAAGGTGGCCGCGGGGTGGGTGGGGGGGGGGGGGGGGGGGGGGGGGGGGGGGCGGGGGGGTTGCGGGGGTGTTGGTAGTTGCTCCAGAGGACCCTCGTGCCCAGGCTTTAGATGATGACTGCCGAGTTGTCCAAGGCCTCACAGAGATCGGCAGGTTGACATGGCCACGAGGACCACACTAATTCAGCAACGCCTCACTGGAGTGCTCCAGGCCCTGTGCCAGGTGACTGCCAATCTCAACAGAGACAAGTTTTCCAGTCAGCACACACATCACCCCAAATCCCCAACAATGCATCTGCACCAAGGCCATACAGTGACCCCAGCGCCCATCCCCCCGAGCCTTCCTTTCAGTCCCCACCGCAAGCCATAAACAGACAGAAGCCTGAGTGATTTCATCAAACAGTAACATTATGAATATTATATAAAAAAGGCTGCATTCGGAATGAGGTGTCTTCCACATAAAATGTTGACTAGCATAATTTTGGATTCCAGAATATGGATTGGCCACTTTTATCTATCAAATGAAATACGTGAAATATAAACTTGGAGTAATTGCACTAGGAGCAAGCCAAGCACAGGTTGGAATGTTTCTCCATGAATATCAATCTAATATTTTAATATGTGTTATTAGTCAACCATGACTGGTTACAAATGGTATTCCTTTTATCCTAAGTAGGCTGGTGCAGTCATGCTGCTCAGAGTGTTTGATTGCTGAAGGAAAAATGTTTCTTATTTCTCAACTATTGAATTCCTGTCAAATCTGGCAGATTGTGACAATATCAACAAGTGACCTGTGTGTACTTCAGGGCAAGCTGTTTCAAAAGGAACAAACCATTCACTTGATTCAGGTAGCAGAAAGTGAATGGGAAACGTAGTTCAAAAATAGTTTAGGATTTTCTATTCTGATTAACTCGACAACACTGCTCCCTTATTGGCTCACTTAAGCAAAATCAACTGCACCTCCCTAATGTGAAAATCTTCTGGTAATTGTATTTCACTCAGTGACACGTGGTCAGGGATAAACTACATGAAGAACACTGTGTAAATTATAATCAGGAAAGTAAGCCTGTCTTTAATGTTGCTAGGGATTCACAGTGCAACTGCAGGCTAAGTGTGAGATAAAGCTACTTTGAACGGATGCTTCTGTTGGTGTAGATACAGCTCAAAAGGATTAGGAAGTAAAATATTTTGATCTTCATGTTTGCCTGATCCTCAGTAATGGACTCTGGTCTTTTCCAATGTGATCATCCACTATCACTGTGCTCGCTGACCTGCATTGGCTCCCAGTCCATCAACACCTCATTTAAAATTCTCATCTTTGTGTTCAAACCAGATCAAATGGTCATTATGTTATTGAACTTCATTCATTCTGGTTTGAGTGTTAACTATAGTTCAATTGGTACCACTTGTCTCTCTAAATCACAAGGTTGTAAGTTCAAGGCTCACTCCAGGGTTTGAGCACAAAATAATGGAAAGCTGACACTCCAGTGCAATACTGAGTGTTGCACTGTCCTTTGGTTGAGATATTAAACCAAGGCCCAGCCTGCCCTCTCTGGTGAATGTAAAATACCCCATGGGACTATGCTGAAGAAGATTAGGGAAATTCTCCCCGGTGTCCAGTTCAATACTTATTCCGCGATCAATGTCACAAAACCCAGATTATCTGGTCATTATCAAATTTCTGTGTGCAAATTAGCTGCCCTGTTTCCTATATTATAACAGCGACTACACTTCAAGAAGTGCTTCATTGGCTCTTAAGTGCTTTGGGGTGTCCAGTGGTAGTGAAAGGTGCTATAGAAGTGCAAATGTTTCTTAATGAGTTCAAATCTCACCAGCTGGGGAGTTTAAATTCAAATAACTAAGTAAACCTGGAATAAAAGGCTAGAATCAGTATTGGTGACAATGAAACTACCAGATTGTTGTAAAAACCCATCTAGTTCACTAATGTCCATTGAGGAAGGAAATCTGTCCTAAGTGGGACTCCAGACCCACAGAAATGTGGTCGATTCTTAACTGCCCCCTGAATGGCCAGTAAGCCACTCAGTTGCCAAGAAGGTGGCTCACCACCACCAACTCAAGGGCAATCAGAGATGGGTGATCAACGCGGGCCTTAATTGCTGGCCTTGCATCCCATGAATAAATAAAACAAATCCCTCCATGGCCACTCTCGCTGCATAACCTCCTCAAGCCCAACAACCCTCTGAGATCTCTGCCCTCCTCTAATTATGGCCTCTTGCACATCCCAGATTTTCATTGCTTCACCGATGGCAGCCTTGAGGTGTTGAGGAGCTAAGCTCAGGAATTCCCTCCCTAACCCACTCCATGTCTTTACCTCTCTCTCCTCCTTTAAGGTGCTCCTCAAAATCTACCTCTTTGACCAAGTGCCTTGGGATGTTTTACTACACTAAATGCAAGTTGTTGTTATAAACGATGCATCATTAAAATAACGCAACCATTGCTGGGGTAGCCTGCCACTCTGTTAGAGAATTCAAAACTCTGTTTTCTTCTTCTTCCATTAAGGATCCTCAGCTCTAGGGTTGGTTTCTATTTTTGTGTTCTGTGTCCTTGAAAAGACTTGTTGCTATGCAATTACAACGGGATAGACCAGTCATAATAATTGAAGTGGGGGTACACTAATTGTGAATAGAGTTGCGCAGCTAAGCTCTCATCATGCTTTGGTTTTCCAAAAGTTTTAACCCTCATGTTTCTTCATAAAAAGAAAACTATGTCAATCCTGTGTATTTGCAACCTCTGTTCTTTCACTGTTATGTCTTTTTGCTTTTAAAGATTTTCATTCAGTACACTGACATAAGCAGCATCCATGGAAGTTAATATAAGGCTAAAGGCCACAGATGAAAGTACTCCGCCTATAATCAAAAGTAATTTGAAGCCACTTGGTGCAATGTTGGAATTTTAAAGTTCGCATATATACAGCCATTGTTCAAGGATGATATGCCCACTTCCACCCTCTCCCCAAAACATTTAAATCATGTAAAATAGGTGGATGTAACGAGCTTGTATAATACATGGTAGTTAGTGTGAACTGCTGTGGGAAAACAGCACAAACTAAAGCAACAGCTCACTCACTGAACTTCCAAAGCAAGATTGCTGATACATGATAGCAACTGAGGGAGGGGTGTTTGCATTAATATCAGCACAATTCTCAGTGACTGATCCATTACTAGATTGGCAAATGGAAGGGTGGTTTTTGAAAAATAGCAAGAGATTGAGATTCAGTCGTACCTCATGAACTGAGACAGGATTTTCAGGAATGAGGAAGGGGAGTGAGGTTTTCAATGTCAGACAATAATCCAAGAGAAAAAAAATAATTGTCACTTAGACAATATTGGTTTGATAAATGAAAGGAAGTATTAAAGGCAAAACATAGTTGACCAACTTGTGTTCTTTGATGAAGCATCAAAGAGCATTGATCAAGGAGGTACGGTTGATGTTGTGCTTGTGGACTTTCAAAGTACCACGTAATAAGCTTGTTAGCAAAATTGAAACCCATTGGATTAAAGGGGCAGTGGCAGCATAGATACAAAATGGTTAAGGGACAAAAAGCAGGGAATTATTGGTGAACAGTTGTTTCTCAGGACTGGAGAGATGTATAAAGTGCTGTTTCCCAGGGGTCAGTGTAGGCACTACTGTTGTTCTTGATATATATTAATGACCTGAACTTGTGTGTGCAGGGCATAATTTCAAAGTTTGGAGATGACACAAAACTCAGAAATACGGTAAACGATGAGGATGATAGTAACAGACTTCAGCAAGATATGGACAGGGTGGTAAAATGGGCTGAATTTTCCTGGCCCCTTGGTGGTGGGCTTGGGGGCAGGGGAGTTGGGAAAATAGGGGTCCTGCATCAGGATGGTTCCATACCGAATTCTTGCCACTGGGTAACTTTCCAAGGGGTGAGCTGGGAATTGGATTGGCTGCCCGCTCCACGAAAAGGGCCAACCAATTGCTCTTGTTAAGACCCCAATTAGGGGCAATTTTACAGAATTGCCAGTGACAAAGCAGCCCCCTGCCACATGCTCAAAGGAGACGCCTTCCCTGCAGCAGGCTGAGAAGTCATCAGAGTCTTCATGCTTCAGTGAGAATTAAATGGTGTTCCACAAGGATCAGTGCTGGGACCATTGTTGTTCACAATTTAGATTAACCATTTAGACTTAGGAATCAAAAACACAATTACTAAATTTGTGGACAACACCAAATTGAAGCGGATAGTCAACACTGAGGAAAACTAACGAGTTACAAAAAGGCATGAATGAATTTGCAGACTGGGCATATGATTGGCAAATTAATTTCAATATATTTAAGTGTGGGATGTTATATTTCAGGAAGGAAAATAAGGAGGTCGCTTATTGCTTAGAGATAAGAATCTCAATGGGGTAGAGGAGCAACTGAATATACATATATACAAATCACTATAAGTTGTGACAAAGATCAGTAAGGTCATAACAAAAAGAAACCAAGCTCTGGGATTTATTTCTGGAGGATTAGAATTGAAAGGTAAATTAGTTATGTCAAACCAGTATCGGACCTAAGTCAGACCATGCTTAGAGTACTGTGTACAGTTGGGGTCTCCATTTTATTAAATGATATACAGGCATTTGAGATAGTGCAAAAAAAAATTACATAAATGATAGCAGAATGACAAGATTATACTTATCAGGAAAGATTGCTCAGGCTGAGGGTCTCTTGAAAAGAGAAGGCTCAGGGTGACCTAATAGCAGTCTTTAAAATTAGGGAAGGTGATGATAGGGTGGACACACTCCAAATTTTTTTCTCCGCCGATGCTGCCAGACCTGCTGAGTTTTTCCAGGTAATTCTGTTTTTGTTTTGGATTTCCAGCATCCGCAGTTTTTTGTTTTTAACACTGCAAATGTTTCCACTTGTGGGGAAGAGCAAAACTGGAGTCCATCAATTTAAGATAGTCACCAAGAAATCCAATAGGCAATTCAGGAAAAACTTCTTTATCCAGGGAGTGTTGAGAATGTGGAAATGGTTGCCACGGGGAGTGGATGAGTGGTTAATATAGATGCATTTAAAGGGAAGCTGGATAAATACAGGCAGGAGAAGAGAATGGAAGGTTAGGCTGATAGAGTTAGATGAAGAAAGATGGGAGGAGACTCAAGTGGTCCTGGACTGGTCAGGCTACTGTTCTGTTTCAGTGCTATATACACTATGTAACCCTATGTAACGCCACTTCCAGTCATGGCTGGGTGTTTAGATGGATCAGTTATTGGCTGTTAAATGAAGAACAGAATAAAAGATGTAGGGCGGAATCATTCCAGATTTGCACAAAGTGCGCTAACAAGCTGGCCGCAATGGTAGGTTTTCGCACTGCATCACCCCATTCCCAGCGTCCTGCCTCGTTATTAATGCTTCATGGGAAACACTCTGGATCGCTGGTGAGCAGGCTCAGTTTGCCCACCCCGCCGTGAACTCAGTGCTTCCTTGCTCCAAGCACCATCCTTAAAGCGCACCAGAGCCCATGCCTGCTTCGTGTCTACAAGTCCAGGACTGCATCAGGCAACAGATGGCCCCGAAAGCAAAGAAGATGGTAGCCCCATATTTAGTGACATCTTTCTGGGGTGCCTACTGGGTACAGTGAAAAGCCATTGTGATGTCCTCTACCACTGCTCTGACCGCAGGAGGTCTACCAGAGTCACCAATCTGACCTGAGTGGCATTGGTAGCAGCAGTCAGTGCCAGCGGAGTACAAAGGAAGTCAGCCACCCAGTTCAGGAAGAGGATGAATGCTCTCTTCCTTTTTGCCAGGGAAGTCGGCTATTTCACCACTCTCAACTCAGACATTCATAAACCCATCACACATTCACAGGGACCTCACACCTAAATCAGGCTCATATCCTCTGGAGCTCATGCCCTAATCCTGTCCATGGCTCCAGCCACCACACAAAGATTCCATGCAGTGCCGTGTGTCCTTCCCACATTCTCTCCATCTGTTTTCATGCAGGAGAAGCTGGCTCACAACAGCAGGGAGAGATCCCAGACCAGGGGTGTAGTGGTCCACATTAGGCCCTCACTCACTTTGAGGAGTTTGTGGTGATGATGTGGACTGTGCCTGTGGCGACGGTGAGATTGGTGGTGAATACCCATATGAGGATCCTGCACCACATCATCCCTCTCTCAGCACAACTGAGTGCTCTCTCTCTTGCTTGTGATTCTGCTGCCATGCACTAATTATCTCTACTTTGGTTCACAGGGAGCTCTGCCAAGTGACAGATGCCGTCAGGCAGCCAGTCTCTCAGCTCCATCCAGGTCCTCATTTCCAGCCAAGAGGACACCTCCTCCATTGAAGAGCTTGAAATAAGCAGCCTGGAAGGCCCATCACCGTGCTGACTCACAACCTCCACCAGCACAGAGACGGATACCCCAGTGGGACCAAGATCTACAGCAGGCTTGGGTTCACAATCTGGTGGTTATTGCACAGACATGTGTCTGCAGCAGGAGAAGGCAGGTTCAGCCAAGTTCCTCAGCACACAGAGGACTGCTGGGGAAGAAGCATTGGAGGTCTGAGTCAGATGACGAGCGTCTGGGTTCGGCCTTCCAACTCATTTTGAGGAGTCAGCAGGAGGTGGGGGAACAACATGCAGAGCTGTTGGAAGCCCTCAGAGTGGCATGCAAGTTGGAGGAATGCGTTCACCTGCTCTCTGATGAAGTGCTGCCCACATGTGCGAATGGTGGTCTCCATGGGAAGGATGTCAGAGGCAATGGAGACCCTGGTCCAGCAGAATGTGGAGAGTCAAGCAGCACAGAAACAGGATCTTTGGCCCATCGTGTCTGTGCTGGCCATCAAGCAGCTATCTATTCTAATCCCATTTTCCAGCACTTGGCCCATAGCCCTGTACACTATGGCATTTCAAGTGCTCATCTAAATACTTCTTAGATGTTGTGAGATTTCTATCACCCAGTGTGTTCCAGATTCCTGATTCTCAAGATTTCACTCTGGGTGAAACAAATGTTCCTCAAATCCCCCTTTACCTTAAATCCATGCCCTCTGGTTCTTGACATTTCTTCCTATCTACCCACCTCATAATTTTGTATACCTCCATCAGGTTCCCCCCTCAGCCTTCTCTGCTCTGTCCAGTCTCTCTTTATAGCTGAAACACTCCAGCCCAGATGAATCTCCTCTGCACACTCTCCAATGCAATCATATCCTTTCTATAGTGTGGTGCACTATAGAATTGCACACAGTATTCCAGCTGTGGCCTAGCTAGCATTTTTTAAATGCTTGCTCATGGGATATGAGCAAGCATTTGTTGCCCATCCCTAATTGTCCTTGTTCATAGGGCATTTTTAAGAGTCAATTGCTGTGGGTCTGGCGTGGCAAGGTCAGACCAGGTAAGGGTGTTTACAACAATGGTTTCATGGTCATCATTAGACTTTTAACTCCAAACATTTATTGAATTCAAATTTCACCATCTGCCTGGTAGGATTTGAACCCAGGTCCCCAGAACACTAGCTGTGTCCCTATCCAGTGACAATACAACCACACCACCACCTCCCCTTCTACAGCTCCAATATAACCTCTCTGCTCTTATATTCTATGCCTCAGTTAATAAGGGCAAGTATCCCATATGCCTTCTTAGGATCTATGGACACATACACCAAGGTCCCTCTGATCCTCTGTGCTCCCTACTATTCATTGTATATTCCCTTGCTGTGTTTGACCTCCCAAAATGCATCACCACACACTTCTCAGGATTAAATTACATTTGCCACTGCTCTGCCCAACTTACCAGCTCATCTGTAGCGTTTTGTAATCTAAGGCTTTCCTCCTCACTATTTATGACAGCACCAATTTTCATGTCATCTGCGAATTTACTGATCATACCTCCTATATTCACGTCTAAATCATTAATGTACACTACAATCACCAATGGTCCCAGCACTGATCCATGCAGTACACCACTCATCACAGGCTTCCAATCGCAAAAACAACCTTCGACCATCACCCTCTGCCTCCTGACACTAAACCAATTTTGGGTCCAATTTGCCAAATTGGCCCTGGATCCCATGGACTCTTGATCATTCTCCCATGTGGGACCTTGCCAAAAGCCTTACTAAAGTCCATGTAGGCTACGTCAACTGCATTACCCTCATCTACACAACTAGTCACCCCCTTGAAAAATTCACTCAAATTTGTTAGATGTTTCTCCCCCGATAAATCCCTGCCTCTCTAAGTGGAGATTAATCCTGTCCCTCAGAATTTTTTCCAATAGTTTCCTACCACTAATGTTAGACTCACTGGCTTGAAATTACCTGATTTATCCCTACTACCTTTCTTAAATAATGGTACCACATTCGCTGTCCTCCTGTGCTTTGGCACCTCTCCTGTAGCCAGAGAGGATTTGAAAATTAGTGTTGGGGCCCCTGCAATCTCCTCCCTTGCCTCACATTGCAGCCTGGGAAACATCTCATCTGGGCCCGGGGATTTATCCACTTTTACGCCCGCTAAAGCCTCTAATACTTCCTCCCTTTCAATGCTAATTTGTTCAAGTATATTGCAGTCCCCTCCCTGACTTCTACACCTACATCGTCCTTCTCCATAGTGAACTCAGATGAAAAGTAATCATTTAAAACCTCGCCTATGTCCTCCGGCTCCATGCACAGATTGCCACATTGGTCCCTAATTGGCCCTACTCTTTCCCTGGTTATCCTCTTGCCCTTAATAGATTTATGAAATGCCTTGGGATTTTCCTTTATCTTGCCCGCCAGTGTTTTTTCATGCCCCCTCTTCGCTCTTCTAACTACTATTTTAAGTGCCCCCTACACTTTCTATACTCCTCTAGAACTTCTGCTGTTTTCAGCACAATCTGGCATAAGTCTCCGTTTTTTCCCTTATTCAATCCTCTATAACTCTTGACACCCAAGGTTCCCTGGATTTGTTGGTCCTAACCTTCAGCTTTACAGGAACATGTTGGGCCTGAACTCTCACTATTGCCTTTTTAAATGACTCCCATTGGTCTGATGTAGACTTTCCTATAAGTAGCTGCTCCCAGTCCACTTTGGCCAGATCCCGTCTTATTTTGAAATCAGCCTTCCCCCAATTCAGGACCTTTATTTCCAATCCATCTTTGTCCTTTTCCAAAGCTACCTTAAATCTTACCGTGTTATGGTCACTATCCCCGAAATGCTCCCCCACTGACACCTCTACCTCTTGCCCAGCTTCATTCCCTAAGATTAGGTCTAGTACCACCGCTTCTCTTGTAGGACTTTTAACGTGCTGGCTCAAATAGCTCTCCTGGATGCTCTTTAAGAATTCCATCCCTTCTAAGCCTTTCACACTAAGACTATCCTAGTTAATATTGGGGAAGTTGAAATCCCCTACTATTATTACCCTATTATTTTTACACTTCTCTGAGATTTGTCTTTATATCTGGTCCTCTATCTCCGGCTGACTGTTTGGAGGCCTATAGTGCACTCCCAGCAAAGTGATTGCCCCCTTTTTGTTTTTAAGTTTTATCCATACGGCCTCATTTGAGGAACCTTCTCAGATACCATCCCTCCTTACTGCAGTAATTGATTCCTTGATCAATAGTGCAATGTCACTTCCTCTTTCACACCCCCTCCACCCCTTGCCATGCCTGAAGATTCAATACCCTGGAATATTGAGCTGCCAGGCCTGCCCTTCCCTCAGCCATGTCTCTGTGATAGCAACAATATTATATTTCCATGTGTTAACCAATGCCCTCAATTCATTTGTGTTACTTGCAATATTCCTTGTGTTAAAATAGATGTAACCCAGCCTTGCGTTATTCCCTTGTGCCTTAAAAGGTCTATACTTACTCTGCCTTCCAGACTGATTTAGTTTCTCTTCTATATTTGGCTGTGCATCACCCCTTACTGTACCTCCACTCTGTATCCCATCCCCCTGCCAAATAAGTTTCAACACCCCCCTACAGTACTTGCAAACCTCCCTGCAAGGATGTGGGTCCCGTTCTGGTTCAGGCACAACCTGTCCGACTTGTGCAGGCCCCACTTTCACCAGAAACAGTCTCAGTGATCCAGGAAATTAAAGCTCTCCCTCCCACACCATCTCTTCAGCCATGCATTCATCCTCTCTATCCTCCTATTCCTAAACTCACTAGCACATGACACAGGGAGTAATCCAGAGATTACAACCTTTGAGGTCCTGCTTTTTAATCTGCTACCTAGCTTCCTAAATTCTTGTTGCAGGACCTCATTCCTCTTTCTACCTATGTCATTGCCACCAATGCGAACCACGACCTCTGACTGTTCACACTCCCCCTTCAGAATGCCCTGCAGCCATTCTGTGACATCCTCGATACTGGCATCAGGGAGGCAACACACCATCCTGGAATCATGTCTACGGCCGCAGAAGCGCCTGTCTGCACCACTGACTATTGAGTCTCCTACCACTATTGCTCTTTCATTCTTACTCCTCCCCATTTGTGCAGCTGAGCCACCCACAGTGCCGTGAACTTGGCTCTGGCTGCACTCTCCAGAGGAAACTTCACTCTGACCATTTTCCAGCACAGAAAAACGGCACTTGAGTAAGATGCACTATGGGGTTTTCCTGACTACCCGCCTGCCTCCTTTCTTCTGACTGGTGGTCACCCATTCCCTCTCTGACTGCACTTCCATAAATTGCGGCGTGACCACATCTAATATGTGCCTTCTACATAACCCTCAGCCTTGCAGATGCACTGTTGAGTCTCCAGCTGATGCTCAAGCTCTGAAATCTGTTGCTCAAGCCGGTCTAGCCGGTGACACTTCTTGCATGTGGTCATCCAGACTGCAAGGAGTGTCTAAGAATTCCCACATTCTGCAGGCTGTGCAACACACGGGACTGAGCTCCCTTGCCAATCGTTTTTGTTTGTTTTAATTAAAAGACTATTTCATTAAATTTAAGCCAAGTATAAAACTATTTATTTTTTCTTAGGAAAAACAAACGCTGAGACTCTTACCTTCTGTAATGTCACTTTAAAGCAGAGAAAAAAAACACTTACCCACTATCTGCCAATCAGCTCTCTCCCTTGTCCTGACGCCATTCCCTTTGAATTCCAGCACTGCTGAATGTCTGGGTGAGAACTGGCTCCCCCACATGTAAACTCCACTCCCACTATTGATACATCCGCTCCCCGGCCTCACAGGTAAACTCCTGCACTTTAGGTCCTCCTCTCGCACTCTCCTCTAGGTGCTGCTGACTGCCTGTCCCAGGATTCACCTCTCGCACGTTCCTCAGACCTGCACTCCATCATGGTAGCCATGAGTGACGTCCTGCAATGGCAACTCGAGAGGGAGCACCCTGACATCCCTCCAAGTGTTCCTTTCCTTCAAGGAGTCAGATTGGGGCCCTCGGGCACAGGAAGGGAGGAGGAGTGGCAGCTGGACACCCCTGGGTCATCCAGTCAGGAATTTTAGAAGCTGTCCACTCCCTTTGAGTCCCCTTTGCCTGTGATCCCTTCAAGCTCACCCTCTGTCACCGCAGAGGGAGCAGCTGGCCCACAGAAGGACAGCCAAAGCAAACCAGGGCCCTCAGGGCCTCAACTCTCCAGAGCACGCATGCCAATGTCATCAGAGGAAACAGGGTTTTGCACAGGCTGTCTCCACTCCTGATGCAGATGTCAGGGCTGCACCTCGAAGAAGTGATAGGCCTAGAAAAGTTAAGAAATTCTGATCACATGGTTGCAGGGGTGAACACATTTTTTCACTTTATAACCTGAAAATATATTCGCTTTCACTGAATAACGTGTAATGTTATCTTTTATCTTCATTGACAGGCTTTGCAAGTCGCTCTGCTGCATACCCTCCACTAGCAGTTCAGCTCCACGTAGCCGGACCACAAGTGATTCTGGAGAAAGAATTGTGGATGTATGTGTGTGTATGTGGCAGGGCCTTTCGTACTTCGTTCAAGCACTCTCCCATGCACACTGATCCTTCATCCATCACATTCACCTTACTGCCCTGAGGATTTTCAATGCTGCCTGCTGGGGTTTCCTTTCAGTTGTCCATCTGTGCTAACCTACATCTCCGCCCACCCACTGATCGTATTCCCATGCAGCACCTGTACCTGTCCAATATGAGGCTCTGCTCACTTTCAATTTCGACAACGATTGTCATAGTCAGGTATTTGGTCAGCTCCTTCATCCTTTCTGCTCCCCAGTCACCCAAGTCCTTTTAGGCACCGATGTTGACTCCCCTGGGATCGCCTTCCATCTTCCACCATCATCTATCAACCTAAATCCTGGTCTTTCCAGGATGTCCAAGTGAACATGCAAGTTCCCTAACTTTTTGAGAATCCCACCGCCATCCACATTGACCTCCCCAACCTCTTTTTTCCCACCCCCAGGGTCCATGAGTGCCTCCGAGTCCCCACCAACCACCCTCACCATCCTTCCTACCACTACTGTTGCACCTTCACCCAACACCCTTCTGGCTCCCGCTGCTCCCTCTCATGCTCACCATTCCTCCTGCCACGCACACCTTCAGTTCACTCCCCAGGTGGCAGTCATCAACTCCACATATCTCCTCCTTGTACATTCACCCGGTCATCCCCCACCCCTTAATCCCTCCTCCACCCTTACTCCCTCCTCCCCCGACACCTTTCCCCCTCATAACTCTCTCCTCTCCTCGGACACCTTTCCCCTGCTGAAGTCCCTCCTCTCTCCAGACACCTTCCATTCCCTGGATGCCTTCCCCCTTCCAAACTCCCTCCACCCCCTGAACACCTTCCCCCCCCCAGAAACCTTCCCCCCTCTGAACTCATTTCTTCTTCCAAACTCCTTCCCCCCTCCAAAACAAAAACAGAATTACCTGGAAAAACTCAGCAGATCCGGCAGCATTGGTGGAGAAGAAAAGAGTTGACATTTCGAGTCCTCATGACCCTTCAGTAGAACTGGGTGAATCCAAGGAGAGGGGTGAAATATAAGCTGGTTTAAGGGGGGGAGGGGGGGTGTTGGGTGGGGGGAGAGAAGTGGAGGGGGGTGGTGTGGTTGTAGAGACAAGCAAGCAGTGATAGGAGCAGATAATCAAAAGATGTCACAGACAAAAGAACAAAAGAACACAGAGGTGTTGAAGTTGGTGAAATTATCTAAACAAATGTGCTAATTAAGAATGGATGGTAGGGCACTCAAGGTATAGCTCTAGTGGGGGTGGGGGGACATAAAAGATTTAAAAATAATGGAAATAGGTGGGAAAGAAAAATCTATATAAATTATTGGAAAAAACCAAAGGAAGGGGGAAGAAACAGAAAGGGGGTGGGGATGGAAGAGGGAGGTCAAGATCTAAAGTTGTTGAATTCAATATTCAGTCCAGAAGGCTGTAAAGTGCCTAGTCGGAAGATGAGGTGCTGTTCCTCCAGTTTGCGTTGGGCTTCACTGGAACAATGCAGCAAACCAAGGATAGACATGTGGGCAAGAGAGCAGGGTGGAGTGTTAAAATGGCAAGCGACAGGGAGGTTTGGGTCTTTCTTGCGGACAGACCGCAGGTGTTCTGCAAAGCGGTCGTCCAGTTTATGTTTGGTCTCTCCAATGTAGAGGAGACTGCATTGGGAGCAACGAATGCAGTAGACTAAGTTGGGGGAAATGCAAGTGAAATGCTGCTTCACTTGAAAGGAGTGTTTGGGCCCTTGGATGGTGAGGAGAGAGGAAGTGAAGGGGCAGGTGTTGCATCTTTTGCGTGGGCATGGGGAGATGCCATAGGTGGGGGTTGAGGAGTAGGGGGTGATGGAGGAGTGGACCAGGGGTGTCCTGGAGGGAACGATCCCTACGGAATGCCGCCGGGGGGGTGGGGAGGTGAAGGGAAGATGTGTTTGGTAGTGGCATCATGCTGGAGTTGGCGGAAATGGCGGAGGATGATCCTTTGAATGTGGAGGCTGGTGGGGTGATGTGAGGACGGATGCGCGGGAGATGGGCCGGACACGGTTGAGGGCCCTGTCAACGACTGTGTGTGGAAAACCTCGGTTAAGGAAGAAGGAGGAGAACTGTTTTTGAAGGTAGCATCATCAGAACAGATGCGACGGAGGTGAAGAAACTGAGAGAATGGGATGGAGTCCTTACAGAAAGCAGGGTGTCCCTTCACCCACCCCAACGGCATTCCATAGGGATCGTTCCCTCCGGGACACCCTGGTCCAGTCCTCCATCACCACCTACTCCTCAACCCCCACCTATGGCACCTCCCCATGCCCACGCAAAAGATGCAACACCTGCCCCTTCACTTCCTCTCTCCTCACCATCCAAGGGCCCAAACACTCCTTTCAAGTGAAGCAGCATTTCACTTGCATTTTCCCCAACTTAGTCTACTGCATTCGTTGCTCCCAATGCAGTCTCCTCTACATTGGAGAGACCAAACGTAAACTGGGCAACTGCTTTGCAGAATACCTGCGGTCTGTCCGCAAGAAAGACCCAAACCTCCCTGTCGCTTGCCATTTTAACACTCCACCCTGCTCTCTTGCCCATATGTCTGTCCTTGGCTTGCTGCATTGTTCCAGTGAAGCCCAATGCAAACTGGAGGAACAGCACCTCATCTTCCGACTAGGCACTTTACAGCCTTCCGGACTGAATATTGAATTCAACAACTTTAGATCCTGACCTCCCTCCTCCATCCCCACCCCCTTTCTGTTTCTTCCCCCTTCCTTTTGTTTTTTCCAATAATTTATATAGATTTTTCTTTCCCAGCTATTTCCATTCTTTTTAAATCTTTTATGCCCCCCCACTCCCACTAGAGCTATACCTTGAGTGCCCTACCATCCATTCTTAATTAGCACATTTGTTTAGATAATATCACCAACTTCAACACCTCTGTGTTCTTTTGTTCTTTTGTCTGTGACATCTTTTGATTATCTGCTCCTATCACTGCTTGCTTGTCCCTACAACCACACCCCCCCCTCCACTTCTCTCCCCCCATACCACCTTAAACCAGCTTATATTTCACCCCTCTCCTTGGATTCACCTAGTTCTGTTGAAGGGTCATGAGGACTCGAAACGTCAACTCTTTTCTTCTCTGCCGATACCTCCAGACCTGCTGAATTTTTCCAGGTAATTCTGTTTTTGTTTTGGATTTCCAGCATCCGCAGGTTTTGTTTTTTCCCCCCTTCAAGTTCATTCCCCCATCTGAAATCCTTCCCCCATCCAAAATCCCTCCCTTACACCTTCCTCCCCTCCTTATACCTAACTCCTCACTTGCTGCATTCTCCCTCATTGCCATTTAAACACCCCACCCTGCTCTCTTGCCCACATGTCTGTCCTTGGCTTGCTGCATTGTTCCAGTGAAGCCCAACGCAAACTGGAGGAACAGCACCTCATCTTCCGACTAGGCACTTTACAGCCTTCCGGACTGAATATTGAATTCAACAACTTTAGATCTTGACCTCCCTCCTCCATCCCCTCCCGCTCCCAAACTCACCATCCCCTGACACCTTCATCCCCCTCCCAACCTCACCCCTTGACACTTTTGTCCCCATCCTCCCAACATCACACACCCCTGCCTTACATCTTCATTCACTCACTTTGTAGGATCAAATTCCGCTCCAACTGGGAAATTTGTGGAACATGATTTCAAACCCATGGACATGTTTTGACATCATGATTGGAACAATAAGTTTCAAAAAGAGAAGCTGCAGTCAGCATTACAGTGCTGGGCAGCGAAGGGTTAATTTGGACATTTAGTGAAATCACTGACTCATCAAAAGGGTTTGGACATTGACTAACGTGATCAAGAAGTTTGATTACCCATACAATGGTACAAAGGACATATCATCAATATAATACTCAAGAAATTATTCAATCTACAAAAAACTAGTACTGGAAATAGGATCATTCATACCCTCATTAACTTTGGAGCCAGGTGCTGTTGCTCTGCCACCTCAAACAGCAGGAGAATTGCTCATGCAATGAGAACTGATAATGCTCATCTGGATACATCTCCCATGGAAAACCCTGTAATGTGTCAACCAGCAGCAGCTGATGACATTTGTCCAAACTTTGTGTGGAATCAACTAAATGGACATTGGAACAACAGGAAATATGTTTTGCCATGTCTGAGTTAATTTATTATAAAAGAAGGGCAGATCTAAGGTTTTGGAAAGAGGGTTGAGTTTGGCCACCTTAACTCAGGCCTACAGTCAACACCAGACAGACCAGCTGTGTCGGGGCTTGTAAGTCTCAGCCAAATCGTAATGATATTGGTCTGAGGTTTTTGTGAAGGTTTGGGGTGAAAACTTGGTGTTTTTTGCCAGTACCTTGTAATTTATTTCAGCCATATCTTGGTGAAATTGGTCTGAGGGATTTTTCTTTTATGATTTCAGGACAGGACATAGTGTTTTGCTTGTGCTCTTGTAAGCTTTAACCGAGTCGTGGTGACTTTACGTTGGCTACTGGGAATAGGTTGTTTCAAATTTTGTGTTTTGTACTGTGGGGTTGTGGGTGATTCAATAAAGCAATTGTGAATTATCAGAAGAAACTTGGCTCGCTGGTCATTCTGTTCAAGCCATACACTTGCAAATCTGGTGTCACGAACTTGAGAGCGGGGAGGGTCTCTGAGGGAAAAGGGGAACCCCGATACCTTCCAACCTCACCGCCGCCAGTACACTTTCCTCTCCCAATCAAACCTAGACCTCCCTCTCCCACCCCCCGGTATACCTTTGTCTCCCACTCACAGCTGGACTTTCCTCCTCCCACTCTCGCCGATCATCTGTAGCAGCCCATGGCCAAGACCGTGATGTTCCGAAGCAGGCTCGAGACATCAATGGAGACCTCCCACCTTCTGTGAGCTTCTTCATGGTGGAGCCAATTCCATGAGAACCCACCAGCATGTGATGCACCTGTTCCTCCAGTGTTCGGTAGCTGTAGGGCTCCAGAATATTTTGCTCCTTGGATGTCCACAATCTGAGCAGGGCCCTAATAAGTCCCAACTTCTCCACATCACGCTTGTCCAGATCTGTTCTGGGCCGACGTGTCATCCCGCCAGCGTAACGGTAAATCTGGCGTGAGGGGGACAATTCTGGTCGGGCCTTATTTTGCACCCCTTTAGCAGGATGTAAATTGGGATTCGCATTCTGCCATGGCGGACACTATCAGATGCTCCAGCTGTGCTTTCACGTTGGCGTGAAAAAGATTTTTGGCCTTCTCGCCACATTGTTCCCTCCCCTGCCCGCTACGGCACCCGACAACAACGGGGCTGGAAAATTCTGGACATAAAGCTGTTACTGACAAATGGATGAGACACAGAGAGATGACACCAGGAGGATTTCAATGTCACTATTGCTCCTTTGTGGTATCTCTGCTGGCATTGATTTGATTTCAGTCAGGATGTCTTCTCTCTCCTGAGTGTGTCCATTGTTCTTTATGGTTTTGTTCCTGACAAGCGTAGTCTGAAGATAGTTTGATAAAACCATCCATTTCCTCTCACCATTTCTGACACCAGCTGTGTACCTGTGACAGAAGAAGAAATTACACAGAAAGCTCACTGGATTGCAATAAGAACAAATACAAACTTTTCATAGCTCTTATCACATAGGAACGCCTTTAACAGTGAAGCTGGGAAAGACTAAGGGTTGGGAGGTACACCAACAACAGAGGCAGAGATAGAGGCAGAGAGAGAGACAGACAGACAGAGGCAGACAGACAGAGAGAGAGAGAGAGACAACGGGAGAGAGACTTAGAGCCAGAGCAAGAGAGCCAGAGCGAGAGAGACAGTGCGAGAGAGACAGAGCAAGAGAGACAGAAAGAGAGAGAGAGACTCACACAGAAAGAGAGAGAGAGAGAGAGACAGAGACAAAGAGACAGAGAGAGAGAAAGAAAGAAAGAGACAAAAAAGAAAAAAAAAATATTGGCCCTGACACAGGGGTGATTCTCCCCTGCTCTTTGTTATACTTGTGCCACAGGATCTTTAACATCCACCCGAGCAGGCAGATGGACCTCAATTTAACACCTCACCTGAACCACGGCACCTCGAACAGTGAAGTACTCCCTCAGTACCGCACTGGAGTATCAGCCTTGATTTTTGTACTCAAGCCCTAAAGCAGAACTTGAACACAGGACTTTGTGACTTGAGAAAGGGTTTTGAAGAGTAGGGTTACAAGGCAAATTATTGTAGAGTCAATTCCAAGAAGTAGTGCTTAGTAACTTCAAGACTGACCTCTGGCAGCGGAGCTGGAGGGGATGTATGGATTTGGGGGTGAGCAGTAAATACAGATTCATGACAGCAGAGATTGTGGGCTAGGGACAAATGGTCTGAAATTTCGAATCAGATTGGGGTGGGGCAAGATTGTGAGACTTTTCAATTCTCAGATCAGGACCTTGGGGGGTAACTTTCTGGATAGGGATGAGGAAACAGACCTCTGGTAGTTATTCACCTGACTGAGGTATATACTCATTCTGATGCTGCAATGTGACACAAAGTTTCATTTGTGTTTTCTACACTGCTCAGGGCCGCATTTGTATCTACAGTGGTAAACCCTCAGTTTCATCTGACAACACAACAGCACTTTCCCAATAGTCTAATATTTCAAGCATATCCCAGTTGTTTCCACTCTGACTTTTCTCCTTATTCATGCCCTTCTTCGGGTGTTATGGGTTGCTCCCTAGGCACCAGCCAGCAGGTCAGCTCCATCCAGCCCCAGGCCATTTTCCCCAGTGGTGGGATCGGGGGTTGGTGGTGCAAGCAATGGATAGTCAATTCAGATGTTAATGGCCATTTAAAGCATGTTATCAGGGGCCAATTGGAATTTCCAGTCAGCCTCTGTGTTGCCAGATGCATCAGGGAACAGTGTAGCTGCCTGGATACGGCCTCCTGGCTGCAGTCTAGGGAGGATCAGCGCTCCAGGCAGGCCTAGAGGCACTCCCTACCTGCCAGGCTTCAGCTACAGCCACAGGCCACCGCTGAGGGCGTCCTTCCAAGCCACCACACCCCCACCCCTTTTCCACCTCCCCGGCCCTCATCCATAGTGGTGGCCCAGTTGCTGCATCTATTTTTTAACTTGAATCTTAAAAAGTTGGAGATATAGCGTTCCCTCACTCATCTTGAAAGGCAACCCACTGCTTTTTCCAAACTGGAGCGCCTCCTCTGGGCCCTCCAACTTCAAGAACCCACCCAACATCCTGAACCGGAGGGCAAGCCCACCCTCTAGCCATTAATTGGCCAATTTGGGAAAAATCACTTCATCATTGGAGAGGCCGCGTGTCTGCTTCCCAACGATAGATAAACCCCCCACAATTAAGTCGGAGGTGGGAAGGGGCCCATGTGGAAATGTTGCCCTCTGGTGGCAGGATGTCAATTAGGCTCACACTGAGCCAATTGACACCAATTAATCCCTGAGCCCACTGAGATTTAATGGTGGCTCAGGGATTAAATGGGAATCACATGGCTTTCCTGTGCCTCCCAAAGGCGGTCCAGCAAGCCCTGCCTGGACTTCCAGCCGCCTCCCAGAGGTGGAGAGAGCATCCTTCATTGTCAGGCACTAATTGCCCGATCAAAGGACCAACATTGGGAAGGGGAAAGCCACTGAAAGACACCGCCCTGCCCTTGCCCCCTGCCCCACCTTTCCCGCAACCTTCTCCCCAAGACCCTCATCCCCCTCTCATTCACCTGAGTCCAGGGATCAAGCGGAGATCCCTGGTGAAGTCCCTGCTGCATTGCCAGCAGCGACCACCGCTCCCAGTGGTGCTGCCAGCAATGGAGGGCTGCTGGTCTTTGATTAGCTGGAAACTCTTGGCCGGCAGGATTTCCAGCCCCGGGATCCTAAATCCAGGGAAGGCCAGTTAAGTGCCAACAAAACTGATGCAGGTGGTGGGACCTGTGTTGGGAACATTAAATTCAGCCCAGTGTGAGCTCCTGACCCCTATTTGAGACTGACAGCATAATACTGAAGCCCACAGGAAAATCCTGCCCTCTATCTCCAGCTTTTGTCTGTCAATGACTTTTCTTCCTCCAGAAGATTTCTATTCTCTTTCACTCTGCAGGCCCTGTGAACTCTATTTAAATCGCTCAACATTTTCCCAATGAGGAGAGTGAAGGGATTAAGACCTCACAATGTATATTTTTATAACATACATATAGATATTCTCATGGCTATTTCTAAAATTTTAAAAACTGGACAAAAACCTTTAAAATGACTGAAGCTATGGCTGGCTGTGACCCTTGAACAAAGGGAGCTGCCAAGGCAGTGCTGCAGAAACATGCGCCTTATCTCTGAAGAGACACTAACAACACCCCCGTGGACTACAAAGACCAAATTCAAAGAGAGTGAAATAAAGTCTATCTGCATTTCCAAACCCATGTTGGCCAACTGGAGTCTACTCACCTGCTCGCACAAAGGGCTCAACAACTTTACTTTCAATTCTTAATCATTGGGACATTGAATAATATTGGGGCCCCAGTCGAGGTCCTTGTCAAAGACAATGTGATGAGTTGGGAGTCATGTGACATGGGCCTCCAGTTTATGAAACCAGTAATATTGCCTGACTGTACTGAAAAATGGCAGTCTGCCAGTTTATCATCTAACAAGCAGCATCACAGAAGAGGGGCTTTGCCCAGGTTAAATACCTGGTCCTACCTACACTGTTTCTACTGGAACTTCAGTACGATGACCTACAAGACTGATTGATTCATCTCTGTGTGCCTATCTCATCATGTGAAGTCAACTCCATTGGAACAGTGAATTATACAGCATCGGATTTCAACCTGTGGACCTCTGTGAAGAAACACCTCATTGGACTTTGATTCTGGACTCTGGACCCATGTGAAATATGTAATAAATTTCAAGATGCGTAACTCAAGAAAAATTAATTGAGGCTGCGGGGAAATCCCATATTGTATCAAAGCACAGAGGAAGGCATTTGGCCCCATCATGTTTATGCCAACTCGGAGCTATCCTATGTCACCCCCATGTTCTTTTCCCATAGCCCTGCAATTATTTCTTTTCCAAGCATATACATAGAAACATAGAAAATTGGTGCAGAATTAGGTCATTCGGCCCTGCTCTGCCATTCAATATGGTCATGGCTGATTCTCTATCCCAATGCCGTACTCCTGTGCTCTCCCCACACCCTTTGATGCCTTTAGAGTCCAGAAATCTAACTATTTCCTTCTTAGGTATATTCAATGACTTGGCTTCCGCAGCCTTCTATGGTGAGAATGCTATAGGTTCACCACCTTCTGAGTGAAGAAATTTCTCCTCATCTCAGTCCTAGACAGTCTACCCCGTATCCTGAGACTGTGATCCCTTGTTCTAGACACCCCTCGCCAGAGGAAATATCCTCCTTGCGTCCAGTCTGAAACCTATAAAATTCTGACAGGGTGGACAATGAGATCCCCTCTCGTTCCAGTGAATACAGGCCTAGTCGGCCCAATCTATCCTCATATGACAATCTTGCCATCCCAGGAATCAGGCTGGTGAACCTTCTCTGCACTCCGTCTATGGCAAGTATATCCTTTCTTAGGTAAGGAGACCAAAACTGCACACAATACTCCAGGTGTGATCTCACCAAGGGTCTGTACAGCTGCTGTAAGACATCCTTGCTCTTGTACTCGAGTCCTTTCATAATGGAGGCCAACATACCATTTGCCTTCTTAACTGCTTGTTGCACCTGCATGCTTGCTTTCAGTGATTGGTGTACAAAGGCACCCAGGTCCCTTTGTGCATCAAAACTTCCCAAGCTATCACCACTTCAATAATACTCTGCCATTCTGTTTTTCCTATCAAAGTGGATAACCTCACATTTATCCACATTATACTGCATCTGCTATGTATTTGCCCACGCACTCAACAAGTCTCAATTACCTTGAAACCCCTTAACACCCGCCTCATTGCTTACATTCCCACCAAGTTTTGTGTTGTCAGCAATATTGGAAAAATTACATTTGGTTTCCTCATCCAAATCATTGATGTGTATTGTGACTAGCTGGGACCCAAGCACTGATCCCTGTGTTACCTCACTAGTCACCACCTGCCACTCTGAAAAAGATCCATTTGTTTCCTGCCTGCTAACCCATTCTCAATCCATGTCAATATATTATCCCTAATCTCTTGTGCTTTAATTTTACACACTAACCTCTTATCTGGGACTTCTATTGAAAGCTTTCTGAAAATCCAAATGCACCACATCCACTGGTTCTCCCTTATCTGTTCTGCTAGCTACATCCTCAAAAGATTCCAGTAAGTTTGTCAAACATGATTTTCCTTTCATAAATCCATGTTGACTATGTCTAATCCTGTTGATATTTTCTAAGTGTCCTGTTATCACATCCTTTATAGCAGACTCTAGCATTTTCCCTACTCCTGAGGTTAAGCTAACCAGTCTATAATTCACTGTTTTCTCCCTTCCTCTTTTTTTAAATAGTGGGGTTACGTTTGCCACGCTCTGCCAGGACTGTTCCAGAATCTACAGAATTTTGGAAGATGACAACCAACGCATCCACTGTTTCCATAGCCACCTCCTTTAGTATACCTATTTAAGGCTAATGCCTGAGCCAACTGTGTGGGCAGGTGACAAGCTTGGCCTTGCATTAGGAACATAGGAGCAGGAGAAGGCCATTCAGCCTGTCGAGCCTGCTCCGCCATTCAATACAATCATGGCTGATCGAGCACTTCAATGCCTTTTACCCACACTATCTCCATAACCCTTTATGTTATTGTTAATCAGAAATCTATCAATCTCTACCTCGAACATACTCAATGACTGAGCTTCCATGGCCCACTAGGGTAGAGAATTCCAAAGATTAACAACCCTCCGAGTAAAGAAATTTCTCCTCATCTCAGTTGTAAGTGGCATCCCCCTTATTTTGAAATTGTGTCCCCTGGTTCTGGACTCCCCAACCAGGGGAAACATCTTATCTGCATCTACCCTGTCTATCCCTTAAAGTATGTTGTAGGTTTCAATGAAATCACCTCTCATTCTTCAAAACTCTAGAGAATACAGGCCCAGTTTGCCCAATCTCTCTTCATAAGGCAATCCTGCCATCCCCAGAACAAGTCTGCTGAACTTTTGTTGGAATCTTTCTACGGCAGTAATATTCTTTCTGAGGTAAGGGGACCAAAATGGCACACAGTACTCCAGGTGTGGTATAACCAAGCTTCTATACAATTGAAGCAAGGCTTCACTACTCCTGTACTCAAATCCTCTTGCGATAAAGGCTAATATTCCATTAGCCTTCCTAATAGGTTGCTGCACCTGCATGTTAGCTTTCAGTGACTTACGGACAAGGACACCAAGTACATCTACATTTTCTAATCTCTTACCGTTTAGGAAATGCTCTGCACATCTGTTCCTTCTACCAAAATGGATAATCGTACATTTTTCCACACTATATTCCATCTGCCATGTTCTTGCCCACTCACTAAGCCTGTCCGAATCCTCCTGTGGCCACTTTACATCTTCCTCACAACACACGTTCCTGCCTAGATTTCTATCATCCGTGAACTTGGAAATATCACATTTGGTCCCCACATTAAAATCGCTGATACATATTGTGAACAGCTTGGGCCCAAGTACTGACCCCTGCAGTACCTCACTAGTCACAGCCTACCAATGTGACAATGACCCATTTAGTCCTACTCTGTTTTCTGCCTGTTAGCCAATCCCTAATCCATGCCAGTATATTGCATCCTATCCCATGTGCTTTTATTTTGCTAATCAACCTTCTGTAGGGACTTAATCAAAAGCCTTCTGAAAATCCAAGTATGTCCATCAACCCTCCTTTATCAATTTTGTAAGTAACATCCTCAAAAAATTCCAACAAGTCAAACATGATTTCCCATTCGCAAATCCATGTTGACCATACCCAATCATATCATGATTATCCAAGTATCCATTTATCACATCCTTTGGAATATATTCTAGCATTTTCCCTACTACTGATGTAAGGCTAACAGGTCTGTTTTTGCCTGTTTTCTCTCTCTCTCCCTTCTTAAATAATGGGTTGACATTTGCTACCTTCCAATCTTCAGGAACCATTCCAGGATCTATAGAATTTTGGAAAATGATCACCAATGCATCCACTAGATCTATAGCAAACACTTTCAACACTCTAGGATGCAAAATATCAAGTCCTGGGGACTTAACAACTTGTTTTCTCCGATACAACCTTCTTACTTATACTAATTTCCTTCAACTCCTCCTTCTCCCTAATTCCTTGGATCTCTAAATCTGTGAGATTTCCTGTATCTTCCTCAGTGAAAACAGACACAAAGTAATCATTTAGCTTCTCTGCCATTTCTCTATTCCCCATTATGAACTGTCCTGACTTTGCCTGCAATGGGCCCACATTTGTCTTAGCCAAACACTCCTTTTCATATACCTATAGAAGCATTTACAGTCTGTTTTTATGCTTTTTGCTAGATTGCATTCATATTTTATCCTTTTCTTTATCGGTTTCTTTGTCTTCCTTTGCTGTATTCCCAATCCACAGGTTTACTACGACGTCTGGCAACTTTATAAACCTTTTCTTTTAATCTGATAATCCTTAACTTCCTTTGTCAGCAATGGTTGACTGACTTTTTTTGGGTTTTTACACCTTGAAGGAATATATAGGTGCTGCAAGCTATGCTTATATGCTTATGTACAGTCATAACTTTTAATGTATTTTCCCAATCCACCTCAGCCAAAATTTGCCCCTCATGTCTTCATAATTTCCTTTATTCAATTTTAGCACTCTTGCTTCAGCGTGAACTACCTCACTTTCAAATATAATGTAAAATTCTATCATATTGTGGTCACTCATCCCTAAATGTTCTTTTGCAACAAGATTATCAATTAGCCCTTTTTCATTACATAATACTACTAGGTCTAAAATAGCCTGCCCTCTAGTCAGCTCCTCAACATACTGCTCTAGAAAACTATCCTTAACACACTCTAGAAACTCATCTTCTGCAGCATTAGTGCTCAATTGGTTTACCCCGTCTATATGCAGATTGAAGTCACCCATGATTACTGTATTGCCCATGCTACATTCTTCTCTCATCTCCTGATGACTACCATGCCCCACATTGCCATTACTATTTGGTGGCCAATAAACAACTCCAACCAATATCTGCTGCCCTTTGCTGTTTCTTAGCTTCACCCAAACAGAATTCACATGTTGTTCTTCTGATCTGAGATCTTCCCTTACTAATGCACTGATCCCATCCCTTATTATGAGCACAACTCCACCTCCTTTCCCTTTTTGTCTGTTCTTCCTAAAAGTCGAATATCCTTGAATATTCAGTTCGCAGTCTTGGTCACCATGCAGTCATGTTTCCGTAAGGGCAATTATATCATACCCATTTACCTCTATTTGTGCCTTTAGATCATCTACCTTATTGTGAATGTTGCACTCTCTACTCTCTTTGGGTAGAGTGCCCTTAACTTTGGCTTTTTGACATCATTCTGCATTCGAAGCACACTCAATGCTCTGATTTGTTTCTCCTGCCTTCTAGTCTCACTACTACTTCTTGTTATCAACTTTACATCCTTCCAATTTGGGCCACCCCTCAGGTTCCCACCCCCTGATAAGCTATTTTAAACCTCCCCCAACAGCACTAGCAAATCTCCCTGCGAGTATATCAATCCCAGTCCTATTAAGATGTAACCCATCCATCTTGTACAGGTCCCACCTGCCCCAGAACCAGCCCCAGTGCCTCAGAAATCTGATGCCCTCCCTCCTACACCAGTTCTCCAGCCACATATTTAATCGATCAGTGCTCCTATTCCTATGCTCACTAGTACGTGTAACTGGGAGTAATCCTGAGACTACTGCTCTTGATGTCCTGCTTTTTAATTTCCTTCCTAACTCCCTGAAATCTGCTTTCAGGACCTCATCCCTCTTTCTACTTATGACGTTGGTACCAATGTGGACTATGACTTCTGGCAGATTTCCCTCCTCCCGAAGGATGTTCTGCAGCCGCTCCGTGACATCCTTGATCCTAGCACCTGGGAGGCAACATGCCATCCTGGAGTCACATTTACTGCTACAGAAATGCCTGTCTGATCCCCTGACTATAGAATCTCCTATCACCATTGGCCTTCCATTCTTCTTCCTCCCCCACTATACAGCTGAGCCGCTCATGGTGCCACTGGCTTGGCTCTGGCTGTACTCCCCTGAGGAACAATCACCCTCATCAGCATCCAAAATGGAAAACCGATTAGCAAGCAGGATAGACTCAGGGGACTACCTGCCTGGCTCTCTTAGACTGTCTGTCAGTCATTCATTCCCTCTCTGGCTGTACACTTCTGACCTGCGGTGTGAGCATCTCCCTAAATTTGCTATCCACGTGGTCCTCTGCCTTGCGGGTGCATAATAGTGGCTCCAGCTGCCGCTCAAGTTCTGAAACCCAAAGCTCAAGCTTGTGTAGCTGGTGACACTTCCTACAGATGTGTTTGTCAGGAACACATGGTGCGTCCACGACTTCACACATATAGCAGGATGTACATTCCACTTGGCCGAGCTGACCTGTCATTCCATAACTCTAAAAACTATTTAGAGCGTGGATGTTTGTCAATTAGGTACTGATGAAACCAGGAAGCCGGTCACATGGTTAGTGGTTCGAAGACCTACCCTGAATTACATCATCTGATGTGTGTTACTTTATTAATTATTTATTTACATTAACAGGAAAAAGCCGTAATTTGGTTAATATAGTTATAAATAACATTAAGTAACCACTGCCAAATAGTTAAACAAGGTAAAAAAACTAATCAAAATGCCAGACAACTTAGGTTCACTTAACCCTTATTTACAAATTGTCCACCTTACCCGCCCACCGGGGATCAGGCGTTAGGCCTCCCACCCTGGAGATATACAATACTCATCTCGTGCGGCCTCTCCGTCCTCCGTCTTGGGTCTTGTGACATCTCTACGGGTGGTCTCTGTGAGACAATTCTCTGACTACTGGTCTCCGAAGATCTGTAAAAGTTCCAATGTCAGAGATATTGTAAGTCTCGAACAGGATACAGTTGTCATTTGTTCGAGGGCAGGATCAACACAGATTCTACCGTGTGAACACCTGAACAGATCTAGTAACGCTGAGGGCAAAGCAGGATGAAAGCTTCACTTTTTGTCATTACCTAACCTCCTGTGGCGTTATTAACAGGTAGACCAAGACCTGGAATGTGGTTACTGTTATCAACTGGCTCTCAAGGGGACGCAGAGCTTGGATGTTCCTCTTGGGCTGTAATATATAAAGAATTAGCTACTTGGATTTCAGCGAGGAACACTAGCAATAGGGAAGTAAAGGTAAATCAAGTCAAAGTGAAATAAAGTAATAAAGTAAACCAAAGTAAGATAAAGTTACTAAGGCCTGAATTTTACCTTTGGCAGGCGCACCCGATCGGCGGGCCCGGGAGCAGTTGGGAAACAGGCCCCTGACTGCGATTTCATGCTGGCTGGGCAAATAATGGAAAGCTCAGCGCTACTGGGGGAGGGGTGGGAAGACGGCAGGCGATGATGTTTCCGCGGATGTGGGTGAGCACTCAGAGAAAGCTCCCTGAAGGCAGACAGCTGCCTCAGGGAGCAGGAGGCCTGAAAAAGTTAAAATAAAGGTTTTTAAAAGCTGAAAAAAAATGTCCATGCATCAAAATCAATCACCTGAAAATACAGCTGGTAAAAATGCCTGCAGATGTTTAAGCTTATTTTATTTCATCACGGAAATTTAATCTCACCCTTGGATGAGTTTTAATGAAAAATGCAAAGGGCACCTGGTCGATTCGCTCATTTGCCAACTGTAAGGTTGTGGGAGGGGGGGGCAATGAAAAATCGGAGGCAATTGTGCCATTAGTGGGCTTAATTGCCCTCTTAGTTGTTGGCAGGCATGCGCAGAAGACAGAAATGCAGCCACTGAGTGAAAAATTGCACAAGTGCACGATGATGTTGGGACACTTGCCCGAAGTCTTCTCACACGATTTTACACCCGATTGGGTTAGGCGCGCGACTGCCCATAGGATGTAAAATTCTGCCCTTAGAGTAAGTAGAATGAGTAGAATAAGCTACAAATAACTTAACTTTACTACACTTACACAAACTTTATCTTACTTTGGTTTACTTTATTACTTTATTTCACTTTGACTTGATTTACCTTTACTTCCCTATTGCTAGTGTTCCTCGCTGAAATCCAAGTAGCTAATTCTTTATATATTACAGCCCAAGAGGAACATCCAAGCTCTGCGTCCCCTTGGGAGCCAGTTGATAACAGTAACCACATTCCAGGTCTTGGTCTACCTGTTAATAACGCCACAGGAGGTTAGGTAATGACAAAAAGTGAAGCTTTCATCCTGCTTTGCCCTCAGCGTTACTAGATCTGTTCAGGTGTTCACACGGTAGAATCTGTGTTGATCCTGCCCTCGAACAAGTGACAACTGTATCCTGTTCGAGACTTACAATATCTCTGACATTGGAACTTTTACAGATCTTCGGAGACCAGTAGTCAGAGAATTGTCTCACAGAGACCACCCGTAGAGATGTCACAAGACCCAAGACGGAGGACGGAGAGGCCGCACGAGATGAGTATTGTATATCTCCAGGGTGGGAGGCCTAACGTCTGATCCCCGGTGGGCGGGTAAGGTGGACAATTTGTAAATAAGGGTTAAGTGAACCTAAGTTGTCTGGCATTTTGATTAGTTTTTTTACCTTTAACTATTTGGTAGTGGTTACTTAATGTTAATTATAACTATATTAACCAAATTACGGCTTTTTCCTGTTAATGTAAATAAATAATTAATAAAGTAACACACATCAGATGATGTAATTCAGGGTAGGTCTTCGGACCACTAACCATGTGACCGGCTTCCTGGTTTCATCAGTACCTAATTGACAAACATCCACGCTTGCCAAATTTTAACGGGCTGAAAATCAAGACCAAGCGACCTAGAGCTCCGGTTCCACCTGATTGTCCATTCAAAACCAGTTCTCCATCTATTGAAGCTCCATTACAGCAGAGAATGGCATCATTTGGATTTTCCACCTGTGCCCAGTGCAAGCTCTTTAATGGATACCACTTAATTCCTGTTTTTCCCATTTTCTCTTACATTCTTCTTAAAAAAAAACACAGAAAGCATGTCTTTGAAAGCAACTCACAGGTCTGTTGCACAGAAGCACTGAAGAATTAACAAAGGTCAGTTTTAAATATCCAAGACTTCAATCGTTAGGGTTTGCTTAGTGAAGCTTAACAGTGAGGAAACAGAGAATAGTCATCAGTAACCAGGCTCCAGGTATTATTATCTGAAAAAATAATGCGCAGGGCTATGGGGAGATGGCAGGGGAATGGGACTAGGTACATTGTTCTTTCAGAGAACTAGCACAGGCACAACAAGCTGAATGGCCTCCTTCTGTGCTGTGGCCATTATGTGATTCTGAGGTCCCAGACTACCTATGAGCAATTGATAGATTGGAGATCTATCAATAATAATGAACTATTCCACCCTAATGTGCTTCATCAATACTGTATCCATTAAACTGTTTGTGTTACTGATTATGACTTTCACACGTATGATTATGGAAGATAAACAGGTTAGGACAAACCTTTCAAAGTTTACAACCTTGTGTCTAATCTGCTGCTTTATGATGTTCCCAGTCTTCACACACCTGTCACAAAGCAAAGCTGTTCAGGTCTTCCACTCAAACATTGGCTCCTAGAGAGATCAGCCAGTAAGTCAGTCAGTGCATCTTGATTCCTTTCACATAAACTGCTTGTGCAGCCTCCTGCCTCAAGTTTACAGACATAACATAAATGCAGAACATGCTGGAAATCTGAAATAAAAACTCAAAAAGCTGGAAGTATTCAGCAAGTCTCACGGCATCTGTGGAGAGAGAAACAGACTTAACATTTCTGGTCAGAAGTATTAATAGCACTCATGACTCTGACTAGCGGCTAACACTATTGATATGACCAGGGTGGGATGATTGTGCAGTTTGTCTAGCCCCACTACCCCACAGGTTGCACCATTCATTTGACAGTTTAATTTGCTCGCCAAAATGTCCAATGGTTTACCTTCGCTACTGTTAGACGCAGAATAAAAGAGATTTTAACCAGGTTTCTTTCAATAAATTCATAATGGTCGATTTATGATAAAATGAAAAATCTTTTTTTAAAACAAGTTGCAAGAACTGGTTAACGCATAATTTGTAGGGCAGAAATTTTTGCTCGGTGGGCATGCATGCGCCTGACCCAATCCAACGTGAAATGACGCGCATTGACGTCAGCTGAGTATGCCCACGTCAACGCGTGTTAGCACGATAGTCCAGGATTGGCGGGTGCACACTGGAGTTGGCAGCGTGCCCGCCGACAATTAAAAGGCCTGTTAAGGCCGTTAAATAATCAGTTAACTGCCCGTCCAGTCTAATGGTTGGCGGGCAGGCGAAAAGGCCAAGCGGCTTTTAATTTTTTTTGGAAACCTCATTTGCGGGCGGGATGAGGTTTCCAAAAGTAAATAAGAATAAAATATAAGTTTTGAAATTGAATTAATAACTTGTCCCTGCTCATGTGATAGAGTCACAAGAGGGGACAATTTCTATTACATTTTCTTTAATTTCTTTTTTTAACAATGCTTCAGCTCCCTGAGGCAGCTCTGTGCATCAAGGAGATTATGAAGCGCTCACTTGCGCGCATGCATCACGTTCGTGCTCGGCCCACTTGGCCTCCTCCACCCACCCCCTACCACCACCCCACCCCCCCCCCCCCACCCCCCCCCCCCCAACCCCCCCCCCAACCCCCCCTCCCCCCGCCCCTCCACGCACAGGCAGCACTCAGTACTACCGCTCGTATTTCATGCTGGGCGGACATTAATTGGCCCACCAGTGTGAAATCGCAGTCCGGTCCTGATTGCGGGTGGCGGTCAGCTTCCCGATCAACCCCGCTGAGCCCGCCCACCAAGGGCAAAATTCTGCACCTGGAAATATAACTATCTATCTGTTTTAAAAATCCCCAGCACACACAAACACATACACACACGTACACAAATAAAGGATGGATGGATAGGTTCTTTGTATAAATGGGCAATTGAAGATAAGACTTCATAAAACAAAAGGATAATGTTCACATAAAGTAAACACTGTCGATCTGGAGCTCCCTCATGTGAAGACAGATCACTAGTCCCAGTAGATGCCTGGAGGCTCTTACCAACAGAGCTTCAGCGTGGAGGAAAATAGAGCTGGATCAATCCTTCCTGTCTCAGCCTTTTGAGTTTCCAAAGACAGACATGTTCCACTGAGATGAGGATTCCTAGCTGCATACTGATAACCACTCTATTTCAGGCAGGGTAAGGAGAGAGTCAGCTGCACAGCTTCACTTTTTCAGCTCATTCCCAACTGAGTTCAAAACAAGAAGTTCAAAACATAAAGCTCCTCTGTCAGGCCATTTGCAGTAAATCACCAGGCATTTGCCTTTAAACCAGATTTTTCCCCATTAATTAAAATGATTGCAGTTCAAATAGGCAAACAGCTCTTCCTCACATACCACACAGGTCAGGTGATTTCTTGGAAAAGGCATCTTGCTCACAGTCCAATGTGAATGTATAACCGTTGTGCCAGATTTCCTTTCGATTGCCCTAGTTTTGTAAGCTGGTTCACCTACAGATCTGTGACAAAGTTCTAACAAAATAGATTAGTCTGTACAAACTATGAGGAACATTGATATTTACACAAGATAT
Organism: Carcharodon carcharias; assembly: GCF_017639515.1. NCBI lineage: Eukaryota > Metazoa > Chordata > Chondrichthyes > Lamniformes > Lamnidae > Carcharodon > Carcharodon carcharias. Next base: position 31,972,781 of record NC_054476.1, on the reverse strand, counting down.
TAGCCTTGAAAATCCATGACCATCTGGCATATTGCCACTGCAATTATATGGTGGAGGTGGGGGGAGGGGCGGGTGGTGTTGAGCTGAGGGTAGGGGCCCTCTGAATGTCAGGCTCCCCATGACCCAGGCCTTCATTATGACCCAATATACAGATTGCAGGTTTGTCATTGGAGGTATCCCAACTGACCCATCAGTAGATATAAAATATGACCAGGTCCTTGCATATTAAAAAACATTTAAAAAAAAGTATTCCCCTACAAAAGGGAACAGCCACATTTTGACTGGAACCCTCAGAACCATAGAAAAGTTAAGAAAATTAAGGCACAGAATGAGGCCATTCAATCCATCATGTCTATGCTGACCAGAAAAAGATGAAAAAGAAACTAGCTGCTCGTTTTACTCCCAATTTCCAGCAACCGGTCTGTAGCCTTGCAGGTTACAACACTTCAGGTGCAGATCCAAGTACCTTTTAAATGAGTTGAGCACTTTAGCCTCAACCACTGATTTAGGCAGATGCCCCCCACCCTCTGGGTGAAAAAGTTTTTCCTCATGTCCTCGCTAATCCTTCTACCAATCGCCTTAAATCTATGCCCCCTGGTAATTGATCCCTTAGATAGGGGAAACAAGCCTTTGCTGTCTACACTATCTAGACTCCCCAATTTTGTACACATCAATTAGGTCACCCCTCAGCCTCCTTTGTTCTAAGGAAAACAACTCTAGCCTATCCAACCTTTCCAGACAGCTGCAATTTTCAAGCTCTGGCAACACTATTGTAAATCTTCTTTGTATTCTCTCCAAAGTAATTATATCCTTCCTGTAATGTGGTGACCAGGACTGTACACAAAACTCCAGCTGTGGCCTAACCAATGTTTTATACTGTTCAATCATTACACCCCTGCTTTTGTATTCAATATCTCATCCAATAAAGGAAAGCATTCCATATGCCTTCTTTTCCACCTTATCCATCTGTCCTGCCACCTTCAGGGACCTGTGGACATGAACTCCAAGGTCTCTCACTTCCTCAACCCCTCTCAATATCCTCCCATTTATTGAGTGTTCCTGTGCTTTGTTTGCCCTCCCCAAATGCATTACCTCACTTTTCTGGATTGAATTTCATTTGCCACTTTTCTGCCCGCTCAATCAAACCATTGATATCACTCTGGAGACAACAGCTATCCTCTTCACTATCAACTACAGGGCCAATTTTTGTGTCATCTGCAAATTTCCCAATCATACCTCCCAAATTTATGTCCAAATCACGAATATGTACAACAAACAGCAAGGGCCCCAACACTGAGCCCCGTGGAACACCACTGAAAACTGTTTTCCATTTGCAAAAACATACATCGACCATTACCCTTTGTTCTTGTTGCTGAGCCAATTTTTGATCCAACTTGCCACCTTCCACTCTATCCCATGGGATCTCATTTTTCTGACCAGTCTGCCATGTGGAACCTTGTCAAATGCCTTACTGAAATCCATGTAGTCAACATCCACTGCTCTCCTCTCATCAATCCTTCTTGTTACTTCCTCAAAAAATCAGTTAATAAGACACAATCTTCCCCTAACAAAGCCATGCTGACTGTCCCTGATCAACTCTTGTCTTTTTAAATGACAGCTTATCCTGTTTCTCAGAAGTGTTTCCAGTGATGTGCCCACCACTGAAGTCAGACTGACCGGTCTGTAACTTTTCCGGCCTATCCCTTGAACCCTCTTTTAATAATGGTACAACATTTGCGGACCTCCAATCCTCTGGTACCTTGCCCGTATCTAGTAAGGATTGGAAAATGATCCTCAGAGTATCCACTATTTCCTCCCTGACTTCCTTCAGCAGCCCGGGATACAAACCATCCAGCCCTGATGACTTATCCACCTTCAAGGATGTCAGTTGCTCCAGTACTTCCTCTCTCACTATGCTTATTGTACCTAATGTTTCACACTCCTCCTCATCAACTAGAATGTCTGCATCATCCCTCTCCTTAGTGAAGAAAGAGAAAAAGTACATCTTCAGCATCAACACACAATTACCATGTACATCTCTGATAGGTCCTAACCTTTCCTTAGTTAATCTCTTGCTCTTAACATATTGGTAAAACATCTTAGGATTTTCTTTGATTTTACCTGCCAATATTTTTTCGAATCCTCTCTTTGCTTTCCTAATTTCCATTTTTACTTCACCCCTTACTTTCTATACTCCTCTAGGCTTTCTACAGTATTAAGTCTTTTGTGACTGCCCTAAGATTTACCTTGGCCTGTATGCTTCTGGATAACCAGGAGACTCAAGATTTGGCAGAAGTACCCTTTCTGTGGGGACTTGTCTACAATGTGCCAGTAGAATCTCGCTTTTGAATGCCTCCCACTGATTTGGCACTGTTTTCCCTTCGAATAGCTATATCCAGTCCACTTTTGCCAGCTCACCTCTGAGTTTCGTAAAATTTGTCTTCCCCCAATTTGGAACTTTCACTCCTGTTCTATCTTTGTCCTTTTCCATAATGATGCTAAATCTAACTCTATTATGGTCACTATCTCCAAAATAGTCACCCATTGCTACTTCATCCACTTGCCCAGCTTCATTTCCTAAGACTAAATCTTGAATTGTGCCCCCTCTCATTGGCCTTGTTACGTGCTGGCTAAAAAAGTTTTCTTAAATGCAGTTCAAGAATTTTGTGCCCTGCCGTTAGTTTAAACCTTCCCCAAAATCACTAACAAGCCTCCCTGCAATGATATTGGTCCCATTCTGGTTCAGATGCAACCCGTCCGCCTTGTACAGGTCCCACCAACCCCAGAAATGGTCCCAATGTCCCAGAAATCTAAAGCTCTCCCTCCTGCACCATCTCTCCAGCCACGCATTCATCTGGACTAACCTCCTATTTCTACTCACTAGCGCGTGGCACCGGAAATAATCCAGAGGTTACTTACCTTTGAGGTCCTGTTTTTTAACCTGCTTCCTAGCTCCCTAAATTATGCTTGCAGGACCTCATCCATCCATCTGCCTATATTGTTGGTACCAATATGTACCTCGATCTCTGTCTGTTTGCCCTCCCCCTTTAGAATGCTCTGCAGATGTTCAGTGACATCCTTGACCCTGGCACCAGGGAAGCAACATACCATCCTGGAGTCACGTCTATGGCTGCAGAAATGCCTGTCTGTTTCCCTTACCTTCAAGTCTCCTACCACAATTGCTCTTCCCCTCTTTTTCCTCCCCTCTGTGCAGCTGAGCCACTCAGTGCCATGAGTATGGCTGCACTCCCCAGAGGAACCATCACTCTCACTATTTTCCAACACAGAAAAACGGTTCTCAAGTGAGATGCACCCTGGGGATTTCCTGACTACCTGCCTGACACCTTTCCTCTGACTAATGGTCACCCATTCCCTCTCTGTTTGCACTTCCATAAGCTGTGGGGTGACCACGTCTAAAAATGTGCTATCCATGAAACTGTCAGCCTCGCGGATGCACCTCAGTGCCTCCAGTTGCTGCTCAAGCTCTGAAACTCGGAGCTCAAGTAGCTGAAGCTGGTGGCACTTGCTGCACACATGGTTGGTCAGAGTGCAAGGAGTGTCTTGGACTTCCCACATGTTGCAGGTGGTACATAACACGAGACTGAGCTGTCCTGCCATGCCTCTAGTTGAAAAGAAAACACTTACTTTAAGTTAAATACAGTAAAAAATGTTAAATTGTTTATGTACTTTAAATAAAAACTAGAACTCTTACCTTTCCTTAGCTTAATCTATTTTAAACTAGAGAAAGAACTGGAGAAAAAACTGGAGAAAAATACTTGCCCACTACTCACTAATCAGCTCTCAGCTTTACGCTGACATCACTTTTTGAAGCTTTGTGCTGGTACTGATCCCTCCGCCGCTCTCTCGCGCTGTCTTGTGATGTCACTCTTGTTATTTTCAACAAGAACTAACTGCAGGACACTCTTCCCAGACTGCTTCACTGCAATGCTGACTGGAGGACGCTCTTCCCAGACTGCTTCACTGCGATGTGAGCCCCCACAGGGGCTCAAGAAGGTAGCTCACCACCACCCTCTCAAGGACAATTAGGGATAGGCAATGACAGCCACAACCCATGAACGAATTTAAAAAGCCTTTGTGGAACCAGTTGCCTCTCAACAATAAGTTTTCATGTTTGCATTTCTGGTGCCAACCTACAAATAATCAGTTTTATTGAATTAAGTTAACAACATCCTTATCAGGATTTGAACTCACAATCGCTTAGATTGACTAGCCCATACACCATGTTACACGGAGCATTGCTCCCTCTGTTTCAGTAAGTCCTACCACTTTCTGCTTCCCTGGGTTTGAATGACTCCATGAGTTGAGTAAACTTGCAACTGGTACTTTAGATTCTAATAATCAGTCACCTGTAACGATTCAAACACAATACCATTTCCTTAATGCTTTGTCACACAGCCATTCAGACTCTCATTCACTTGCACAACCATTAAGCGGTTTTGATTTTGGATGATCAGTAATTAGAATCTCGATTTGCAAAGCCCACCACTCTTCCACACTTCAGTGATCATAACTGAACATTCATTACCATTTAAATACAGCACTTATTACCATAACAAAATATTCAATACTGAAATACCAGTCAATTAAGCAAAAATGAATAACAAGACATGGACTAATGATGAACAAACCCGATCAATTCCTTTTCCTCTCTTGTCACAGACTCTGACTGTATGTCAGCCCTGAAACATGATATCTATATCAGGAAGCCAGGCTTATTTTAAACACCTAGTTCCATTAAAAGGAGTTTTTTTTTAATTGAGGTGGCCCGGATGGTGCTTACACAGTCATAATATTTGCTGGGTTTAGAAATAACTCACTTCAGGTATCAACATTACAAATTGAAGAAAATCTCAACCATTTCAAGGATCTTCAATAAGTTTCTTGAAAGCCTGATCACTGATTTTCTTTGAACTATAGTTTATAACAGTGGCGCTGCCCATCATGCATGCATTGTGTCTTTGCTGAAGCCATCGAAAGCTACCCTCAATTGATAATCTGATCATTTATTGCATTTCTGTTTGTGGAACCTTATTTTGCATTTCCTACACTACAACATTTCAAAGATATTTCATTGGTTAAGTGTTTTGGGATGTCCTGAGATCGTGAAAGACATGACAGAAATGTAAATTCCATCTTTTTCCTTAATCCCCTCTCTCCCCACAGTCTTGTAACATCATCTCCCTCAAATATTGATCCAATTTTCCTTGGAAAGATGCAGTGGTCCCTGCTCCAACCATTCACTGTAACGAAGCGTTTCACGCTCTAACAACGCAATCCCAAACCAGAAGAAAAAGTCTTCGAAAAATCAAAAATCCTTTAGCGTTTAAACCTGAAAACAGGCTCAATAGGTTTGGTATCCAATTGTGTCTGGTTTTAGTCCCTTAATCTCATAAAGGACTTTGTGCGTGACTTTGGAGAAGGACAATCTCGTTCTAAGAGCAGTGAGCTGTGAAAATAGACTTGATCCATGGATTTGTACTTGATTGGGTGAAGAGGACTTGGAACAAATGTGATCCAGAAAATATTAAAGGCAAAGAAATTAAAATAATTGTTATCTTCATTGCTTGGGCACTGAACGTGGAATCAACAGGATGAAAATTGTACAGGTTCTACAATGGACTGAAAGAAAGAGAGACTGGCATTTGCATAGCACTTTTCACGACCACTGGAGATGTCCCAACACCCTTTACAGTCTATTAAATACTTTTGAAGTGTAGTCACTGTTGTAATGTAGGAAATGCAGATTCGTGATTGAGGAATAGATATTGGCCAGGACACTGGAGATAACTTCCCTGCTCTTCTTCAACATAGTGCCTTGGGATCTTTTATGTCAGCTTGAGAGGGCAGGTCAGGCCTCAGTTTAATGTCTCATTGCAAAGACAGCATTTGAGACAGAGAAGTATTCCCTCACTACTATCCTGGAGCATCAGCCTAGATAGTTGTTCTCAAGTTCTGGAGTGGAACTTGAACCTGCAACCTTCTGAGTCAGAGGCTAAAGAGCCACGGCTGACGCACAGAAGATAATGCCTTCCAGGTTGTTGCCCAAGCAATGAAGATGAAATAGCCCTCTGAGAAAATGGACGGAAGATAGATTTGACATAGAACTACAGACCACCCATATAACCAAAGAAGCAGAGAGTGAAGTTGGAATTGTGGATGTTTCATAGGGACTGATTGACCAAAAGGATTAGGGAAGACTGATACTTTACAGCCCTTCAAGGAAATAGATGCACTTCAGGGAAATAGGTGCTCACAGAAAATGGAAAATAATGAATGAATTTGGGACTACTTGATGTTATTGTCTAGAAAGGCAGCTGATGAAGGACAGAACTGGAACCAATCCTTACACACCTTAATAAGAAAGTATTTATACACTTACCGATTACAAACACTTCCAAATGTAGCAACCACAGGATCAGTCAGTGTCTATTTATAGGGGGTTTAAGTGAATCTCTAGTTAATGTTTACCACCTGCCAAAATTAAACACAAATAATATAAAATTAATATTTTGGACTAACACATGTGGGGACAGAGGGGAAACTTGGATTAACCCAGGTCTCTGGAAGTTGAAGGAAGGAGATTGAAGCCAGCCAAAGGTTAGGAGTGTTATGTTGGGAAAGTTAGAAGCATATGAACCTGGTAGCCTTTTCTCATCCTGAAAGATCAAACATAAACAAGCTGCTCTTATGTTGATATTCCGCTATCAGCTTTAGTGTGTTAGCTTTAGACAACCAACAATAAAATCAAAATAAAGGTACAGCATCTTTTTTAAAGCCAGAGGCCGTGAAGACTGGTGTTTTACTGCGTGCTTCCCAATTGCTGGTCATCCTCTTGGAGTCATTAAAGGTATTCTTTTGACTAGGGGACAGTTTTGGCTATGTTGGACTGTTTGGGCTGTGATGGTGTTATGCACAGATGTGTCCCACTCTCCTTGCCATGACTCAACTTCATGGGGTCACCACTTGACTCGAACACATTGGCCAAAATGTTGTGGTATAGTGTGGCCTGTTACAGGATGGGCGGTCACAGTGTCAGATCTCAGTGCAGGAGAGTGACATCTAGCTTGCTCCCTTAACAGCAGCCTGTAGTATAAAAGCAGATTGGTGGAACTAAAACAAAAACAGAATTACCTGGAAAAACTCAGAACTAATTCTGACTTAATGCCCCACATCCTGCAAGATAAGCTATTGTAATTTTGCTATTTATACCATTTTACATACAATGGCCTGATATCTAGTTACTAGGATTAGGTTTAAATTGAATTGACGCTATTTTTTGACACAAGCCTCGATGTATTGTTGATGAGAATCAGGTAGGACTGGAGCCCAGATGCCTGTCTTGGTCAGACCTTCAGAGGATATTTTCACCTACATTACAACAATGACTAGACTTCAAAATTATTTCATTATTTGTAAAAACAAAAAAACTGCGGATGCTGGAAATCCAAAACAAAAATAGAATTACCTGGAAAAACTCAGCAGGTCCGGGAGCATCGGCGGAGAAGAAAAGAGTTGACATTTCGAGTCCTCATGACCTTTCGACAGACCTGGTAAAATGGCTTGGGATACCCTGGGACCATGAAAGGAGCTACAGAAAGTAAAGTTCTTTCCTTTCTTCTTTTTCTTTCAGATCTTTCAGAACAATGATGTGAAAGAGAGTGAAAGAGAGTGAGAGAGAGAATGACAAAGAAAAAACCCAACTTGAGAAACATTGAGGTGAATTTTCAGGTTACTGCTTCCCCCAGGCAGTGGTCCAAGACCCAACTAGTTTTCATGGCCAGGCCTCATTTATGTTCTATTGTCAAGGTGCTTGCGTAGTTGAAGCAATTTGCTGATCGGAGTTTGGGGGTGGGGGTGGGGGGGTGGTGGTGGTGGGGTGTTGGAGGTTGGGGCAGGGGGAGGAAATCCAGTGGCATCACTGCGATACCCAGCCTGTTCAGCTAAGTTCTTTTGTTATGGTGGAAGTGCACTCAGTCCTGGGCAAGTGCCTTGAGAACTAAGCATTTCAGTAGGAGCCGCATTAATGCTTGCTCCACCCCTTGATACTTTAAAACTGCAGCAGGTCTGTCATGTAGGATCCTGCTCTGGATTAATGAGGCCCACAACTGTTTTCATAGCATAACTGAACAGCCCATTTTAAGGCCCCAACCAAAATGGTGGAGCCCTGGACATGGCAACTTTTTGTCTTTCTCTCTCTTATTTTCTCTCTGTCTGTCTCTATCTTTTGGACTATTCCAGAACTGTGGCTAAGGTTATCCTCTGAAGGACAGAAGATGATGGAGGTGGATACTGGAGGTCAAACATCATCTGAGAGTCAAGGGTTGTGCTGCTACATCTGTTCCTCTATCAAGCCCATTCCTGAGGGAATGAAAATTGACCCTATTAACAGAAAAGCTTCATTGAGAGACAGAAAGAATTGTATAGAATTCATAGTCTTGAAACAGGCCATTTGGCCCAACTGATCCCCACTGGTGTTTTCCCACATAAGCCTCCTCCCACTTTATTTCACCTCACCTTATCAGAATACAAAATGACAGACAGATTCATTTCTCTCTCATGTGTTTATTTAGCTTCCCCTTAAAGGCTAAATACCTCACCTATTTCATGTGGAGAATGGGGAATCGATTCTGCCCAGTGATGATTGACATCCCATCAAATGTGTTTTAAACTAAAATCGTCAAATGAAAATGAACTGCTACCTTTGCCAAATTCTTAGCTTCCTGAATGATATGTGGCTGAATGTTACTGAACTGTGCCAATGTATTAATGATCAACCAGTGTGCCACCTATTGCATTAATCTGACTCACAGAAACTCCCTTGTTGATTCTTGGAATTGCATTTTCACCATTTGCCAACCAGTTACGTGACCAGGTCTTCATGCAACTAGCATCAGATTAAACCACAATAGGGTAAAGTAGTGAGAATGAACACAAACCAAATCCGAGCATTAAGCTCCAGTACTTCATTCAAGCTCACACTATACATGCTGTCCAATATTTACAAAATAATAGGACTTACTATTTTTCTTAACCGGTACTGAAATTATTTTCCAATATTAAAATATTTTTGTTTTCAGAATGCCAGATTAGGTAGTTTTTTTATATTTATATTGGATATTGAAAAGTCTTAACCACTAATTTATTAATCGCTATAGCTAGCAGCTTTCACTTAGTCAGGACTCACTATATGTGGATATGTTATAACAAAATAGGTGTTAATAGCACAGTTGGTGCTTGAGGATAATACATCGGAAAGATCTACTCAAATATAAATCAGAGGCCAATTGAAATGTGGTGTCATTATGCTTAAAACAGAAATAATGTGGGTTGGACTGATAGCTCTACTGCTATAATGCCCAGTTTCCAACCAGATACTTATAAATTCAAATCTCATTCTCATCTGCTAATGGCACTCACCTGGTATCAACCAGGGTGAGAGGGAAACATGTTTATCTGATAGTCCAGCTGGTCTTTTTCTGTCCATCATATTGTATGTTTGTATAAAACATTATCGGGTAATTTATTTGATTGTTGTTTATGGGGGCTTGCTGTGTCCAAATTGAGTGCTGCCTTTCTTACAACAGTTAGTACACTTCAAAAAGTACTTTTTTGGCCAGAAGGTGCTTTGGGACATCCGGTGGTCATATAAGGGGCTGTGAGCATTATTAGCTTGTAACTCTTTTAAGTTAACAAACATGTTTCCATCTGTTCCTATTCAGATGAAGTTACATTGTTTGCCATTGTGAGATTTGAACTCTTGATCTTGTGGTTACAAACCCAGTACCATAACCACTTGGCTATTTAGGCCAAGCACTATTAGCTTGTAACTCTTTTGAGTACAAACCTGTTTCCATCTGTTTCAGATGAAGTTACATTGTTTCATAGTTTGCTGTTGTGAGATTTGAACTCTTGTTCTTGGGGTTACAAACCCAGTACCATAACCACTTGGCTATTTAGGCCAAGCCCAACACTATTAGCTTGTAGTTGAACAATGAGACAGTGTTGTGTAATCGAGCGGTGCATTGCCTCATGGGGGGTTGGAATATCTGACAATGATAGACAATGTTACCACTGTGGAGTAGAGAGTGACACTGATAGTGGCAATGCGGAATGTATACCTGGAACATTCTTTTCTCTTTAACTTGGAAGCAGTGGAGAATCTAAAGAGAAGTGGGGAGAATGATTACTTTTGCACTCATAAAAGTTCCAAACACCACCAATAAGTTGTATTTATATAGCGCCTTTAATATCATAAAATATGCCAAGGAGCTTCACAGAAACATTACCAAACAACATTTGACACCAAGCCACATAAGGACATACAGGTTACTAAAGGCTTGGTCAAAGAGGTAGACTTTAAGGAGTATCTTAAAAGAGTAAGGTGGAAAGATTTAGGGAGCGAAGTCCAGAGCTTAGGACAGCTGGAGGCACTGCCAACAATGATGGTATGAAGAATACCAGGGATGTACAAGAGGCCATGCAGAACTGGAGGAGTGCAAAGATCTCAGAGGGTTATAAGGTTCATGTTGTGAATGATTTGTTGGGAAATAATAGGGCTGATTTTCCTCTGCTTTGCAATTGAGGGATGTTCAATTCCTGACCACACACCAGAGGAACGAGAAGCAACAGCTCATGTCACTGAAATCCACCCATTTTGCTCATTATCTAGCATTTCACTCGGGAAGTGTTTGGACCTCGAGTAGGCAGAAACTTCTCAATCCCATGCAAACAAGACGAAAGTGATGTAACAGGGTTTCCAGTTGGCAGATGCCAATTAGGAAGAGCATCTGTAAGCAGAAGGCATTCAGAAGAAAGAAGACACAAATAACTTGCCTTTCAATAGTGCCTATCACAACCTCAAGATGTCCTAGGGTGCATTATAGCCAATGGAAATCTCATTGACTTGTTGTCACTGTTGTAATGTAGGCATTTTAGGTCCTGCATCCTTTTCACAGATGGAAAGATCTGGTGGGCAGGGTGGGGGGTAGTGACCAAGGGGCAGATAACTGGTTCATGGAAGCCAACAAAGGTAAGGGCCACTTCCTTCTCCAGGGCCACTTGGAAGAGTCTCAGGGCTGGGACTAATCTGTCTGTCAGCAGCAAACAGATCTCTCCCCCAATACCAGATGTTAGGCCCTGTTAGGGGACAATGCTGGCCTGCAGATCATTGGGACCGGTCATTGGTTGAGCCTGTGAATGTTTCTGAATTCAGGTTTGTGTTGTCATTGAGATGCGTTGTAGTTCCTGATCAGGTGAGGATGAATGGGGGAGTAGGGGAGTTGGGTGCGAGGGGAAAGAAAATCAATCATCTCCATGTTTTTAATGATATTTTGTGCAATTTCCAATGAAACTGGTTCAACCAAATAACAAAGGGGAACAAAGTTTAAAATCACACAACACTTTTACACATTCTCTGGATGTTCCAAAAATATTTCAGAACCAATGAATTACTGTTGCTTACAAAAGGTAAACATGGCAGGTAATTGGCACACACCAAGCTCTGTCAAACAATGAGATAATTATCAGATAAACTATTTTCTCAATGATGTCAGCTGAGGGATAAACCAATTAATAGCCACTGGTCATAGACCATTACTTCTCAGAAAGAGGCCACTTGACTGATTAAATCCATATTGGTTCCCTCAGAGCAATCCTGTCACTCTCATTCCCCTGCTCTATCCCCACAGCCCTCAAGTTTATTTCCCTCCAGCACCCATTCAATTTCCTTTTGAAATCATTGATTGATTCTGCTTCCACCATACTTGTAGGCAGCAAGTTCCAGGTCATAGCACTTGCTACCCACATTCCCCTGCATTTCTTGCCCAAAGCCTTTCATATGTGTCCCCAAGACCTTGTACCATCAGGTAATGGGGAAAGCTTTTCTTTGTCTACCTTATCTAAACCTGTCATAAGCTTGGTTGCCCATGTCTGGGATATAAGGTGTCTGCAGGCGAGACCTCAAGTTGACTGGGATCAGAGTCAATCCAACGGAAGTCCTTGCTGCTAATCGGAGTTCCTGGAGCCAGGCAGTCAGGAAGGGCATGGGAAAAGCAGAGGACAAAAGAAATGACCAGATGTTGAAAAAGAGAGCTCACTGGAAGGAAAAATCTTCTGTCAACCTCAGGCCAATGCTATTCATCTGTGCCATCTGCAGAAGGGATTGCCACTCATGAACTGGCCTCTACAGCTGTAGAGTAAAGGGTTAGCATTAGAAGCACCTGATCTTGATGTAACTATGATATAATGACACATTGCTAAGTAACAGAGGTCTAGAAGAAAAGTCCAAACTTGTGCAGAGTTCCCAAGATGTACATAGAGCTGTAAATAAATAATAATCATTTTAACAAACCGCAGTCTTGAGTAACTTACTTAGGTAAAATAGGCAAACCCCAAAGAACCCCATCTAGACCCTGAACATATGACAAAACATGGTGGCAGTGGACAGTGAGTAAAAGACTCAGTGAATGGTGGTGGACAATTAAACAATACACTGGAAATAAGAAATAAGAGATAGGAGCAGGAAGAGGCCATTTGGCCCTATTTGGCTTTTCAATAAGATCATGACTGATCTGCCCCAGGCCTCAACTCCTCTTTCATGCCAGTTCCTCATAGTCCTCAACTCACTGATGCTTCAAAAATCTATCTGCCTCCTCTTTAAATACTTTCAGTAATCTGGCCTCCACAGCTCTATGAGCTAGAGATTTCCAGACATTCACTACCCTCTGAGAGAAGAAATTCCTTTGCATCTCAGTTTTAAATGAGCATTGCCTTAACCTGTAACTATGTCGCCTAGTTTGAGATTCCCCCATTAGTGGAAACATCTCCTCAACATCTACCCTGTCAAGCCACCTCAGAATCTTGTACATTTCAATAAGATCACCTCTCATTCTTCTAAATGAACAAAGGCCTAAACTGTTTAGCCATTGTTGATAAGCCAACCCCTTCATCCCAAAAATCAGCCCAGTGAAACTCTTTTGAACTGCCTCCAATACTCAGGTGTGGCCTCACCAATACCCTGTACAGTTGTATCAAGACTTCCCTATTTTAAACTCCAACCCCTTAGCAATACAGGCCAAAATTCCATTTGCCTTCTTAATTACTTGCTGCACCTACATGCTAACTTTTTATGTTTCATGCACAAGAACACCCAGATCCCTCTGCGCTGCACTTTTTTGTAGTCTGTCTCCATTTAACAAATAGTCTGCCTTTTGATTCTTCCTACCAAAGTGCATGGCCTTATACTTTTCCACATTAAACTCCATCTGCCAAGTTTTTGCCCACTCACTCAACCTATCAATATCCCCTTGCAAATTTCTTATGCCGTCATCACAACATGCCCTCCCACCTATTTTGTATCATCGGCAAATTTGATATATTACACTCTGCACCCCCCCACCCTCCTCCAAGTCATTAATATAGATAGTAAATAATTGAGGCTCTAGGACTGATCCTGTGGCACTCCACTAGTTACGTCTTTCCAACTTGGAAAAGACCCATTAATCACGGCTCTCCGTCTTCTGTGTATTGACTAATCCTTATCCATGCTAATACATTACCCCCAATACCTCCTATCTTGTGCAATAATCTTTTATGTGGTACCTTATTGAATGCCTTCTGGAAATCCAAATATACTACATCTACTGGTTCCCCTTTATCAACCCTGCTTATTATATCCTCAAAGAACTCTAGCAAATTTGTCAAATGTGATTTCCCTTTCACAAAACCATGTTGAATCTGTTTGATTGGATTAAGCTTTTTTAAATGTCCTGCTATTTCTTCCTTAATAATGGACTCTAGCATTTTCTCAATGACAGGTGTTAGACTGACTGGCCTATAGTTTCCTGCTTTCTGTCTCCCTCCCTTCTTGAACAGGGCATCACATTAACGGTTTTCCAATCTGCTGGGACCCTCCCGGAATCCAGTGAGTTCTGGAATATTTTGACTAATGCCTCCACTATCTCTGCAGCCACTTCCTTTAAAACCCTTGGATGCAGGCCATCAGGTCCTGGTGACTTGTCTACCTTTAGTCCCATTAGTTTGTCAAATACTTTGTCCCTCATGATAGAGACTGTTACAAGATCTTTCCTCCCATTAGCTCCTTGCTTATCTGATAAAAACAAAAAAACTGCGGATGCTGGAAATCCAAAACAAAAACAGAATTACCTGGAAAAACTCAGCAGGTCTGGCACCATTGGCGGAGAAGAAAAGAGTTGACGTTTTGAGTCCTTATGACCCTTCGACAGAACTTGAGTTCAAGTCCAAGAAAGAGCTGAAATATAAGCTGGTGTGTGTGTGGGGGGGCGGAGAGATAGGGAGACAGAGAGGTGGAGGGGGGGTGGTGTGGTTGTAGGGACAAACAATCACCAACTTTAACTTTAACACCTATGTGTTCTATTGTACTATTGTCGTTGACATCTTTTGATGATCTGCTTCTATCACTGCTTGTTTGTCCCTACAACCACACCACCCCCCCTCCACCTCTCTGTCTCTCTAGCTCTCCGCCCCCCACACACACACCTTAAACCAACTTATATTTCAGCTCTTTCTTGGACTCGAACTCAAGTTCTGTCGAAGGGTCATGAGGACTCGAAACGTCAACTCTTTTCTTCTCCGCCGATGCTGCCAGACCTGCTGAGTTTTTCCAGGTAATTCTGTTTTTGTTTTCCTTGCTTATCTGATATCTTTGTGATGTTTATAGGTCCTCCACCATGAAGACCAATGCAAAATAACGGTTTAAATTATCTGCCATTTCCCTATTCCCTGTTATCAATTCTTCAGTCGCATCCTCCAAGGGTCCCACGCTCACTTTAGCCACTCTCTTTCTTTGTGGAGGGGAGGCTCCAGAAATATCCCCATCCTCAACAATGGGGGTGCTCAGCAAATCTGTGCAAAATATAAGGCTGAAGCATTTGCAACAATCTTCAGCCAGAAGTGGTGAGTGGATGATTCATCAGGCCTCCTCTGGAGGACCTCAGCATCACAGATGCCAGTCTTCAGCCAATTCAATTCACTCCCCATGATATCAAGAAACGGCTGAAGGCACTGGATACTGCAAAAAACATGGGCCCTGACTACATTCTGCAGTAGTGCTGAAGACTTGTGCTCCAGCACTTGCCATGCCCCTAGCCAAGCTGTTCCAGTACAGCTACAACACTGGCAATGTGGAAAATTGCCCAGGCATGTCCTGTACACAAAAAGCAGAAAAAATTCAACCTGGCCAATTACTGCCCCATCTGTCTACTCTCAATCATCAGTAAAGTGGCGGATGGATCATCAACAGCGTTATCAAGTGGCAGTTGCTTATTAATAACCTGCTCACTGGTACTCACTTTGGGTTCCATCAGAATCACTCAGCTCCTGACATCATTACAGCCTTAGTTCAAACATGGACAGAAGAGCTGAACTCCAGAGGTGAGGTGAGAGTGACTGCCCTTGACAAAAAGGCAGCATTTGACCAAGTGTAGCTGTCATGAAACTATTAATGTATATAATATTATTGGAAAATATTTTTCTTCTAAAATAGAGGTTTAGTCTGTGGGTGTGTCTTAATTAGATTAAAACCAGCTAGTCTGGGTCTTTAATGTGCACTAGTTTTGATATGTAACAGAGATAGTGTGCCTTTGCATTTTTTGAATAGAGCATTCAAGAAGTGGGATGAAAACTGACACTTATCTAGCAGCTACAAAGCTAATATGTTTATGTTACTAATACAATTGGTACTATGAAAGGGGTTTTATTGTTAGAAGGGCTGGTGATACAATGAGAATTTACATTAAATGGGTTGTGCTAAGTATGACTTCAGCAGTCTTGTGTGTGCAGGGCAGAGGCAATGTGAGATCAAAAGGCAGCTGTAAGCCTCCAATTGTCTCCACAGGAACCAAAGTGAAAAGAACCTCATTTTGAATTTGTAAGGTGAAAATGCTTTGCCTGGTATTTGGTTAAGTCTGTGGGCTGAATTTTCCCTTTGGTGTGTGGGGGCTGGCCCCGCATGTCCACGCGTAAAATGATGCACAGTGATGTCGGGCAAACGTCCTGACGTCACTGCGCACCACTGCGCTATTTCACTGGGCAGGCATGCAATGATGTCTGATGCGTGCCTGCCATTAATTAATGGACCAGTTAAGGCCATTGAGGCGGCAATCAACGCCAATTTTTCGGCGCCTGTGCAATCTTTGGCAGGCAGTTAGGACACAATTGCATTAACCTCATCCACGGGTGGGATAAGAGGGCCCATTGGGGTTGCGAGTGTGCACAGTCAATCATTTATTTCTGAAAGATTTAAACTTGCCTGTGTGACCTGCAGTACTTCAAAACACATACCAGCTGCTTTTTCTGGACTCAACCTTCAGGTCAGCACTCTGCAGTGAGTAATCTTTTCTGAGCCTGCAGGTTTCAGGAAGCCTACCCTTAGCCTGGGAATGGAAGCTGAATTGTCCACTGGAGACAGCTCCTCTGAGGAGGAAGGGAGGGCTAGAAGGGGGAGGAAGTCAGGAGAGCACATCCAGCCTCTAGGAGGGCCACCTTTGGGAGGACAGGTGCAGGCACAAGGGGCGCAGGGCCAAGAGGTGGTCCAAGGTGGAAGGGGCCACAGAAGATGTCACTATCCCGCTGCCAGGGTATACAGGCGGCAAAACAGCTACCTCAATATGTCTGAGGTGCAGTGCCGAAGGAGAGTCCATCTCTCAAGGGGGACAGTGAACTATATCTGTCAGATGATTGGCCCTGAGATCTCCCCTAACTATGAGGGTGGACACCCCATGCCAGTGGCTCTGAAGGTCATAGCTGCTCTCCACTTCCAAGCCTCTGGCTCCTTCCAGGGGTCGGTAGGTGACCTTTGCAGGGTCTCCTAATTAGCTGTCCACACTACTGTCGAGCAGGTTATAGGTGCTCTGTTCAGACGTACATTGACCTTCATCCACTACCGTTGGGACCAGACAAGCCAGACACAGCGAGCCAGAGGCTTCCCCCACATCCAGAGTGCAATAGACTGTACACATGTAGCCATCAAGGCGCCAGCAGGTGAGTCTGGTGCCTTCATCAACAGGAAGGGCTTCCATTCCATGAACGTGCAGATAGTGTGTGATCACAGGATGCTGATTCTGCAAGTCTGGGCAAGGTACCTAGGCAGCTTCCACGATGCCTACATCCTCAGATGCTCCCAGGTAACCGGGCTCTTCAGAGCTCCGGCCCAACTTGATGGATGGCTGCTGGTTGACAAGGGCTATCCCCACAGAAGGTGGCTCAAGATGCCTCTCTGCCATCCAAGAACAGAAGCTGAGCAGCGGTACAGTAGGAGCCACGTCTCCACATGGGCTGTGGTGGAGAGAACCATCATTCTTCTCAAGATGCGCTTCTGATGCCTGGACCGCTCAGCGGGTGCACTCCAGCACCGCATAGATCCTGTCTCAGTGATAGTGGTTGCATGCTGCACTCTCCACAATCTTGCACTGGAAAGGGGGACGCAGTGAATGATGAAGGCTTAGACACAGTGGCTGCAGCTGCACACGATGAGTCCAGCAGTGAGTCCGAAGATGAGCACGCACAGGGAAATGCTGAGGGGGTAGAAGCTGACCGGGGCATACTCCAGAGATGCAGGGACAACCGGGAGGCTTTAATCCAATGACCCTTCAGCTAGCACACTACAGATGGACCACCAGGACAAGCTTGGGCTGTAGGCTCAAAACACGACAACTAAGTGCAAAATCTGCCAGGTTAGGAACAGTCACAAAGGGCCTTGTTATTAAAGCTGAATGTCAACCAAGCACTCATTACAGTTTTGGAAACCATACACATGCAGAAGAAAAGAGGCACCCTCAGCCATGGTGACATATCTGAATTTATTCTGTCAAGCAAACCAACTTATTCCAAAAAAAAGAGAATAGTGTTCCCAAACAAAACAAATCATAAGGACCTCATCTCGGGTCAAAAGCACCAGTGAGAACCCCATGGTGTGCCTAAGGTGCCTTATGTTTCCGTTTCTGGGTGCTATGTCTTGGTACTACCCCATTGCTCAGAGTGACATCTGAGACAGCCTGCTGACTCTGTTGACCTGTTGGCCTCAATGACCTTGGCTTTCACCCTGTGACCTGTGAAGTCAGTGCTGCCCCTGCCTAGGAGGAGCTGCCAGTTCCACTGTTGGCATCTCCCCAGTCGTCACAGTCTCACTGGATGATATGGTCACTGGGAGAGGAGCGGAGGGGCTGCCGCCCTCACTTGGAGCGCCCTGAGAGTAGCTCACAGAGATGACAGGCAGCTGCTGCGCCGACGTGAGGTCACTTTGGACCTCTCTGCTCACCGTGGATGGATGAGCACCGAGCTGGGAAACTTGGTGCCCAAACCATCTTCCACACTGACACTGACCAGCTGAGGTCAACGCTGATGTGAGAGCTTGCTGGTCAGAGCTCATCCCCAGGAAGCCCTGACTGGTCTCCTGGAGTAGCCTCTCCACGAGAGTCGCCACTGTCTCCATGGAGGATGCATGGTGCTCGGACATGTGGCTCATTGCTTCGGCGATCGTCCATATAGATTCCTCCACCATGGAGACCAAGCCAAGCTTAGCCTCATGTGTCTCCCCCAGATGCTCCCGCACACACGGCTGCATTTCCTGCACCTGCTGCATCGCGGACGACTCCAGAGGCACATCACCAGGCACCAACTGAGCATGTGCCTGGTCCCCTGCAGTCCTCCAACTGCTGGCAGCATGGGCACTCTCTGTTTCTGCCAGCTCCTCCAGTGACTGTGAAGTGCCCTCACCACTGTGCCCCGGGACACTAGCTGTTGTTTGAATTCCCACTGAGATGCTAGTATCTGAGCTGATGTCTGCTTCGCAGAAATGGTGTGACGCTATTGAGACTTCAGGCCCCTCAGGTGTGAGAGGGGGCCTCTGCTGCTCCTCCTCCCGGCCCTGCTCCGATGGTTCTGAAAGGAAGAACAAGGACATTAGATCAGTTAACGTAGGGACAATGTCAATGTGCATCCCTGTTCCCTGGATCATTATGCGCTCATCCTTCCATAACCAATGATCAAGCCATGTTGCAAAATTAAATCAACTAACATTCAGCACTGCTATGGCTGTTGCTGACCTCACTGTTGGGCTTAAATACCTGGCCATGGACCCAGCCTCACTGACACCAGTGGACCTGGGCGCATGGTGCCTCTCCAGATCCAGGGTCTCCTGCTTGAAGCGGCTAAGAATGGCGATCTGCACCTGGCCGCTGCCAGTCCTCGCATGCTCTGCCACACTATGAGCATTCTTCTCCTGAGAATGAAAGACGAGCATTGATTACAGAAAATTGCACATGGACTCACTTTGCACACGGCCCACCCCAACCAGAGTGGGACATATCAGGGCTCCAGAGTCTCCTCACCTGCTGTTGCTGAACACTCACACAAAGATGATAGGCCTGCTCCACACCACCCCACCCCACCCCACACTGCTGCCCCCCCCCGCACCCCCCCACCCGCCGCCTTGGACACATGCTGCCTACATCACATTAGGCACCACATGGTATATCCTTCCATAGCAAGGAGGCGCAAGCACGTGGAGCACAGAGCACAGCAGATGATTCGTTGCCATGCCACCTTGAAGCTCTCCTCTCAGCATGTCATCACCCTGACGTGGACATGTCCTGCAGTTCAAACACAACGCCTAGGTGCAGCTCCTCCAGTCACCCCCAAACTAGTCATGTGGGACTTAGTGTAACACATGCTGTGGGGGCAATACACATCTCTTCATCACCCTCTCAGACTGACCTCAGCATGGACAATATCTGCTGGCCTACCCAGCAAAGGACAAATGCTGTCAATGATTCAATGCAGGCCCTACACTCAGACTTGCGGTGGGTGGTGGGGTGAGGAGCAGGGGGGGTAAGCCAACTTTCTGGGTTACATGAAAAATGCCAACATGGTACTCACCCTGCCAGAGAACAACATGGACTCACTTTGAAGTCATTGAAGTGCTTGTGACACTGGATCCAGGTGCACCGCATCACATCGCGGGAGTTCACCACCTCCGCCACCTCCTCCCAGGCACATTTCGACATGTGGAGGGGAGGGTGGGGGGGGCCTCCTCCTCCCATCCTGGGGGACCAACACCTCCCGCCGTGCTGCCACCTCCTCGAGGAAGGCAGCAATGCAGTCATCCGAGAAACAAGGGGCACACTGGCCCCCCACCCTACCCTCCGGCCTGGCCTGTCCCGCTGCCCTTCCCCTAAAGCCTGGCCTGCTCTGCTGGCCTACCCTCTGGACTGGCCTGCTCACCAGAAATCCTCTGGTGAGCCCTTCCACTTGCCATTGTGAGCAGCCTTGTAAAGCAGTCCCGCCGTCGCCTCCCATTCCTGCCATCCTCAGGATTCGGGCATTACGCTGGGCGGGCCCTAATTGGCTCACCTGCTTAAAATGGCGGCGTATACCTGATCACAGGTGGCGATCGGGCCTGCCCCCGCCCATGGCCACTCTCACTCCACCCCCTCACCAAACAGAAAATTCAGCCCTGTGGGTTGCTGTTACCTTAATGGAGATTAGTTTGGGAATTTATTAAATGTTATGATAGTAGTAATTTGTAGCCATGTATATATATAAAGATATATATAAAAACTGTGTAAATTAATAAAATGTTTCATTTAGTTTAATTTAAAATCTCAAGAAATGGTGGTCTGATTCCTGAATTTAGAGTCGCATCACAAACATCATATTTAAAAATATGGGTTAAGATAGTGTTTAAAGTTTCCCTCAGGGATTTTTAAATAACTCCGCTTTACCAACAGCATCAGTCATAACAGTGTCATCAAGGAGCCCTAGAAAAGCTGGAGTCAGTGGGAATCAGGAGGGAAACTCTCTGCTGGTAGGAGTCGTACCTAGCACAAAGGATGATGGTTGTGGTTGTTGAAGGTCAGTCATCTCAGCTCCAGGACATCAATGCAGGTGCTCCTCAAGATAATGTCTTAGGCCCAACCATCTTCAGTTGCTTCATCAATGACCCGACTCCCATCATAAAGTCAAAAATGGGGATGTTTGCTAATGATTGTACAATGTTCTGCTCCATTCATGACTCCTCCGATGCTGAAGCTGTCCCTCTCTAACAGCACTGTGGCTGTACTTGCACCAAATGGACTGCAGTGGTTTAAGAAGGCGGCTCACCACCACCTCCCGAAGGGCAATTAGGGATGGGCAATAAATGCTGGCCTAGGTAGGGAATTCCAGGATTTTTGACTCAGTGACAGTGAACAAACAACTTTATATTTCCAAGTCAGGATGCTGGGTGGCTTGGAGAGGAACTTGCAGGTGATGGTGTACTCATGTGTCTGCTGCCCTTGTACTTCTACATGGTAGCAGTCGTGGGTTTGGAAGATGCTGTTTCAGGAGCCTTGGTGAGTTCCTGCAGTGCATCTTGTAGATGGTACACACTGCTGCTACTGTGCTTTAATGGTGGAGGAAGTGAATGTTTGTAGACGGGGTTCCAATCAAGTAGGTTGCTTTGTCCTGGACGGTGTCAACCTTCTTGAGTGTTATGGGAGCTGCAATCATCCATGCAAATGGAGAGTATTCCATCACACTCCTGACTTGTGCCTTGTAGATGGTGGACAGGTTTTGGAGAGTCAGGAGGTGAAATACTCACCACAGAATTCCTAGCCTCTGACCTTCTCTTATAGCCACAGTACTTATATGGCTAGTCCAGTTCAGTTTCTGGTCAAGGTAACCCCCAGAATGTTGATAGTGGGGGATTCAGTGACGGTAATGCCATTGAATGTTAAGGGGCAATGGTTAGGTTCTCTCTTGTTGGAGATGGTCATTGCCTGGCACTTGTGTGGTACGAATGTTACTTGGCACTTGTCAACCCAGGCCTGGATATTGTCCGGGTCTTGCTGCATTTGGACATGGACTGCTTTTACCCATGAGAGAGCTAAAAAACATGAGGAGGAACAGAGACACAAACAAGCTCATAACTTCAACTTCAGGCACAGAGTATGAGACTTACCAGTGCTGCAGCCTGGGGAGAGAGTATAGATACGGGACTAACAGAAAGTGGTATAATGATAGAAGGAACTCCACTACCGAGATCTTATGGGATTGAGACGGACCAGGGAAATATAAGGAGAAACCACAACCCTTGACAAAAGCCAACAGAAAGCCAACCTGGGCTTATTATTCAGATCCGCACCGAGATTTTCAACAAGAAACAAGACAAAGCTCTACAATCACCCAGGAGAAGGACACTCATATCAAATGAAGGGAGAGTGCAGAATGTCCTCGACATCAGAAATATCTGAACAAGATCAGGGACAATGGTCAAGGCACCTCAGGGACTAACCCTGTGAAATTTGAGACTTTGGGGGTAGATGTAGGAGGATGTATATAGTCGGGATAAAGACTTGTGGGGAGATGTAGAGTACAGAGTTAACATCAAAAGCATCTAATGCTTAATATAATGATATGATGTAATGGCACATGACTAAATGACAAAGATCTGAAGGGAGAAGTCCAACCTTGTTCAGAGTTCCTAAGATATACAGAGAGCTGTAAGTAAATAATAATGGTTTTAACAAACTACAGTCTTGAGTAGCTTACTTAGGGAAAATAGACAAACCCTGAAGAGCCCCATAATGTTCCTGAACACACGATGAAACATCAGTCATAACAGAGGATGTCCAATCCAAAAGTGATATACACCCCGGATGCAATCCATCGTTTCCTGAGACAGTTAAATGCCTAAGATACATAATCTTGTAGATCTCTTTCAAATCTTCCCTCAGTCTCCTTTGTTCCAAGTAGACCAACCCCAGCTTCTCCATCCTAACTTTGTCACTAAACTCCCTCATCTCTGGAATCATTCTGGTCATTCTCCTCTGCACCATTTCTAGGACCCTCACATCCTTCTTTGATTGATTGATTGAGACAAGAATATTTGCCAGCAAAGCTCCCTGCTCTTCTTCCAGTATTGTCTTGGATATTTCACATCCACCTGTAAAAGCAGACATTCAACCTAAAGGGCACTTTGACAGCTCAGCACACCATCAGCCTGTGAGGAAGTGTCAGTCTAGATTAGGTGCTCATCAGTCTTAGAATCCACACTGAAGACAGTGCAACTAACTGAGCCAAGCTGACAGTAAAGGGACAATTCATGAGGGAGATCTCTGTTTCTGTAATAAATTAGGTTCTATCTTTCCAATCTCTCTTACTTTGATGCCTGATGACCCATCAGTCACACTGTACAAAGTCTATATGTTGAGATAGTTGCCATATGGTGCAATAGATAAACACTGACATAATATCTTTATTAGTGCAGTACAAAACAGTACAAATAACAGACAAGGTAAAATCAAGTGATTAATTAGTGAAGCCGCACAGGTTACTGGCAGAATATCACCCATAAAGTTAGAAGGCATGGCACTATCTGGGAACTTCCCCATGTCATTCAGCAACAGAATCTTGGCTGGTTCAAACCCATTTGCTTGCTTTATATGACCTGCACTCTCCCTTCATTTGATATAACTGTCCTTCTCCTGGGTGATTGTAGAGCTTTAACTTGTTATCAACAGCCACAGGGAACCACTTCCCAGCTCATTCTCAGTTTTATTTTTGAATGTACAAAACAAAGCCTTTTCTCTATTCACCAGATGTGACTTTATAATGTTCTCTTTGAGAGAGAGAGAATAACTCATTCTTATTTCTTACACTCACTTTATTCAGCAAAACCCAATTCTTGGACTATTACAAAAACAGAATTACCTGGAAAAACTCAGCAGGTCTGGCAGCATCGGCGGAGAAGAAAAGAGTTGACGTTTCGAGTCCTCATGACCCTTCGACAGTTCTGTCGAAGGGTCATGAGGACTCGAAACGTCAACTCTTTTCTTCTCCGCCGATGCTGCCAGACCTGCTGAGTTTTTCCAGGTAATTCTATTTTTGTTTTGGATTTCCAGCATCCGCAGTTTTTTTGTTTTTATCTTGGACTATTACCTTGCGTACAAAATGAAGAAAGAAGACTTGCATTTACATAGTGCTTTTCATTAACAATGAAGTAGATTTGAATTGTTCTATTGATGGAAGTATGGCAGCCAATCTGTGCATGGAAAGCTCCCACAAACGCCAATGAGATTATGACCAGATCATCTGTTTTCTCAATTCTGTCAGCTGAGGGATAAGAATGGGAGCGTTCTAATGTTCTTCTTCAAACTAGAGCCATGGAATCTTTTATATCAGCCTGAAAGAGAGCAGAAAGAGCCTCAGCTTAATGTTTCATCTGAAAGATGGCACTTCTGATGGTGCAACAGCTCTCACAATACTCTTGTGCATAAATCTAACTGTGTACTAATTCGTCTGTACAGGTTCTTGCTAAGCAAGTGGGTGAAAAGTTATAAGGGGTAGGTAGGTATGTGTAGTTGAGGTTACCATCACATCAGTCATGATCTTATGAAGTGGTGGAGCAGATTCGAGGGGCCAAGTAGCCCACTGTTCCTAATTTGTATGTACGTCTCCAGAGTGGAACTTGAAGACACAACCTTCTAACTCAGAGGTAAGGGTGTAATCACTGAGTCATGGTTGACAACTAAATATTGAAAGTTGATGGTGTGGAACATTTTCAAATTAGTTAACATCTAATAATAGTATTTGGGAAGCACTACAGGAGGAGGTACATGATTGTAAGTCATCTAAGAGGAGTTCCTTCAAAATCTTTTTCATGCTCTTTAGAATGCATCTCTTCATTTAAGGGTGTCATGCAACACTGAAGCATTGGAATATAAAATTGTAATTTCTTTGGTGGATCAGATATGTGATTATAAAGTCCAACTCAATGAAACTGAAACTTCCAGTCAAATGCATCGTATCGGACATGAATATTGAGGATTGTATTGTTTCAGTCTGAACACGGAAGAAGGGCTTAGAGTAGAGAGTTTTAGGAGAGATGGGGCAGAGATCTGGCTGGGGAATGATGTATCTGAGAGGTGTAGACTGCAAAGGGAGTTGGAATAGTGAACAGGTCAAGGATAGACTGTTGGGGGAGAGTGAAACACCATGCTTTTGCCTGTGACTTTCCTCTGTTGCTTCAGGAAAGATTGAATAGGCTTTGGCTCTTTTTTCTAGAAATGAGCAGTTGAAAGGGGGGGACCCACCATCCATGGTTAGCTAAAGAAGTTAAGGGAAATATCAAACTTAGGGAAAAAGCAGACAACTCCACAAAGATGAGTGGCAAGACAGATGATTGGTCAGAATATAAAGAATGGCAGAGAATGACTAAAAAGTTAACCGAGAGAAAGAAATTAGAGTATGAGAGGATGCTAGCTAGAAATGTTTGATGCGTGTTATGGGGAGGTTTTTAGAATCAATCATTAAGGAGGTTATAGCTGGGCACTTAGAAAAACTCAAGGCAATCAGGAAGAATTAGCATGATTTTGTGAAAGGAAAATCATATTTAACCAATTTGTTGGAGTTTTTCGAAGGAGTAACATATGTGATGGATAAAGGGGAGCCTGTAGAAATACTGCATTTGGATTTCCAGAAGGCATCTGATAAAGTGCCACATCAAAGGTTATTAAGGAAATTAAAAGGGGGTAACATATTAGCACGGATTGAAGATTGGCAGGCTGGCAGAAAGCAGAGTATGCATAAATGGATCTTTCTCAGATTGGTAGGATGTGATGAGTGAATCTGTGCTGGGGCCTCAACTTTTTACGATTTATATCAATGACTTAGATGAGGGGAATGAAGACATGGTAGCTAAACTTGCAGATAACACAAAGATAGGTAGGAAAATATGTTGTGAAGAGGTCATGAGTTTGCAGATGGATATGGATAGGTTGAATGAGTGGGCAAAGATCTGGCAAATGGAGTTTAACGTGGAAAAATGTGAAGTTGTTCACTTTGACAGGAAGAACAAAAAAGCAGAGTATTACTTAAATGGAGGATGGCTGCATAATTCTGAGGTGCAGGGGGTTCTAGCTGTTCCAGTACATGGGCCACAAAAAAGTTAGTGTGCAGGTACAGCAAGTAGTTAAGAAGGCTAATAGAATGCTATCCTTTATTACGAGAGGGATTGAACATAAAAGTAAGGATGTTATGCTTCAGTTATACAGGGCATTGGCGAGATGGGCACCTCGAATAATGTGTGCAGTTTTGGTTTCCTTATTTAAGGAAGGATGTAAATGCATTGGAGACAGTTCAGAGGAGGTTTATTAGATTGATGCCTGGAATGAATGGGTTGTCTTATGAAGGATTGGACAGACAAAGCTTGTTTCCACTAGAGTTTAGAAGAGTGAGGGGTGGTTTGATTGAAGTATGCAAGATCCTGAATGGCCTTGACAAGGTGGACGTGGAAAGGATATTTCCTCTTATGGGTGAGTCCAGAACTAGGGGGCATTGTTTTAAAATTAAGGGTTGCCCTTTTAGGACAGAGATGAGGAGAAATGTATTCTCTGAGAGGGTTGTGTGACATAGGAATTCACTGCTTCAGAAGGTGGTGGAGGTGAGGTCATTGAATATTTTTAAGGCAGAGGTAGATAGATTCTTGTTAGGCAAGGGAATCAAAGATTATTGGGGGGGTAGATGAGAATGTGGAATTCGAAATACAAGAAGATGAGCCATGATCATATTGAATGGTGGAGCAGGTTCGAGGGGCCAAATGGTCTACTCCTGTTCCTATTTCTTATGTTCTATGTTCTAGGTAACCTGATAAAAGTTCTCTAAAAGTCTGAAATGGTTTGATAGGTTTGACACAGAGAAGATATATACCACTTGCAGGCGAGGCCAGAACTAGGGGCCATAAGTATAAGATGATCATTAATAAATCCAGTAGGGAAGTCAGGAGAGATTACTTTACCCAGAGAGTGGTGAGAATGTGGAAGTCACTACCACATGGAGTGGTTGAAGTGAATAGGATAGGTACATTTCTGGGGAGGTTAGTTAAACACATGAGGGAGAAAGGAATAGAAGGACATGTTAATAAGGTGAGACGAAGTAAGGGTGGGAGGAGGCTCCCATGGAGAACATGGACTAGTTGGGCTGAATGGCCTGTTTCTGTGCGGTAAATATTTTGTAATTCTTCCTGGGGAGGAGGGTGACAGGTGAAGAAGCTGGTCTAATGGATGGTCAGCTGGGTGATCAGCCATTGAATGGCAGAGCAGAGTTGACAGGGTGAATGGCCTACTCCTGCTCCTACGCTCCTATGTTCCTATTAAAATGTCACATAAGGTAAGAAAGAAAGCAGATTTGCAATATTGGCGAAGGAGGAAATGAATGTTGAGATGTTGGAGAAACAACATGTACACCAAAAAGAGGCTCATAAAGAGTTAATACAGCAAGAACTCAAATAATAAAAAAAAAGATGGTTAAATTAATGGGAGCGAAAGAAAAGCAGATGTCTGTGGACGGACCAACATGATGAGTAGGGATAACAAAATTTATGTTGGCTGCTTCTAATTATTTTCTCTGCTTGTTCAGTAATTTCATCTTTAATTAAAGGTTCTCTAACACAGAATGGAAATTCACCCTTATGGAATATAAGAGTCAAAGTATAATGGACTACTATGTGCGGTTACGGATCCATGCTGTAAAAGGATTTTGAGGCAATCGAAGGAGTACAGCACAGATACACTAAAATGCTTCTTGAAGTGAGTAAATACAAAATAAGTCTTGTAAAACAGGGAATTGCTGCAACTCATTGAGGAGCCTGGTGTTATGTCCGACAGGAATTAATATGGGTTGGGGTGCGGACAGCCAAATTCTTGACAAATTAAATTCTATGGAGGGTGCTGTGGAAGTAGGTGCTGAAAGTATCGATAAATATTTTGTAAGTGACAGGATGAAAGTTAGAATGGAGGCGAGTGACCTTGTGAAGATGGGCTTAATTTGTCATTGGTGATGTGTATGAGGGTCTGAAACACAGCTCTGTTTACAGCATGATATGGAGGCTGTGTACAGTCTGGTACAGTCTAGGCTAACAGCTGTTGGATGGAAATTTTTGTCAGAAACGGGGAAGCAATAGCTTTGATCTTGCAGCATGAATGTCATTTGTTGTGTGAGGGATGTAGTGAAGAGGTAAAGCATCATGCGCTTGGAGGTGGAAGGTGGCCCATTACTTATGGGTGATGATAGGGAAGGAAAACTCTGCTGTCTGTGTCCTTTGCACTGAGTCCCATTCATCCATCACCCTTGTGCTTGCTTACCCACATTGGCTCTAAGTCTGGAACAACTCAACTTTAAAATTCTAATTCTTGTTTTCAAATCTCTCCATGACCTCGTCCCCCCCATCTCTGTAACTTCTTCCAGCCCCACACTCCTCCAAAATCTATGTGCTCCTCCAGTTCTGGCCTCATGCATGCTCTTGATTTCTTTTGCTCCACCTTTGATGACTGTGCCTTCAGCTACCTGGGCCCTAAACTCTTAAAGTCCCTCCTTAAGCCTCTCCGACTCATTACCTCCCTCTCCTCTTTTAAGATGCTACTTAAAACCTACTTCTTTGACCAAGCTTTTGGCCACTTGCCCTAAAATATTCTCATGAGGCTTGGTGCCAGATTTTGTTATTTAATGGTCTTGAAAAGTGCTGTGGGGAATTTCACTATATTAAAGGCAACATATAAATGCAAGTAGTTGTAGATGAAGAAGAATTTAAATTCAATTAGTATATCTGGAATATAAAGAGAGTCTCAGTAATGGTGGTCATGAAACAATCATTGTTTGTTGTAAATACCCATCTGGTTCACTAATGTTCTTTAGGGAATGAAATCTGTTATCCTTTCCTGGTCTGGCCTACATGTGACTCCAGATCCACAGCAATGTAGTTGATTCTGAACTGCCCTCTGAAATGGCCTAGCAAGCCACTCAGTTCAAGGGAAATGAGGGATGGGCAAAAAATACTGGCCTTACAGCAACACTCACATTCCTTGAAAGAAAAAAGAAGAGGGAGAGTAGTGGGCGATGATAGATTATTAGAAAAATCAGGAGGTGTCCAAGCAGCAGTGAGAGAACAGTCATGGCTTTATAGAAACTGGTAGATGTGGACCCAGGAAAGATAAGCCCCAAGGGGTTGGATCAACATTTATTTTAAATGGGTCAATGCTGATACTAAAATAGCACAGAAAGAATTTAACGTGGATGCATTATACAATAACATTCATTCGTCATTCAAATGACAATCATTTCTATTTTCTCATTGGAAAACCCTAAATATATGGCATGGGGAATTCAGGTTGCCAACCCTCCAGGACTGTCCTGAATGTCTGGGTATTGAAGATTAATTTCCAGGACACTGCTGTGAGCAAAAAACAGGCAAAAATAATCACAGGGGGAGGTGATAGTGTTGTGGTATTGTGACTGGACTAGTAATCCAGGAACCTGGGGTAATGCTCTAGGGGCCTGGGTTCAAATACTGCTTCTGCAGATGGTGGAATTTGAATTCAATAATTTTAAAAAAAATCTGGAATTAGAAGCCTACTGATGACAATGAAATGAATGTTGCAAAAAGGACTAATGCCCTTCAGGAAAGGAAATCTGCTGGTTTAGGCCTACAGCAATGTGGCTGGCTCTTCCCCTCTGAGCAAGGGTAATTAGGAGATAGGCAATATATGCTGGCCTGGCCAGTGATGCCCACATCCCATAAATAAAAAAAATGGTGAATTTTTATTTCATATTCATTAAACACTTTTGTTTGTTACTTAAAAAAATATTGGAAGTGAGAGGAAATAGCTGTTTGGCTGTCAATCATGAGTGATTCAACAAGTAATCTGTTGGTTTCTGATTGATACGGGTAGGTGGGGCTCTGCTGGGATCGACATGTGGAGTGACGAATGGCTAAGTGGTTGGAGGACATGTGATATAATCTCCCAGAAATGTTCAACCAGAATTGGCAACTATACATGGAACATAGGCCATGAACATTTTAAATAAAGTAAGCATGTTTCTAAGAAAATAATAAGTGGAGATACAGGGCTGAATTTTGTGATGGAGAATGAAGTCATGTCACCAGGGGAGGCAACCCTGCTGAGGCATATTCCCAGTGGTAGCTGGGGCTGTCCTATTAAGGATGGCAGCCTGCCCCAGGAAATGTCAGTCCAATTAAAGGGCCGGCAGCACAGCGGCAGAGAATCTTAATATAAAAGCAATCTGCCTGGAATCTGCAGACCGTGTTGAGCTCTAGGTAGGCAGTGATTTTGCACCCTTCCCAGGGTAGGTTACCTTAATGGAGGTGGAAACGTTGACTGTGAACCCACCGAAAATATATAAAACAGTTTGACCTCAGAAAATTGATGTCTTCAGTAGGTCTCACAGAGAGGTTTCGTGTCTTGTATGGATGAACATTAAGTGTTTATTGGTGACACATAACCATGTACATATATATATATATATATATAGGTATAGCCTAAGTTATGAGTTAACTTAATGCTTGCTTCTATGCAGATCCCAGTTTATTTTACAACTGACTCAAGTCTCAGGTCATGTGTCGCTTTTCATACTGTGGTGGTATTGTTTCCCCATCCCAAATGGGGATGCCAGGTAGCCTTTTACTACATTCAAGAGAACATCATTGAGAAAGAAAATGGAAAGGCTTAAATCCACCTGAATAGGTAGGTGGAGCCCTATTTTAGTATCTCATCAGAAAGGCAGTTCCCCTGACAATGCAGGGGAGGTGATGGCTTAGTGGGATTGTTACTGAACTGGTAATCCAGACAAAAACAAAAGTACCTGGAAAAACTCAGCAGGTCTGACAGCATCTGTGGAGAGGGATACAGTTGACATTTTGAGTCTGTATGACACTTCATCAGAACTAAGACATATAGAAATGAGCTGAAATATAAACTGGGAGAGGGGGGTGGGTGGGACAGGTAGAGCTCGATAGGGGACCAGTGATAGGTGGAGGCCAAGAAGAGACTGCCAAAGATGTCATAGACAAAAGGACAAAGGGGTGTTGACAGTGGTGATATTATCTAAAGGATGTGCTAATTGGGACATTAAGGGTAGAAAGCAGGACAAGCAAGTGGCAGATGGCCCTAGTGGGGGTGGGGGGAAGGGATCGAAATGGGCTAAAAGGTGAAGATGAAACAATAGATCGAAATAAATTTAAAAAGAGGAAGGAAAAAAATATATATTTGTAAACAAATTATAAATTATTGGAAAAAGGGGGATCGGAAAGGCGGTGGGGATGGAGGAGAGAGTTCATGATCTGAAATTGTTGAACTCAATGTTAAGTCCAGAAGGCTGTAAAGTGCCTAGTCAGAAGATGAGGTGCTGTTGCTCCAGTTTGCGTTGAGCTTCACTGGAACATTGCAGCAGGCCAAGGACAGACATGTGGGCACAAGAGCAGGGTGGAGTGTTGAAATGGCAAGCGACAGGGAGGTCTGGGTCAAGCATAATATTGAGTTCAACAATTTCAGATCATGAACTCTCTCCTCCATCCCCACCCCCTTTCCGATCCCCCCTTTTCCAATAATTTATAATTTTTTTACAACTATATTTTTTTCTTTTATTTCATCTTCACCTTTTAGCCCATTTTGATCCCTTCCCCCCACCCACACTAGGATCATCTGCCAGTTGCTCGTCCTGCTTTCTACCCTTAATGTCCTCGTTAGCACATCCTTTAGATGTATCACCACTGTCAACACCCCTTTGTCCTTTTGTCTATGACATCTTTGGCAGTCTCTTCTTGGCCTCCACCTATCACTGGCCCCCTATCGAGCTCTACCTGTCCCACCCACCCCCCTCTACCAGTTTATATTTCACCTCATTTCTATATGTCTTAGTTCTGATGAAGGATCATACGGACTCAAAATGTCAACTGTATCCCTCTCCGCAGATGCTGTCAGACCTGCTGAGTTTTTCCAGGTATTTTTGTTCTTTGTTTTTGTTTTAGATTTCCAGCATTCGCAGTATTTTGCTTTTATGGTAATCCAGACACCCAGGGTAATAATCCGAGGACCTGGGTTTGAATCCTGCCACAGTGGAATTTGAATTCAATAATTTTTTTGAAATCTGGACTTAAAAGTCTAGTAATGATCTTGAAACCATTGTCGATTTGTTGTAAAAACCCATCTGGTTCACTAATGTCCATTAGGGAAGGAAATCTGCTGGCTTGCATGTGACTCCAGACCCACAGCAATGTGGTTGACTCTTAATGCCCTCTGAACTAGGGATGGGTAATAAATGCTGGCCTGGCAAGAGATACCCTCATCCCATGAACGAATAAAAGAAAACCTATCTGCCCTGCACTTGCTGACTTACACTGACTTGTAAATAGGGCTGACCTATTTACCTTAGCAGAAGGGTCAAAAACCAGGGGTATAGATTTAATGCAATTGGTAGAGGGAGATGAGGAAACATTTTTTCACCCAGAGGGTGGTAGGGACCTGGAACTCACTGACTGTTTTGATACTTGGATGTCCATTTGAAAACCTGTGACTTCCAGGACCACAGGCCAAATGCAGGAAGATGGAATTAGGCTGCTCTTCATCTACCAGTATGGACATGAAGGGCCAAATGACCTCCTTCTGTGTCATAGATTTTCTATGATTTCTCTGACTCCCAGTCAAGCTACACATCAGTTTTAAAATTCTCATTGTGTTTTCAAATCCCTCCATGGCCTCTCCCCTCTTTATCTCTGTAACCTCTTCCAGCCACATAGCCTTCCAAGCTATCTATACTCATCTAATTCTGGCCTCTTAAGCTTCCCTGATTTTAATCGCTCCACCATTGGCAGTCGTGTCTTCAGCTGCCAAGGCTTTAAGCTCTGGAATTCCCTCCCTGAACCTTTCCAGTATCAATAATGGTGACTACGAAACGATCAGATTGTCCTAAAAGTCCATGTGGTTCATTAGTGTACTTTAGGGAAGGAAGTCTGCTGCCCTTACCTGATCAGGTTTACATGTGACTCCTGGTTCACAGCAGTTAACTGCCCTCCGAAGTGACCAAGCAAATTCCTCAGTTATATCAAAATCACTGCAAAAAGTTATAATATGAGCAGCAACTTTGATCCCTCTGAATTAAATTGTACTGAACATCCATTATTTATAGAGGCTGCAGGAGCAATCAGAGAACTGGGGGTGCGAACTGTCATGGCAGCCTTCCTATAAATAATGAAGACCTGACAATAGGATGAGGCCACTTGTGGATCAATGCTCTTGCTTTACCAGACACATCAAAAAGTCGACAGATCCAAGAACACATAAAAGAGATCATCCCTCAGGATAAACAATCAGGCCTTCAACTGTCTCCAACACACAGCCCTGGAAAAGAAGATTGCAAAACTGAAACAAAACTAGAAGAGGCTGGAAATACCCAGCAAGTCCATCAGACTCTGAGCTAAAAAAAAGATGGTTTTATGTTTCAGGCTTAAGCCTAAATCAGAACCATTGAGCTTTTGCGAATATCCTTTCTAACTTAAAAGCGTGGCGGCACTGGCTATAATCTTGTAATATTATGTTTGTTTCTGTGGGGACTTGTTCATTGGCAGAAATTAAGTGGCGTTCAACAACAATAACATCAGCAACACAAGAAGTAAAACTTGCATTTATATAGCATCTTTCATGACCTTAGGGTGTTTCAAAGCTCTTCACAGCCAACAAAATGCTTTTGGAGATTGCTATATAAATGTCATATACCAAGTAAGACTTGGCCAAAACAATCATTCCTTTTGCTAAATCTGTACCCTGTTTATCTCCCAAAAATTTATATCTAGAAAAGCTGCCAACATTGACTTGTAGTTGATGGAATTTAATTCTATGCTTTACCCTTTGGGATCAGTGAAATACATTGAAGTATTCCAATTTATAATCCCTTTCAGCCTTGGCAATCACTGTGAGGACAAGAGGAAGCTTCTGCTCATGCAGTGAGGGACTTTTTAAACTTTTAAACCAGTGAGGTGTTGAATCGTCTTTTGTGGTGAATGCTGCCCCCATCCCCTACCTCCATCACAGGCCAATAAATATTCTACTCAAACAACAACAACTTGCAATTATATAGCACCAGGCAGTCAAGGAGAAACAGGCAGGTAGTACAGGAGTCCCCTGAGCACATCATGCTCTCCAACCAGTATTCAGTTCTGAATGCTGATGAGACTGATGGTTCATCTACGGAGTGCAGCCAGAGCCAAGCCCAAGGAACCACGGGTGGGTTAGGGGATACAAGGAAGACTGGAAGAGCAATAGTGATAGCCCATTCAATAGTTAGGGGAATAGACAGGCGTTTCTGTGTCCGCAGATGTGAAACCAGGTATGTTGCCTCCCTGGCGGCAAGGTCAAGGATGTCACTGAACGGCTGTAGAGCTTAGGGGGGAGGGGGAACAGTCAGCAGTCATAGCCCACATTGGTACAAACGACATAGGCAGAAAGAGGGATGTGACCCTGCAGCTAGGATTTAGGGAGCTAGGTAAGAAATTAGCAAGCAGGACCTCAAAAGTAGCCATCTCCAGATCGCCCCCAGTATCATGCACAAGTGAGTATAAAAATAGGAGGATAAAGCAGATAAAGCATGTGTGTCTGGAATGGTGGTACAGGAGGAGAGTTTTAGATTCTTGAGACTCTAGGGGAGATAGGGCTATAAAGGCCAGACCGGTTGCATCTAAATAGGGACTGAGTTCCTTGCGGGGCTATTTGCTAGTGCTATTGGGGAGGATTTAAACTAACACAGGGGTGTGGGATCAGAGCAAGGGAGAAAGCTATAAAGTCTAAATCAGGGTTACTGTGCATGTATGTGAAGGCACAGAGTGTGGTTAATCAGATTAGTTAGTTGCGGCGATTGACATGTGGAAATATGTTGTTTGGCGGTAGCAGAGACCTGGCTCAAGGAAGGGCAGGACTGGGTGTTAAATATTCCTGGATACAGGGTGTTCAGGAATGATAGAAAAGGAAGAAAAGGGGGAGGAGTGGCTGTATTGGTTAAGGAGAGCATTGCAAAACTGGAGAAAAAGGACCCCAGAAGGTTCAAGAATAGAATCTATTTGACTAGAACTAAGGAACAAAAAAGGTGCAATTACATAGCTCGATGTAGTCTATGGACCACCAACTGATGGAAAGGATGTAAAGGAAAAAACTTGCAAGGAAATTACAGACGTGCAAGAATTATATAGTAATAATGCGAGACCCTAATTATCAAAGTATAGACTGGGATAGTAGTAGTGTAAAGGGCAGAGAGGGCAAAGAGTTCCTAGAGTGCGTTCAGGAAAATTTTCTACTGCTGGACATGTTCTTGGGAACGAAGTGGCCCAAGTGGATCAAATATAAGTAGAGAACATTTAGAGAACATTTAGGGCACAGTGATCATTGTGTCATAAAGTTTATGTTGGCTACGGAAAAGGTAAAAGAACAATCTAGGGTAAGAATAATTAACTGGGGGGAAATAAGTTAAGAATGGATTTGGCCAAATGAATTGGAATCAAAGATTGGTAGGAAAAACAATAGCTGAACAATGGGTACCTTCAAATAAGAGAGAATTCAGGCACAGTCAAGTTTATTCCCTTGAAAGAGAAAGGTAGGCCAAACAAATCCAGAGCCTCCGAATGACAAAATGTCACTGGGTCAAAATCCTGGAACTCCCTCCCTAACAGCACTGTGGGTGTACCTACACCACATGGTCTGCAGCAGTTCAAGAAGGCAGCCCACCACCACCTTCTCAAGGGCAATTAGGGATGGGCAATAATTACTGGTGTAGCCAGCATCACCCACATCCCATCCATGAATAAAAGAAGAGATTAAGATGAAGAAGAAAAAGTGTGCTGGTAGGTAGATAATATAATGGAGAACCAGGCTGAATACAGAAGGTTTGGGGAGAAGTGGAAAAGCAAATAAGAGAAGCAAAGAGCGAAAGTACTAAGGAAGAAGATGCTACCCAGGTCAAGGTGAAAGGGGAGGTACTTAATACATTAGAATGATTTAAAACAGATAAAGAAGGGGTATTAGATAGGGTGTTTAAACTTACAAGTTGTTAAAGCACAGGACTGTGTGAGACGAGGGAAGTGAGAATGGAAATTACGGATGCACTGGCTGTAATTTTCCAATCTTCCTTAGACTCGGGGTGGTGCCAGGAGACTGGAGAATCGCAAATGTTACACCTTTGTTCAAAAAAGTATATAAAGAAAATTGCAGCAACTACAGGCCAATCAGTTTAACTTTAGTGGTGAGGAAACTTCTAGAAACAATAATTTGGGACAAAATTAATCGTCACCTGGATAAATGTGGGTTAATTAAGGAAAGCCAGCATGGATTTCTAAGGGAAAAACATGTTTAACTAACTTGCTGGAGTTTTTAAAGATGTAACAGGGAGTTATGAGGGTAATGTTGTTGATGTGGTGTACATGGACTTCCAAAAGGCATCTGATACAGTTTTGCACAACAGACTTGTGAGCATGGAATAACAGGGACAGTAGCAACATGGGTATGAAATTGACTGAGTGACAGGAAAACAGAGAGTAGTGGTTAATGGATGGTTTTTGGGCTGGAGGAAGGTCCATAGTGGAGTTCCTCAGGGGTCAGTACTGGGACCCTTGCTTTTCCTGATATATAGTAATGACCTAGACTTTGGTATACAGGGCACAATTTCAAAATTTGTGGATGATACAAAACTTGGAAGCATTATCAACTGTGAGGGGGATAGTGTGGAACTTCAAAAGGACATAGACGAGTTGGGAGAATGGGCGGACAAGTGGCAGATGAAACTCAGTGCCGAGAAATGTGAAGTGATTCATTTTGATAGGAAGAACATGGAGAGACAATATTAAAAAAAGGATATAACTCTAAAAGGGATGCAGGAGCAGAGGAACATAGGTGTATCTGTGCATAAATAATTGAAGGTGACAGGACTGGACAGGTTAGGAGCGCTGTTAATAAAGCATACAGTATCCTAGGCTATTAATAGCTTCTGAAGAAGGGTCATACGGACTCAAAACATTAACTCTCTTTCTCTCTCCACAGATGCTGCCAGACCTGCTGAGTTTTTCCAGCATTTCCTGGTTTTGTCTCTCAATAGACAATTGAGTACAAGAGCAAGGAGGTTATGTTGAACTCAGTTTGACCTCACCGGGAGTATTGCGTCCAGTTTGATGCCGCATTTTAGCTGTGAAGGCATTGGGGACGATACAGATCAGATTCACGTGAATGGTTCCAGGGTAAGAAACTTCAGTTAGGAAAATAGATTGGAGAAATTGGGACTGTTTACCTTGGAGAAAAGAAAGCTGAGAGGAGATTTGATAGAGGTATTCAAAATCATGAGGGGTCTGGGCAGAGTAGATCAGGAAAACTGTTCCCACTCGTGAAATGATTGAAAACGAGAATGCACAGATTTAAAGTAATTAGCAAAGGGAGCAAAAGTGACACGAGGAAATACTTTTTCATACAATGGGTGATTAAAGTCTTGAATGCACTGCCTGAGAGTGTGATGGAGACAGGTTCAGTTAAGGCATTTAAGAGGGAATAAGACTGTCATCCGAATAGGAAGAATGTGCAGGGTTATAAAGAGAAAATGGGGGAATGGCACTAAGTGAATGGCTCACTCAGAGAGCTGATGCAGATGTGATGGGCCAAATGGCCTCCCTTCTGTGCTGTAACAATTCTGTGATTCCTCTAACTCAGTAAAATACCCCAAGGGGTTTCACAGGAACTTCTCGAAACAAAACTTGACACAAAAACATGTAAGAAGTTATTGGGACAGGTGACCAACAGCTTGGTCAGGGTGTAGGTTAAAAGGAGCATTTTAAAGGAAGTGTGGGTAGGAGAGAGGGAGAGAGGCTTACAGAGGAAATTCCAGAGCTTAGGGCCCAGATAACGGAAAGCACAGTTGCCAATGGTGGAACGATTAAAAACAGGGATGATCAAGAGGCCAGAATTGGAGGAGGGCAGGATCTTTGAGGGTTCAATTCTAAGGTAACTGGTGAAGAGTTACCAATAGCAGAAGTGCTGCATATGTTCTGCCAGGCTTGGCATCTGACACTCCTGGCTCACAACCAACAATGTTCTGTTGTTGAATTGAACAACAGGAGAGGGAAAGGGAGGGAGGGAGGGAGAGAGAGAGAGAGAGCAAAGTTGCACTCATAGATTTATATGTCATTTATTTGTTTTAATTTTAACCTGGAGGTTAAGGATAAAGTGTTTTTTTTAAAAACTGTGGATTTGAAGAAAATTCAGAAATTATCACCAACTTTACTGCCTCATGTGAACAAGGAAAGTTCCCAGCCCATCGATTGTGCTTATGCCAGAGGTCAAGCATGATATGTATTCTACTATGGAACTTCACCCCTTTAAGTGACATGAAATTTCATTTTGATTTTGAACGGTGGTATAAATTGGACAATATCAATTCACTTACAACACTCCCGAGTTTCACTTTCATTGACTTTAAGGGAACTTTAAGATGTTTAAAACCATGAGGGGTATAGATAGTGTCAATAAAGAGAAACTGTTCCCAGTGGTTGAATGTCTGATTAAAGGTGATTGGCAAAAGAAACAGAAGTGACATGAGGAACTACTATTTTACACAACAAGTGGTTAAGATTTGGAATACACTGCCAGACAGGCTGGTGGAATTAGATTCAACAGTAGCTTCTAAAAGGGATTTGGATAAATACTTGAAAGAGAAAAAATTCCAGGGATATAGGGAAAGAGCAGGGGGTGTGGGACGAACTGGATTGCTCTTTAAAAGAGCTGGCCCAGACTCGACAGGCCGAATGGCTTCCTTCTGTGCTGAGCTGTTCTATGATTCTATGCTTCACCATGAAGCAGAATGATATTGAGTTTTAATGTTATGACATCTGATAGGTTTTTTGAATGCTCACCTATAAGATGCAGAATGATTGAGTGGTTCTAAGTTATTTTGCAGCCAGACAGGCCTCGCAATGTATTATGACCCTTCATGAGTTTGACATTAACTCTGAAACCCAGGCTAAAGGCAGTGACAGAAATATCATTGTGTTGCACCTGTTGGTTTTAACGTTGAACTTAAGATTTCCTTTCGTACAACAGTTAGAATTGACAGTTGCTGGGCACATTCAATTACTCAGGTTTGCAGCTGTCTAGGCTGGTCTGGTTACAGCTTATTACCCCATTAATCTCTTCT
This sequence comes from Carcharodon carcharias, assembly GCF_017639515.1. NCBI lineage: Eukaryota > Metazoa > Chordata > Chondrichthyes > Lamniformes > Lamnidae > Carcharodon > Carcharodon carcharias. Next base: position 31,933,736 of record NC_054476.1, on the reverse strand, counting down.
CCCTTCTCAAAATCGATGGGAATTCAACCTAATCTGTCCACCCCCTGCCTCACAATACAGCCTTATTAAGTGTGCTCAGTTATGCTTTCCTGTGGTAATACCAAATCATAAAGAAAGTAAGTTAAACTTAGAAACTGTATGAAATTATTGATTGATTCAGAATGGACCGAGCAGATGGAACTCTGACCCCTGTGTTCACTCTCTAATAACATAAATCCTTAGTCCCATTCAACCAATATGGTCCCTTCACAATTCTATTGCTATAGCTGCTTGTCTATTGTAAGGACAGTGCTGTGTTGGCACTTTTTTGCCTATCTAGCAAGCAATAGCCTGTATTGTGAATATGGATGATGATGGTAAAACAGGGAGACCATGTGACTGGCAGCATAATTGGATAAAATGAACACAGACTCGACAGGCTGGATTCAGTTTTCGCAACATAAGCAAACATTTTCATTGGACTTTACCGAAGATACTTAGCTATTGATGTGTCAAACTTCTCTCAATGGTTAGTACTCCCACGTCAGAGTCTAGCAGGTTGTGGGTTCAAGCCCTGCTCCAGAGACCTGAGCACAAAATCTATACTGACACTTCAGTGGAGCTGCTGTACTATCAGAGGCACAAAATTCTACATGGTGCTATTTTGAAGAAAAGGAGGAGAGTTCTCCCCAGTGTCCTAGCCAATGTTTATTGCTTATCCAGCATTACAAAAGCACATTTTTTTTTGTTTGTTCATGGGATGTGACAAAGTCAGCATTTATTGCCCATCCTGAATGACTGTTGAGAAGGTGTTGATGAGCCACCATCTTGAAATGCTACAGTCCACCTGATGTAGCTACACCCACAGTGCTATTAGGGAGGGAGTTCCAGGATTTTGACCCAGTGACAATGAAGGAATAGCGATATATTTCCAAGTCAGGATGGTGAGTGACTTGGAGGGAAACATGTAGGTGGTGGTGTTCCAATATGTCTGCTGCTCTTCTTCTTCTGGGAGGTGGAGGTCATGGGTTCAGAAGGTGCTGCCAAAGGAAGCGTTGGGGACATGCTGAAACCACTTGAACCCAAACAACATTCCCTCACTAACGCATAAAAGAATAATGAAAGGTAATATGGGACAGGGAAGGTTATTGGATGAGGCTTTTTTCTCTACGAGAAAGAAGACCAAGGGGTGACCTGATGTATGTCTTTAAAATTATGAAACAGTTTGATAGGGCAGATGTAAAGAATGTTTCCACTTGTTGGGGAGACCAGAACTAGATGCTATATATATAGTCACTGATAAATCCAATAGGGAAATCTGGAGAAATCCCTTTATCTAGAGGATTGTGAGAATACGGAGTAGTCGAGGCGCAGAGAATAAATGCATTTAAGGGGTGGCTGGATAAAAACATGAGGGAGAAAGGAATAAAAGGATATGTTAATGGGGCTAGATGAAGATTGGTGGGACGGGTCTCATGGGGAGCAAAATCACCAGAATGAGCTATTTGGGCTGAATGGCCTGTGCAGTAAATACTTTGTTAAACCAAACTGGCTGGCCACAATGAAGCAGTTTTTTTGAAAAACTCAGGCACAAGCTAATGTAATGCAAACAAACAATGACAGATAAGAAATGGCCCTTCGGTCCATCCAACCTGTCCTACACAATGGTGATATCAAAATGTATACACTCTCCACCCCAAGCATATGGTCTCCTGGGAGAGATGAAATTCCAGGTAAAAACCCAGGCTAACTTGGGGATAAAAAACTGGGAAATTTCTCTCTGACCCGCTCAGGTCCTTGAAATGGTTCAGGAGACCACATTGGTGCTTATTATGAAACAATTATTTTATTTTATTAATAGTTAGAATGTTCTTTTGCTATTTTAACATCTCTGCAATGGAAGGATTCACTGTTCTTTAGTTTCCCTTCATATAGTTTAAAAATGGCAAAATGGCCACCCATTTACTTCCCTTGAAGTGTTCAGAGGAGCTGGCTTAACATGGCAGGGGCCTTGTTTTTAATTCACCGACACAAAACAGCACTTTTACAGCTCCCTTGGTGCCACTAGATGGTGCTGTCAAATGGACAAAATAGCACCTCCTATTGACAAAATGGCAGTGCTACGGATTTAGGTTATGTCATTGCGTAAAGGCTTGGACTGCACCCACACAACCTCTATTATGTCAAATTGCGTTATAGTTAAAGGAGTGTTAATTGCCATGTTAGGAGTGCATAGACAAGCGAAGCTCTTGAAAGAGCCTGCTATTTGAAACTCTCTGAAATGGTCAGTGTATTGACTGAACTAAAGAGTTTACATTGCGCTACAGCCAGTGATTGACCACTGCAATGTAAATACTAATAGATGTCAGAGTTATACTTGGTCAGGTCACCGGTTGTATCAGTGCAACATTCTCTCCCTTCCCCTCCTCCCCCACCACGACAATGACCATGGGCAGGCACAAAAAATAAAGAAAAACTTCTATTTATAAAGCACCTTTCACAACCTTAGACTTCACAGACAGTGAAATATTTTTGAAGAGTAGTCACTGTTTCAATGTGGGAACCATGGCAGACAATGAGTGCATAGCAAGATCCCATGAGCGGCAAGGTGATAATGACCAGATGTTCTGTTCTTAAGTGTTGGTTGAAGGATAAATATTCACTCGGCAACCAAAGAACATTGCTGATCATCTTCGAACTAGTGCCACAGGACCTTTTACAGAGGGAGCAGAGGGCCGTTTGTTTCATTTCTCTGTTCTCTGCACATACCCCACTGAATACTGTACGAACTGTGTGCATGTTGACTGACATTTCTCTATCCTTGACTATGGTGTGATCGCCATAGATACAGCAGCTGATTCAGCACAGGCCTAATCCTCTCTATCAGAGGCTAGAGGCATGACGCTGATTTTGCAAGGTTTTGAAACTAAGAGCTGAAGCAATATTCTGAGTAGGTCAGTTAATGACTAATGTGTGAGGTGCACACCAGGTATAGAAGGACCCTAGAAGTTACTGTTGCCAATATTTGTGGAAGGATGAGTTTTCCCTTTGTGTCACAGTTGTTTGTCTGCTATTTCAATCTGTCTATTTTAAACAGGTTGATCCCTCTGTTACTTCATGAGAAAAAAAATCTGCCTATAAAACATTGTGCTGGACTGTGAAGTCAACAACAAAAACAGCTTGCATTCATATATTGGATTTAATAGAGTAAAAGACACTTCACTGGAGCAATTATCAAACAAAATTTGACAGAAAGACACCTTAAAAGATATTAGGTCAGGTGATCAAAAGCTTGATCAAAAAGGTTGGTTTTAAGGAGCACCTATCAGGGTTAGAGAGAGGTAGAGATGGTGAGGTTTAGGGAGGAAATTCCAGAGCTTAGGACCTTGGCAGCTGAATGCATGGTCACCAATTGTGGACGAAGGAAACTGAGGATGCACAAGAGGCCAGAATCAGAAGAATGCAGAGATCTCAGAGGGCTGGAAGAGGTTATAGGGATAGGAAGAATGAGGCCATGGAGGGAATTTAAATGCCACCAACAGTAAGTTCTAGGCTTATGCCTTGAGGAACACACATGATATGTTTCCAAAACTGAAAAGCGTTGACTTTCAGTCTGACTAAATTGGGATCCGGGGACTCAGCTTCCCAGTAATTTTCCAAAAATTATCTTTCAGAATCTATCACAGTGATTATAAATAGACAGAGAGAGAGAGGGAGACAGAGAGAGAGAAAGAGAGAGAAGAAGACTGGGTCCATACTAGCATGAGTTGCCGGGGAGGTGAAGAGTTAATCATTTCTAAAATGTGACTCATTCAAGTGATGGAGTACTGCCATGGGTTTCTTTTATGGGCTTGGTCTATAATTAACTTCCATTCTATCCAAGTAACCTCACTATCATTCATGTGATGTGCATCTGCTATGAAGAGCTTGTTGAGACTGTTTCAGTCATGTTATGTGTTGCTGTTGGGCTTCTGCACTTCCTGAGTTACACATTAGGTTACATTACATTTGAAATGCCAGCAAGGAATAGTTGGGTCGTTTTGTTTTTATGTTACTGGACTAATTATCTGGGTGCCTGGATTAATGATCCCGTATGGAACCGCCACCTCGGCAGTTTGCACATTTAAATACGGTTTTAACAGTGTGTCAAGAGAAGCTGTTGTAAAAACTCAGTAGGTTCATTTCTGTCCTCCAGGGAGCAGGGAACCTACGGATCCTACCTGATCTGGGTTGACATGTGACAATAGTCACACACCATTGGGGTTGACTCTTAACTGCCCTGTAAAGTCACTGAGTGAACTAATCTATATAGGGCTACAAAAGATGGGAAATAGATAGCAGCCTTGCCAATGATAGCCGTATCTCAGGAATGAATGAATTATAAAGAATGAATTATCAATAATGAACTATGAATTGTAAAGAATAGGGAAGTTTGAAATTATATTTTATGCAGTGACTTGGAATGCGCTGCTTGAAAGGGTGGTAGAAGCAGATTCAATAGGAATTTCAAAAGGGAACGTAGACTTTAAAAACAAAAAAGCTTGCAGTGTTATGGGGAAAGACCGGGGTATGCGACCGACTAGTTAGCCCTTTGAAAGATGGGCTGAATTGCCTCCTGTGCTGTACGATTCTATGAAAGAGGGAGGACTTTGAACAATACATTCGCCCCAAAGTCTTCCACCTCTAGTAAATGTCACAGCAGACATCAGCTCTTCATCAGGCAGGGATGATTGCCTTTAGCAGGATACTTGAACAATTTAAGCAGACATGCAGCATTTCTGGGTTGGAATGTATTGCGCAAAAAGAATTTCCAGTGAAGGCAGGAATAAACTGGAAAAGCAATTCATCGTATACTTCCCCTGGAGCCAAATTATGTGGAATGTTTTACAGCACAACAATAAGTAGGCTGGAGCCAGATCATCTTTCCCAGCAGACACTGTCAGAAGCACAGGCAACAATTTTTCTTTGGTCCTTTGCCTCCACTCGGTTTCCTCAACACAGACAGAAAACTGCATCTTTCTAAATCGATGGGAGAATTATCTGATTTAAGTACATGGTTGAATTACAGAACTGTCATGGCACTGCAGAGCGTTCCTTGTGAAGTGGATACAGGGCTATACAGGGGAGAGAACACTAAAGCTATGGGTTGGGCTAGCAAAAGGGCGTGTCCAGAAAATATGGGCCATACGTCCCTGTCTGCACCAAGAAATTCCCTGCTTCTCAAAGTTGAAATATCCTTTCTTGCTATGAAGCTTGGTGTCTTAAAGGATATATTAACTACACTAGCTAACGGATGGGTGGAGCAAGGTGGGCATCTAAATTTGTTGGGCGGAATTCTCCCAAAATGAAACTAAGTGCAGTGGCGAGCGATTTTGGCAGCGCCCAGCTCACCATCCATAATGGCAGCACCCACGCCTGATGCTGCGCTCGGAGCCTCATTAGTTATGCAGAGCTGTGTTTTGCTCCAAATCACCTGGGGTTGGGAGCTGATTTGTCTGCCCGCCATCAGCTGGCGGGTTTGAAGGTCCAGGCGCCATGTTTGGGCGCCAGTCCAACACACAATCTCACTCTCTCCAGCCCACCAGAGATGTCTGCAGCCCATAAGAGAAAGGTTGAGAGCCTCAGGACAAACTCTGGACCCCGCTTCACCCACCAGGCCCTCCAGACCTTGGTCAGAGGGGCGCAGAAACAACAGCACATGCTCTACCCCATGGGTGGCTGAAGGAAGCACAGCAGCCTCACCTCTCTGGCCTGGGACACTGTAGCAGAGCAGGTCAGTGTGGCTGGCACCTGCACCTGAAATGCCATCCAGTACAGGAAGAGAAGTTTATAATCTCATCCACTCGCCAGGGTAAGTCATCCTTCAACTTCCTCCAATATCAAACTCTTATCATGACTCTGAAGAAGGGTCATATGGACTCAAAACATTAACTCTCTTTCTCTCTCTGCAGGTACTGCTAGACCTGCTGAGCTTTTCCAGCATTTTCAGTTTTTGTTTCAGATTTCCAGCAGCCGCAATATTTTACTTTTATCTTACAATGGCATCATGCACTTAAACGGCTACTCTCTGTGGGGATCTCACACAGCCATTAGTGGGGGGACACATTTCAACATTCGTCCTCTCACCACCATCCCATCATGTTTCTCACACTCCACTCTCTGATCCTCCTGGGGATGGCTCACCACACACAGAGGACATGCATCTTACCCGCCCTCTGCTCCATCCCTTCTCATCATATGCCCTCTTTCTTCTTCACACAAGCCAAGTTGGCACACAACAGGCATGAGAGATCACAGATCGGCCTCTCCAACCAACCCAGTACAGATCACAACTCCATCGCCTCATCAAATCCTGACATTCACAGAGAGTCACATGCAGTCTTATTCAGCTCATGTTTGTTAGCTGAAACTCTAGTTTCTATTTTTCAGATACCAGCAGATCGAGGTCCCCCAGCCAGCCCACTGCCAGAGTGAGCCCACAGGCTTCATCCGAGGAGGAAGATCTGGAAGAACTGTCACAGCACTCACACACACCCTCCATCAGCTCAGAGACACACACGTCAGTGGGGCACAGATGTATATTAGACTCGGGCTCACTTTCTGGGGAACACCTCACTGACACGTCCCCGCAGCTGGAGGTGCAATGACAGGTGGCGGAACATCAGGCAGAGATTCGGTTGTCACTCAGCAGACCAGGTCGAACGACGGAGGGCTCCATCTGCGTTCTGTCTGATGTCGTGGCTCCGACATGCGAGCGCCTTGAGGTCACCATGGGAAGACTGGTGACCGCCATGGAGACTTTGGTCCAGCAGGTCTTGCCAGATTTGTGCTCGGTCCTGCACTCCATGGCCACACACCCTGGTGGGCACCATCAGGATGTAGGCGACATTGGACGAGGCACCTTGACCTCCCTCCAGGTGCACCATCTCCTGCAGGGGTCAGGGAAGGGCCCTTGGGCACCCACCGGTTAAATGAACGTCAGCCGGACACCATGGGGGCCTCTTCTCAGGACACTCCAAGGGTGTGCAGCCACTCACAGCCCCCTCTGCCTGTGACCCCATCCACTCCAGCTTCTCAGGCTGCTGAGGGTGCTTCCGCCCCTGAGCAGGTGACCCTTATCAGGTCATACTCTGGCTGGGATTCATCTCTTTGCATTACCAGATTGTGAAGGGCGCAACACACTGCGATGATGTGGGAAACCCTGTCAGAAGTGTATTGGAGTGAGCCGCCTGAGCTGTCCAAGCATCCGAAACACATCTTCAGAAGCCCTATGGTATGCTCTATAAGGGAGCATGTGGAGCTGTGAGCAAAATTGTACTTCTCCTCAGAGTGACTCTGAGGGCGACAAACTGGAGTCATGAGCCAGTGTTGCAGTGGGTACCCCTTATCCCCAAGCAGCCATCCTGCAGACCTAATGGCTTCTCGAAAACCTCAGGTACCTGGGGGTGACTTATGATGTAGGAGTCATAGCAACTCCCAGGGTAACGTGCACAAGCATGCAATTTGTGCTTCTAGTGATCACATAACAGTTGTACATTGATGGAATGACAGCCCCTGCAGTTTATAAACATTAGGGGCTGCTGCCATGGAGCCTGTATAGCCACATGGGTGCAGCCTATTGCACCCTGCACTCTTGGGAAGCCTGAGATGGTGGCGAAGCTGGTGAATCTCACAGCTTGGCTATCTTGGTCCAGAGCAAATCTGACATAATGATGGGCCTTCCTTTAATGGGCATCTGTGACCTCCTTTATGCATCAACGTGTTGTGGATTGAGAGATACTGCACAGGTCGCCTGCTGATCCTTGAAAAGAGCCAGAGGCCAAGAAATTGAGTGCAGCAGTCACCTTCAAAGCCACTGACAGGGGATACCCTCCAACTCCAAGTGGCTTCAGGTCTTCACAATGGATGTGGCATATGTGATGTACCAGAGCTTGGGACAAGGGCAGACATGCACGGCATCGCCTCTCATTCATTTGTAAAAAGGAGATTCTTGGATGATAAACCCTAGGTCTGGCAAGTCACCCCCGTTGTCTGGATCCCTCCTCCTGAACCTCTTGTTCATGCTGTAGCTCCACTTGACTATGTCCCTCCTGCTGGAGCTGTGCCAGAGTCTTCTCTCCCTCCTTCGCCTCCTCCATTGCATTAGGACCCTGACAAAGGCAGTATTGAGCCCTGGATCCATATCTGCTTTTGCCTTCCCTCTGAAGGGAAACATTGTAGACATTAATGATTCAAGGGGCAAGAAAGCAAAGCTCAGGGAATGACATGTTTGGAGACTGTAATCGTCCATACCCAGAAAGATAAAACAGTAAAAATTGAGGAATAAGAAAACTGGTCCAAACTGGTCTTGTATACCTGAAAATGGAACACCAGTAAAAACTGGGAAATAAGAGTATTGGTTCGAACTTTGTTTCCTCCTGGATAGTATTTCCTGCCCTACTTGCATGTTGCCTAATGCTCCCTTGTCCCTGAGACACTAGCACACACTTCGAGGTGACCAAAGTGACATTGCAGATGTAACATCTTGAGCCCTGCATGGGTTGCTGAAGTTTCAGTGAGATGAGTGACCCAACCTAGCTCTGTGCTCCAATCTCTGATGTGGCATATTAATGATCAATCAATTGCTCATGGTTGATGAATGGAAGGTCTTTGTCCCATTGGCAGTGTCACATTTGGTGAACATGTGACAGGCCTTCACTGATGGAATGCCATATATTATACAGCTGTGTCTCCTTCATTAGTGCCTGCATTCCCAAATTCGACATTCCTTTGTGTTACTCTTGATATGCAGCAACTGTGATGTGAAGCCACTGAGTTCTGAGTAGCCCTTTAACAGTGGTAATGAAGCTTTAAGTGACTTCCATCACAAGGAGATCTTCCTCCTTTCTTTCCAAGCAGACTCCTGCTCATTCCTGGAGCAAAAAAGAGGTTAGGGGGTGACCCCAGAAAGGCTCCCTTGTGTTCACCCTTCCCCCTGACTGCCACTCCAGAGTCTCCCCTCCCTGGGAAGGCTGTGGAATGGCAGGGACAAGGGACTGGACTAGTCCAGTGACAATACCACTTATGCCACCACATCCCCCATAGCCACCTTCCCCCATTGACCAGCTTGTGTTTGTCAGCCCGACCCCTTGCCTCACAGCCCACCCCCGGTTGAAGTTCTAGTCTTTGAAAGTGGAGGCCTGCATGAGCACAACAGCACAGTGGTATTCCTCAGGACAATGAAAGCAAAGAGAAGGAGCGGTCCAACTCTACAGCCCCAACAGAGTGACGTTCATCGCAACAAGACCGGAGCAGCGCTATGGAAGATATATTCCACTCACTCCGAAGTTACCAGCGAGCTGATGTCCGATTTGTGCATGCCACCTCTTTTCAAATGGGTTTGAGGCTGTCGTAATTTTCCGCTGGCGTGACAGAAGATCAGAAGGCACGGCAAGATTCCGGCGAGCAGCTGTCTTAATCGGTGTTCATGATATGCTAATAAATGCAAATGGCTTTCGTGCCGCTAGTCGGTGGGATAACCAACCCGCCATGAACACACCATCGGGAGAATTGTGACCTGTTCTTACAGTGACGGGTTTCCAATTTTTTGCCTCCCGCTAGATTCTCCACTCTCGCCCACCACGGAACTCACCGCGGGCGGGATGAGAGAATTCCGCCCGTTGTCTCTATATCCATATTCTCTTTATCACCAATGCCACCAGCTACTACCTCCATAATATCACCTGTCTGTCCGATCTTAATCTATTGACTGTTGAAATTCTTATCCTTGCCTTTATTACTTCCAGACGCAACTATTCCAATGCATTTCAGCTGGCCTCCCACCTTCCACCCTCTTTGACTTCAAATCATCCAAATCCCTGCTGCCTGTATCCTAATTTGTAACCGTCCCTGTTTACCCATCACCCCTGTACTTGTTGACCTACATTGCTCCTGGTCTAGCAAAACCTCAAATTTAAAATTCTCCATTTTGTGTTCAAATTCTCTCATGGGCTCGACCCACCCCATCTCTGTAACTGCCTCCAGCCCTACAGCCCTCTGAAATCTCTGGACTCCTCCAATTTTGGTCTCTTGCATATTCCCAATTTTCTCATATTCTCTGGATTACAAATCCAGTGATGTAATATCTACACTGTGATACTCCAGGTAGGTAGCAACTGTGTCCGTTACTAAGTGACTTCTGAGAAAGTATAATTTAACTGAAACCAAACCTGTATTATGGGTAGGTCCATTAAGATCTGTTAGGAGTGAAACTTATACCCTCCTCCTTCAGGTACCATGCCCAAAGAGGGCATTGAGCAATGATGGACTTCCTTTGCTTGGCAGTGGTTTGCCATTGCCTTCTGCAGCATAGTTGACCAGGGAACACTTCCACCACTGCCATCAGGTATATTGGAAGGATATACAGATAATCAACCTATTTGGCTACATTATGACACACCTAGCGTGGCCATCAAGACTTGAAGTGGGACTTGAACCCAGAGCTAGGGACACTACCACTGCACCACAAGACCTCCCCTGAAAATTATATATGATTATTGAAAGGGCTAGGCACATTAAAAACTGATGGAGTTGGACTCATTTTTAAGGGTGATATTTATCAAATTAAGTTTCATTTTTTGAATGACGCTTTAAAATGAGGCCATAGTTGACAGAAGAGCTGAATTTGAGAGCTGAGGTGGATGTGACAGCCCTTGACATCGAGGCAGCATTTGCCGGTCGCTCAGTTGGCTGGTTGGCTGGTGTGGAGCAGGTTGGTGAACAAAACGGAGTTTAATCCCCATTCCAGTTGGGGTGGATTCAGGACCTGCCTCCTTGCTGTGTTGCAGGTCATGGGCACTGTGGGTTGTACCTGCCTCTGGGCAGAGAACTGAAGAAGAAAAGATTAATTAGCTAAAGAGAAGGACTAGCTTCTCCTTTTGTGCTGTAACCATTCTATGATTATAAAATTATTGGAAACAGAGTTCAATGTTCTCTAGACAGGCACGAATCATCCAATTGGGGAACAAATTGTCTGCTCATTTTCCAATTGGGAAAATGGGGTACGGTGATGATGGACGTGTCAGGTGACCAATGATTGGGGGTGGGGGGAAGGTCAGTTGGCATTGGGAAGTTCAATGATGAAATCTCTAGGTAAATGTCCAACTAGAGTTGACAACCCTAGCTCCGAGAGCACAGGTTCAATAACCCAAGTTGACATGATTTAAGTCCCCTATCTGAAAAATAAATATTGGTGCTAAGAGATGAAAGAAGAGATTGTATTAAACAAATAGCAATGTAAGTTAATGAGAAGTTTGTTATGTAGAAAAAAGATTGAGCATGAAAACTGATGAATATATATTCAATAGCTTAAGCCTGCCCTCTGGTGGTGAATAGCACATATAACAAAGACCTTTGATAAACGGTGGGTAACTAAATCCGTACAACTCGTCCTTTTGTGAGCACAGTAAGAAAGAAAGAGCTCACATTTATTTAGCACCTTTCATTACCTCAGGAAATTCCAAACTTTTTTTACAGCCAATGAGAGAGTGCTGCACTGTTGAAGGTGCCGTATTTTGGATGCGATGGTAACCTACCATCTCAGATGGATGTAAAAGATCCCGTGACACTATTTTGAAGAAGATCAGGTGTGTTCACCTCGGTGCCCTGGCCAATATTTATCCTTCAACCAACATTACTTATGAAACAGATTTCCTGGTCATCATCACATTGCTCTTTGTAGAATTTTGCTGTGTGTAAATTGGCCACCACGTTTTCATTGCAGATTTAAATGTAAAGGCCCTGGTAAACAAGGGACGAAACACACCATTGCTACTGGGCATTGACCTATTAATGGGCTTGATTTTAATTCTGTGCAAGTGGGCGGGTTTTGAATGGGTTAACGTTGGACCAAATATCGTCCGCTAAGAAACAAAAAGCACCAGTGCTAATTGTCACCGACTCATTAATTGTGGCATAGGAACTCAACCATGAGAATCAGAACGCAATGCTTCGTCCATTGGCCAAGTTGGTTATATTACAGATTGCCACGGCAACGTCGACAAAGCAAACATCGGCATCGCGACCCACTTTATAATGGGATGGAAAATGTGCTGAGTTGTAACCAGGTAACAAATAGTAAATGCTTCTTTCCTGACACTCTCATTCATCATTTTAATGAGCACACATACACTGTTTTTCAACACGTCTAAGAAAGGCTGGTTACATTGACTCCGTGTTTGTCTGAGTACCTCTTTAGCATTGGTAAATGAACCAGAGGCAACATGAGGAAACATTCCTTTTATGCACTGAGTTGGAACACACTGCCTCAAGAAGGGGGTAGAAGCAGATTCAATCGTAACCTTCAAAAAAGAATTGTAAGAGTATTTGGAGGAGAAAACTTTGCAAGACTAAATGGAAAAAGCAGCGAGGAAGGTGAACTAACTGGTTATCTCTTTCATGGAGCCAGTTCAGACATGTTGGGTTGAGACATGTTGGGCTGACTGGCCTGGCTCTGTGCTGTAACATTGTCTAATTCCATGAAATGAAACCCACTGCAGGCTCGGGAACAGTCACACATTAAGACAAGCTATTTGTCATCATGTGAACTGTGATGACGCCAAGCAACAATATGTGCAAACCGTGACAATTATGGAACGACGTGGATTAGGATTGTAATCACAATTCAAATCATAAGAGGACCAATTTGTTTTAAAATAAATATATATATTTAATATCTATATAAATATAGATATATATATGTGTATATATATATATATATACATATAGATATTTACACATGAGAAATTATTTGTTCTGTTAGCTTACTTTTCCCAGGCTGGAGAAAGTACATATTATTATCTGGTATCCAGAAGGTCACTTTGATTATTCCACTGTAGGTATATCTCGATTTAAAAAAGGTTCAGTCTAGAAATGGGAGAAATCCCCTGTGCTTCTTCAAAATATAAGCTATAAGATTCTGAGAGGTCAGGCAGGACCTTGACTTAACTCCCTATCTGACATAGTAGAGCTCCCTCAGCATCAACCAAGTTTTTGTTGATGGAGTCTGATCTGAAACCATGACCTCTGAGTCAGAGGTGAGTTTTCTGTCCACTGAGCCACAACTAGCACCAACGTTGCACATTTGCTTCAGCGTACTCGTGCACAGCTTCAGATGCCACCTCCACTCACTAGTAAAAGAATGCCCAAACTCTGACCTTCTCTTGTCACTAACTCAGGAAGCTAGGGCATAAAGGCAGCGCTGTGGCATTCAATCCCCTTGTTTTCTCAACAGCCTGACTGGAAATGAATAATTCCACACATGCTGAAACGTTTCGAGGGGGTAGGGGGTGGTGATTGCGGGGGGGGGGGGGGGAATTGCGCAATAATGGCATGTGGGAGGAATCTTAGTCGATGACCTTTTCTCTTAGCAGATGTGGGCTGACGAAGCCTAAGTGCCCTTTTGTTTGGAAGGAATGCAAATTGAATCCCCAGTTACTCCCGTACATGTTGTTTACAGCGTGGATGGATGTGTGTTGAGCCCTCTGATTCTTTCTCTGGTGCTTGTGTGGATGAAACAGCTGTCCCCCTCGAAAGCTCCCGTACAAATCGTAACCGGCAAGGAATATTATTGGGACTCTGCTCAGGGAAGAAACCTGCCGAGGATCACAGCTAATGTGTTTAAAGGCACAGTCGTACAAGTTAATCTTAGGGTGGTTTACAAATCCTGCTCACTGACCTCTAGAATCGCAGAGAGTGGTAAGTGCAATGGAAATAGGTTAGGGGGTGATCCTTTACCCTCTCATGCTTCAGATGGAAAGCTAATGCCTCGTGAACGTTTCCCCTGCATCCTACAGTCCAATATCATGCTGTTTGGAAGTCTGCCTTCCTTTGACTTAATTTGATGAATCAGAGGGACAGTTAATTTTTTTTGCAGACTCCGTGCACTACAGAGAGGGGTTTTAAAGAGGGAGCCCCACTCGATTTGAAAAGAAATCACTCAAGGCAGACTTACCCCTGCACAGAAATCTCTGCCCAATTAGTCTTATTTATGAGCCAAAAATCCATCGAATGTTGAATAACATAATTAGACAGGGTTGAGCGCTCTCATCCTACCTGGGATGCACTGCATGAAGGACAGATGGCCTCTCCCTGTGTCCCTTAGAACACAATGTTAGCACCTGCCTACCACTGTAAGAAAGCAACTCGTTATGCAAATCATTTCAAAGGTGACAGCTTTTAGGTATAAATTATTTGAATGTCAGACTTAATAAATAGCACATTTAGCCTTGAAATTTGAGGTTCCTCCCTGTGACTTGAACAGTGGTGTTCACCCATTATTTTAAAAGCCCATGTCGCCAACTAAAACGGGAGTAAAACTAATTTTGCGCAATTAACCGGATAGCCCTTTCAGAGAGACACAATGGGCCACAGGTCTCCCCCTGTGCTGTAGGATTCTACAGTTCAAAGCAGCACCTAAGCATGTATCGACAAAAGGTCCTCAGATGGTGGAGACGCCAAGGAGCCAGCTGCTGTCGTGGTTGGCACTGGCATGATTAGGACAGCAGGAAAGCTGCCCGGGTGACATCGACAACCCTCCCACCCCAATGTTTTTTGCGATGTTGTTACACTGACTGTGACCTTTGGAAATGGTAAAATGGCCATGAAAGCTCTTGTTGTTTTTGAGATGTGACTGCCTTGCTTTGACTAAAATAAAATGGTATCGCAAGGCAAAGCAATTGGCCCGATGGTCGATACTTCCTCTTATATATGCTCGTAAAGAAATGCCTGTGCCCTAAGGAAGGGTGCACTGGCAAATAAGAATGTAGGAATTACTGATGGAACAAAATTAAGGTCCATCTAATTCACCTCCTACTATCTTGATAGCTGCATATGCAGTGATAATGGAATTGTGGACTAATCACAGCAATCAATCTCTATCAATGAGGCTAAAATAGACCCAGACAAGAGGTGAGGAAAACTCCCAGTGGTGGAGAACTTTGGGAATCATAGGTTGAAAGTGACCTGTTCCTCCCAAGCATGTGACACTCACCATGTCTTATATTATTTATCGATTGGGTCCCAAAATATTATTTCTGAAAGAAAACTATCTAATTTGAATTAATCAATACTAATTGCCTCCACTGTCTCCCAACCAAGCCTGCTCCATACATTGACCACACATGGGAACATTCAGCTGGATTTTACTAGATAGGTCCTGATCCCAAAGTTGGCCTCAATTCTGGGTCGGGAAGTGTCTGCTTGCGAGCCTTGCCCAACTAAGAACGGAGGGTGGACCAGGGAAGCGGGCAGCCCAATGGGAGGCCCGCAGTGATGTTTGATTGGCAACTTGACCTAATGAGGTAGGTGCTGCTGAGGCAGGTAAGAGAGCGCGAGGGAACCTCAACACGGAGGTGTTCTCTGAAGAATGGTAAAAGGTTAAAAGTCTCTCATGGACACAGCTGTCAGCCATCATTGTGAAGTGTGGGGGGGGGGGGTCCTCTACAGAATGGTCTGTGGCTGAGTCAGTGACCATTCGGCGGGTCCATGCTGGGGTGATGGTGAGGAGCCATCAACGGCTACCTGTTCTGCGGCCAAGAGGCTGTCTTGAGTTCAGTTCCAGGCTCCAGCTTGAGTGGGAAGATCCCAGCGGCTGTGGCATCTCTTCCCCCAGTGTGCCCAATAATGGTCCAAATTGCATACCTGCCGCTGCCAGACAGATAACCTACCCTGCGCTCACCCCGCCTTCGGCAAGATTGCTCATAGCGGGAGTGCATTGGAGAGCTGACCCAACACACTCCTTTCTGCTTTTACTTCCAGCCTCGTCTCCTAACCCACTACCGTAGACAAGGAAATTTCATTCTGCCCCTCAAGCCTGCTCCACTATTTAGTTATGTTATGGTTGATCTGAATCGCTCACAGAAACATAGTTTCTGCAGATTAATTTTCAATTTACTCCCTTCAAGTCCAGGTGGTGCCCTCTGGTTCTACAGTTCCAGACACGACAACACAGATTTTCACAGTCGACATTACCGAGTCCCTTCAGAATCCTAAACACTGCAATAATATCACCTCTCAACTTTTCCTCAAAGACTCTCAGTATTTAAGTTTACCTAACAGTAGAGAGAGGAGCTGCACCTGACACTTTTGAGGATCTTATATGTGTAAGGTTGCCAACCCTCCAGGATTGGCCTGCAGTCTCCAGGAATTGAAGATCAATCTCCAGGCCACTGCTGTGTGCAACCCTGGAGAAAAATCATCAGGACATTAAAAAAAAAATGTTTTTTTAGTCATTTTCTTGGAACATTTCTCTTTACCAGTTACGAAAATATTGAAAATGTGGAAATAAAAGCTGTTTGGTTGACAGTCAAGTATCTTCTAATTGGGTAATGAATCTTTTCTCTTTCTAGTTGGCATAGGAAGCCAGTGTGTCACAAAGATGGATGTGTTGGCTGACTAATGGGTGGAGTGTGGGGGCAAGTCGTGTAATGAAACCTCCAGGACTGCATTTAATCAAAGTTCAGAACCCTATTCACACAACAGTAACTCTTAAGAACAGAGCTCTTAAAAACAGTAAAAAACTTGCATTATATTACAAGTAATTTATCACACAGAAACAAAGCCTTCGGCCCAACAGGTCCATGTCAGTGTATGTGCTCCACACAAGCCTCCTCCTACTCAACTTCATCTAATCCTATCAGTATATCCTTATTCCTTTCTCACTCGTGTATTTATCCAGATTCTCTTTAAATGCAGCAGCTAATCCCTGTGCTAACAAGTTCCACATTCTAACCACTCTGGCTGAAAATGTCTCCCCCGAATTCCCTATTGAAGTTATTCACGACCATCTTATACTTATGGCCCTTGTTTTTGATCCCACCCACAAGTGGGAATATCTATTTTTTGTCTGCCCTATCAAATCTCTTCATTATTTTAAAGACATCTATTAAGTCACCCTTCACCCTTCCCTTTTCATAACCTCATCACATCACAAAGTGCTTTGCAGCCAATGAAGTACTTTTTGAAGTGACTGTGGTAATATAGGAAATGGGACAGTCAATGTGAAGACCCGGTAAACAGCAATATGAAACAGCCAGACAATTTGCTTTTTGTGTTGTTGATTGTGGGGTGAGCCTTGGCCCCAGTTCACCGAGGAGAACTCCTCTGCTCTTTTTCTAGATAGCACCATGGGATCTTTTACATCTACCTGAGAGGGCAGACGGGACTTTCGTTTAACATGTCAATGGAAAGGCAACACCTCTGATAGTGGATCACATGGACAGGGAGTGTCAGTCTAGATTTCTTAGGTCTCAAAGTGAGATTTGAATCCACAATCTCCTAACTCACAGGTGAGAGTATTACACACTGGGCCACAGATAATGCCCAGTTCTAGTCCCCCGTGGGCAGTACAAAACGCCCAACTACTTTGCTGATGCTGATTAAAAGAGCTTAGATGGCTGACTGACACTGTTGAAACTGGCCGCGGTCTGTGGGTGAATGATGCAAATGGCGGGAGTGAGTTTGAGGGAATAATGTCAAATGAGTGGACTCTGAGCAGACAGACAGACAAGAAAGGAAGCCTGGCCATGGCTCAATTCAGAGCAGCTTGTATTTTATGCTGAGCACTCTGGGGATGACAGCATCACCAGCAGGTAGCAAACCCCAATCAAGGCCCTTCACAAAATGATTGAGTTTCGCATTGTACACTTTGCACAGATTTGCCTGTGCTTACTTTGTCACCATAATGTCTCCTGCAGCATTCCCGTAACTTTCTATTGTGCCCTGGTTAGCGTTCCAGAAATATTCCTATCGTTTTTCTGGATAATTTTGAGAGTTGTCCACAACCCAGTGCTGTGGGATGCATTAAAGCTTGGAGCAGCTACCACGATGGCTCAATGGGGAAAGGCCACAGACAAAGGCTCTGCTGCCAAAGTACTCTGATTGGCTGGAGCCTATGTAAAACCCTATGAGCTGTGTGCGCCAGAGAATGTTTCCCATGAAATGAATATTGCAAATATAACTGCAAATGTAAGTGAAGTGAGGCCCTCAGAGTGCCACAAACTGTACTGAAAGGAATTGAACTGTATTACAGTTTATGTAATGCCAAATTTGAACTGTTACATAACATGCTTTTAGAAATGTTATGAATAAAGCATAAATTTTGAAAAAAAACCTACATCACTGTCGCTGGTTCAAAATCCTGGAACTCCCTTCCTAACAACACATCGGCTGCAGCGGTTCGAGAAGGCACCTTCTCAAGGGCAATTAGGGATGGGCAATAAATTTTGGCCTACCCAGTGACATTCACAGCCCATGATCAAATAAAAAAATAGTCTTCATATAGTATTCCTGGAGTGTGCCTATCGTCTCCATGTAGCATCCTTGCTGTGTTCCTACGTTTTTTTCTATGCAGTGAGTTATGACGATCTGGAATATTCTGCCTGAAATGGCAGTGGAAGAAAATTCTGTGGTAACTTTCAAAAGGGAATTGGATAAAAACTTGAGAAAGAAACAATTGCAGGGCTCTGGGGAAAGAATGGGGTGTTGACTAACTGGATAACCCTTTCATAGAGACAGCACATGAAACGATAGGTCAACTGTTCTCCTGTATGATAATAGATTAAACATCGGAGCAAACAAGGTCAAACAATTGCTTCTCAAGCCAGGCTCTTAAAATGCATTAAGCATTTTTAGTAATCAGACAGATAAGAACAGAGATGAGATGAAGTGAGGTTCCTTGCAGCCCCACTAGTCATGTCTCTGTTTACCAATCTTTCCTCACTATACAATTATCATTGAATCATAGGAAAGTACAACACAGAATGAGACCATTTGGCCCATTACTCCTGCTGGCTCTTTGTCAGATTAATCCCACTTCCCCATCCCTGCTCTTTTCCTCATAGCTATGCAATTTTTTTCAATATCTCCCACTTACACTCTATGGAGCAAATGCCAAATGCATGATTCCATTTTTCTTTTCATACAATAAAAACAATAACTTACATCTATATAGAGCCTTTAACATTCCATTCACAGGAGTGATTATCAAATAATTGCCACATCAGGCAATATTAAGACAGATGACCAAAAACTTGGTCAAAGTGGTAGGTTTTAAAGAAGAGAAGCAAAGTGGGGTTTAGGAAGGGAATTCCATGGCTTTATATATTACATAATGGTCAGTATACTGGTTGCACCACCACCTTTGCATTTTAAGGACCTGACTTGAGAAGAAATTGTTTGACCTTCTTTGCTCAGATGTTTAATCTATTATCATACAGGAGAACAGTTGGCTCATCAGTTCATGTGCTGTGTCTATGAAAGGGTTTTCCAATGTAGTGGTTGGATCCTAGAGGGGATCTCAGTTCTATCTAGTTTATGTGATAATATATAGAAAATAGACAAACTTTCCTCCTATAACTCTCACCATAAAGGGCCAGATCAGCTGCCTATTTCTTTATAATTTGAATGCTGCGTCAGTTTAAGATGGTGTTCATGCACTTTGTTGAATCACAGTCCAAGCAAATGACGCAACAATTTAAGGGAATTTTCTTTCTCGCCCTGATCTCCCTTGTGAAGTAATGTCTCTCTCCTCTCCTGTTCTGGTCCCTCAGCATGGAACAATCCAATTTGTGCTGAAACGTTTCATTATTCACTACTCTTGGGAAGATATGGAAATTAGAACATACTGACATATTTCTAATAGTAATTTAAATCCCAGTGAGTATCTGGATAGAATAATCTAGAGTTGAAGACTGAAGAGAAACAAATTAATTGGAAATGTTGGGGGATGGACTTTTTATTTAAATAAAGAAATAGAGTCTTGTTGCTTCCAGAAGCTAACAAAAATAATTGCTTTGTACATTGGAATCTAAAAGACACAAAGCCTGAATCTTAAACAATTCTTAATTACTTAATTTAATCCCTACTTCTCCCATTCTGGCCTCAGTGTGCTTAAATCTTTTTGAAATAAAAACTGCATCAAGCAACATTTGATGTTTCATATCTAAACATTTATTGGGCATTGTTCTATGAAATACATGCAGGGGCTGGGATTATCAGAGTAAAATTAAAAAGAAAGAAACAAGTTTAAATTTACATAATGCCTTTATCACAATCTCGGAGTATCCCAAATTACTTTCTGAATTGCAGTCACTGTTCTAATGCTGTAAAATGCAACAGTCATTGAGATGAATGGACATGTATAGTGTGTATGAATATAAACGCACATTGTTCTTTCTTTCAATTAGCTTGTTTTTACTGACACTGTTGAGAGCAAGAATGTTAGCTATGTATATTGACATGACAAGACGTGCCTAGAATGGAGATTGTTTACCATACTGATATCAGGTCAGAAGTGGGGATGTTTGCTGGTGATTGTGCAATGTTCAGGACCATTCGCAACTCCTCAGATACTGAAGTCATCTGTGTTCATATGCAGAAAGACCTGGACAACATTCGGGCTTGGGCTGACAAGTGGCAAGTTACATTTGCGCCATACACAAGTGCCAGGCAATGACCATCACCAACAAGAGAGAATCTAACCATCACACCTTGACGTTCAATGGCATTACCATCACTGAATCCCCCACTATCAACATCCTGGGGGTTACTGTTGACCAGAAACTTAAATGGACTAACTATATAAATACTGTGGCTACAAGAGCAAGTCAGAGGCTGGGAATTCTGCAACGAGTAACTCACTTCCTGACTCCCTAAGCCTGTCCGCATCTACAAGGCACAATCGAGGAGTCAGCTATCACCTTAAATAGTCATTCCCTCCACTGTTGTTGCACAGTGATTGCAGTGTATACCATATGCAAGATACATTGCAGCAATTCAGCAAGCCTCCATTGACAGCACCTTCCAAACCTGTGACCTCTATCATCGAAAAAGACAAGGGCAGCAGATGTAATAAAAACAAAAATGCTGGAAAACCTCAGGTCTGACAGCATCTGTGGAGAGAGAAACAGAGTTTTAATGGGCAGAATTTTCAGTTTGACATGCGGGGGGCAGGCCCCGCACATCAGCGTGTAAAATAACGCGCGGTGAGGTCGGGCGAGTGCCCCGATGTCACAGCACGCCATCGCGGTATTTTGCTGGGCGGGCGCGTGATGAAGTCCAACGCGCGCCTGCCATTAATTAACAGGCCAGTTAAGGCCCTTAATTGTCAATCGATGCCAATTTTCAGGCGCCCGTGTGATCTTTGGCTCGGCACACAGTTACAACAGGCAGGCGGGTAAGAGACTTTTTAATGAAACTCATCCATGGGCGGGATAAGAGGGCTCAGTGGGGCTGTCAATCTGGTCTGTGAGTATTTATTGCAGAAGGTTTTTTAAACTTACCTGTGTGAGCTGTAGCTGTTCAAAATGAATTTCAGCAGCTTTCTGTGTACTTTGAACCTTCAGCTCAGCACTCTGCAGTCAGGAACCTTTATCGGGCCTGCAGCTTTCCGGAGGCCTCTCCTTAGCCTGGATATGGGTTCTGACATGTCCACTGGAGCCAGCTCCTCTGAGGAGGAATGGAGGACTAGAATAAGGAGGAGGCCAGGAGTGCACAATCAGCTTCCAGTGGAGCCACCTTTGGGAGGACAGGCGCAGGCACAAGGGGTGCAGGGCCAAGTAGTAGTCCAAGGTGGAAGGGGCCGCAGAAGATGCCACTATCCTGCTGCCAGGGTATACAGGCAGCGAAGCAGCTACCTCCATATGTCTGAGGTGCAGTGCCAAAGGAGGCTCTGACTGTCAAGGGAAACAATCAACTATATCTGTCAGATGATTGGCCCTGGGACCTCTCCTAACTGTGTGGGTGGACACCCCATGCCAGTGCCCCTGAAGGCCACAGTTGCCCTCAACTTCTATGCCTCTGGCTCCTTCCAGGGCTCGGTAGGTGATCTTTGTGGTGTCTCCCAATCAGCTGTCCATACTTGTGTCAAGCAGGTTACAGACGCTCTGTTCAGGCGTGCATTGACCTTCATCCGCTTCCGCTGGGACCAGGCCAGCCAGACAGAGCAAGTCAGAAGTTTCGCAGCCGTTGCTGGCTTCCCCTTCTTCCAGGGTGCAATAGACTGCACACGTGGCCATCAAGGTGCCAGCAGGTGAGCCTGGTGCCTTTGTCAACAGGTAGGGCTTCCACTCCATGAACGTGCAGATAGTGTGTAATCACAGGATGCTGATTCTACAAGTCTGTACAAGGTACCCAGGCAGCTCCCACGACACCTACATCCTCAGACACTCACAGGTGACGCGGCTCTTCAGTGCTCCAGCCCGGCTGGATGGATGGCTGCTGGGTGACAAGGACTATCCCCTCAGAAGGTGGCTCATGACGCCTCTCCACCATCCAAGGACAGAAGCTGAGCAGCGGTACATTAGGAGCCACGCCTCCACAAGGGCTGTGGTGGAGAGAACCATTGCTCTTCTCAAAATGCGCTTCCAATGTCATTCAGGGGTGCACTCCAGTACCCCCCAGTTCATGTCTCAGTGAAAGTGGTTGCATGCTGTGCTCTCCACAATCTTGCGCTGGAAAGGGGGGGACACAGTGGACGATGAAGACATCGACACAGTGGATGCGGCTGCACACGATGAGGATGAGCACACACAGGGGAATGCTGAGGGGCTAAACACTGATCTGAGACTACACCAAGGAGGCAGGGAAACCAGGGAGGCTTTAATCCAATGAACCTTCAGCTAGCTCAACACAAATGGATCAGCTGGACTAGCCTTGCCTGACGTATCCATACTCGGCACCTAAGTGCTAAATCTGTCAGGTTATCAGCAGGAGCTATGGACTTTGGACATAAACTTCAAAACAAACACTCATGACATTTATCTTAAACTTAAACCAGAACAAAGGAGCCACCCTCAGCCATGGTGATATATCTGCTTTTTATTTTAACCATCAGAAGTTCTCACAAATCCAAAACAAAACGTTAATCAAGCAGAAAAAAATTATAAGGACCTAATCTCGGGCCAACACAAAAGCACCAGTGAGAAACTCATGGTGTGCCTAAGGTGCCTTATGCTTTCATTTGCGGGTGCTACGAATTGGTGCTCCACCGCTCGGAGTGACATCTGAGACAGCCTGCTGACTCTGCTCTCCTGTTGGCCTCGATGACCTTGGCGGTTGTCTTGTGGCCTGTGCAGCCTGTGCTGGACCTGCCTGGGCCCAGCACAGTTCCACAGCTGGCATCTTCCCATCGTCGCAGCCTCACCCGATGAAGCGGTCACTGGGAGAGGGGCGGAGCAGCTGGTACCCTCATCTGGAGTGCCATGAGAAGAGCCCGCAGATACGACAGGCAGCTGCTGCGCTGACATGAGGTCACCCCGGACCTCCCTGCTCACCATGGATGAATGGGCAACGAGCTGGGAAGCTTGAAGCCCACACTAACCCCCACATTGGCACTGACCAGCTGTGGCCACTGGCACTGTGAGGGCTTGCAGGTCTGAGCCTAACCCCAGGAGAAGCTCTTGTTCTCCTGGTGGTGCCTCTCCACAAAAGTCACCACTTTCTCCATGGAGGAAGCATGATGTTCTGCCATGAGGCTCATTGCATCAGTGATGCTCCGCGTGGACTCCTCCATCATGGACACCAAGAGAAGCACAGTCTCATGCAATACTCCCAGATGCTCCCGTGCACCCGGCTGCATTTCCTGCAGCTGCTGTGTCGCAGACGACTCCAGAGACACATCATCACACACTGATTGAGCATGTGCCTGGTCCCCTGCAGTCCTCCAACTACTGGCGCCATGGGCACTCTCTGTCTCTGCCAGCTCCTCCAGCGATTGTGAAGTGCCCTCTCCACTGTGCCCCGGGACACTAGCTGATGTTGCAATGTCCACCGAGGTGCTATCTCCAAGCAATCTGCACTGGTGCCTGCTTCACATAAATTGTATGACACAGGTGACACTTGAGAACCCTCAAGTGTGAGAGGGGGCATCTGCAGTTCCTCCTGGCAGCCATGCTCTGATGATGCTGAAATGAACAACAAGGACAGTGGATCAGTTAGTGTGCACACAGTGACACACTTCATCCCTTTCCCCCTGGCTCATTATGTACTCAACCTTCCAGAACCAATGGACACAAATATTGGTGGTGTGGCAAATAGTGAGGAGGATACCCTTACATTACAGGCGGATATAGACGGGCTGGTGAGATGGCCTAAGGAATGTTATGTGGATAAGTGTGAGGTGATGCATTTGAGCAGGAGAAACAAGATATGGGAATACACGATGAATGGTAGGACCGTGGAAAGTAAAGAGGATCAGAGGGACCTTGCTGGGCATGTTGACAGGCCCCTTAAGGTAGTGGGACAGGTACATAAGATGTTTAAGAAGTTAAATGCCATATCTGCTTTTATTAGCTGAGGAATAGAATTTTGGAACAGGGATGTAATGTTCCAAGTACAGAAAACGCTGCCTAGGCTGCAGCTATAGCTCTGCATGCAGTTGTGAAATGCGCTTCACGGGAGGGATGTGATTGGAGTGGAGAGAGTGCAGAGGTCACTGACCAGGATGTTGGCTGGGCTGGAGAATTTGACTTATGAGGAGAGATAGCATAGACTGGGGTTATTTCCCCTGGAGCAGAGGAGATTGAGGGGTGACATTATTGAGGTTTATAAAATTATGAGAGGCATAGATAGGGTCGATAGAAAGGAACTTTTCCCCTTGGCAGAGGGATGAGTAACCAGGTGGCATAGATTTAAGGTAAGGGGCATAAGGTTGGCAGGTGATGTGATGAGCAACTTTTGCACACACAGTGTGTTGGGAATGTGGAAATGTGAATGTGAAAGGGTGGTGGATACAGAAACCCTCTGAACATGTAATAAGTATTTGGATGTGTAGGTGCAATGCCATGGCATACAAGGCCATGGACGTAGTGCTGGGAAATGGGATTAGGAGACTGAGGAAGGTGTTTGACGCGTGCATCTTTGAAGCGCCGAAGGACCTTTGTCTATGATACACACCCCTGACTCTATCACTCTGTGATGGAGGAATGTTGCAACAATAACAAATCAAACTATTATCAGTGCTATGGATGTTGGGAGGATATTACGGATCTCACTGTTGATATCAAATACCTGGCCGTTCCACCCCAGCCTCACCAGCACCAGTTGACCTGGGCGCATGGCACCTCTCAAGCTCCAGGGTCTCCTGTTCAAAGCAGCTTAACATCATCAGGTGAGCCTGGCCACCTCCAGTCCTCGAACGCTCACACACATTATGAGCATTCTTCTCCTGAAAAACAGAGAAGACCATTCATTGTGGTAATTTGCACATGGACTGTGCACGCGGACGTCACACTCCAACCACAGTGGCCCATATCAGGCCTCCAGTGCCTCCTCTCCCCACTACTGCTGATCATTCACACAAAGATAGTACGCCTGCTCTCAACCTCCCCCCAACAGCCACCTTGGACACATTCTGCGTACATCACTTTAGGAAATACACGGTCTTTGGTCCCATAGCAAGGAGGTGCAACTACTTGCAACGTCGAGGCAGCAAATGGCTCTTTGCCACGAGACCTTGAGGCTCCCCTTCCACAATTTCATCACCATGAATAGGACATGTGTTGGAGCTCTGAGTATGTGCCTAGCTGCATCTCCTGCAGGTTGCCCCCAGACTACTCATGTGCAACTAAGAGCAACATATGTTGCAGGGGAGAACTCATCTCCTCATGAACCACTCAGGCTGATGTAAGCATGGGCATTATCTGCTTGCCCACCCAGCGTACGAGAAATGGCCAACATGATTCAATGCAGTCACAACAGTAAGACTTAGTGGGGTGAGGGTGGGGGCCTCAAAGGCTAAGGCTACCCGTTGGGTTAAATGCCCAAAGCCAACATGGTACTCACCCTTCCAGAACACAACAAATTGTTGAAGCTCTTGCAACACAGGATCTAGGTGCGCCGCACCACATCGCGGGAGCTCAGCTCCTCCGCCACCTCCTCCCAGGCACGTTTAGTCATGTGGGGGGGCTGCCTCCTCCCATCCTGGGGGACCAACACCTCCCGCCGTGCTGCCACCTCCTCGAGGAGGGCAGCAAGGCAGTCATCAGAAAAGCGAGGGGCGCATTGACCCCGCGCTGGCCTACCCTGCAGCCTGCCCTGCTCCTGTGGCAGACCCTGCAGCCTGCCCTGCTCCTCTGCCCTTCCCTCCAGCGTGCCCTGCTCAGCCAACCCCCTGCAGTGTGACCTCGAAGTGGTCATTATGAGCAGCCTACAGGAGGCTGCCAGACCTTCCTTTAAACAGACTGCCGGGTCACCATTGGACCTGGCGGTCTGTGCACACCCACTGCAGCCCGCATACTCCCACTATGCACAGGAGTCGGCAAGTGTGCTGGGCAGGTCTTAGCTGGCCCACCCGTGCAAAATGGCAGCGCAGACCCGCTCACGGGCATCGATCAGGTCCGTTCCAGCCCATGGCTGCTCCAGTTCCACCTGCTCAACAGGCAGAAAATCCTGCCCACTGTTTCGAGTCCATATGACTCTTCTTCAGAGCTGAAGAGAAGTAGAAATGTGATGGATTTTATACTATTTGAGAGGGGTGGAGCAGGTGGGGCAAGATAGAAGGTCAGGGATAGCTGGGAGCTAAGGAGAGGCTGACAAAGATGTCATGGACACAAGACAATAGGAGCGTTAACGGTAGCGGTAAAGACTAAAGAAGGTGCTGATAGTGGCATAATGATATGAACGTGTTAATAGCAGAGCAAGGGTCAGCGCTCTGTGAAAGCACAACATAGAAACCAATGACAGATTGCCCTGTGGTTGTGGGGGAGAGGGTGGGGGATGGTAGGGGGTTGGTTGAGGAAAAAGGATTTAAAAAAATAAAAAATTACAATTAAAATTTAAAAAACAATTGGATTAAAAAAGGGTTGAAGATGGTGAAGAGCTCATGGTCTTGATCTTTTCATCGAGAACTGTTGGCATGATATCGGCCATGTGAATTTCTCTGCTCCTCTCACTCACTCCAACATGTCTCCTTCTGAACTTGCCGCATTCCATTCCCTCAGGTCCAACCCTGACTTAGTTATCAAACCTGCCGACAAGGATGGTGCTGACCTCTACCTCGCAGAAACTGAGCCCCACGTCTCAAACACTTCTTCCTGCCTCCCCATGGACCGTGACCCCACCACTGAACATCAAGCCATTGTTTCCAGGACTGCCATTGACCTTATCTCCTCTGGAGATCTTCCCTCCACAGCTTCCAACCTCCTGGTCTCCCAACCCCACATAGCCCGCTTCTACCTCCTTCCCAAAATCCACAAACAGGACCATCCCGGTAGACCAAATGTGTCAGCCTGTTCCTGCCCCTTGGAACTTATTTCTTTATATTTTGACTCCATTCTCTCTCCCATTGTCCATTCCCTTCCCATCTACATCTGCGATTCCTCTGATGCCCTACGTCATATCAACAATTTCCAGTTTCCTTGCCCTAACCACCTCCTCTTCACCTTGGAAGTCCGATCCCTCTGCACCTCCATCTCCCATTGGGATGGTCTGAGAAATTGCCTCTTCTTCCTTGAACAGAGGCCTGAAAAATACCCATCCACCACTACCTTCCTCTACCTGGCTGAACTTGTTCTCTCACTGAACAATTTCTTCTTTATAGTATTCTTAAATACTGCGGATGCTGGAAATCTGAAATAGTTTGTTTATTTTGTATATTTTGTTTTGATTTCCCCTTTAACTTGGCTCACTTCCTCCAAATAAAAAAAACTTCAGTCCGTGAACTCTCGGCCCCATCTTCATCCCTTTATTAATGCACATTTTTTTGTTTTTTTAATTTTAATTTTTATTACTTATTAATTTCTTTCTTTATATTTATTTAGTTTTATTCTCTTTCCCTAACCACCCCGCCCCCCAGAGCCATCTGTCATTGGTTTCTGTGTTGTGCTTTCACAGAGCGCTGACCCTTGTTCTGCTATTAACACATTCTGCTCTTACCGTTATGTCACTATCAGCACCTTCTTTAGTCTTTAGCACTACCATTAACACTCCCTTTGTCTTGTGTCCATGACAACTTTGTCAGTCTCTCCTGAGCTCCCATCTATCCCTGACCTTCTATCTTGTTCCACCTGCTCCACGCCTTTGCAAACAGTATAAAATCCATCACATTTCTACTTCTCTTTAGCTCTGAAGAAGTCATATGGATTCAAAACATTAACCTTGTTTCTCACTCCACAGATGCTGCCAGACCTGCTGAGTTTTACCAGTGTGTTTTGTTTTTATTTCAGATTTCCAGCATCCACAGTATTTTGCTTTTGTCATAAGGACGGCAGATGCTTTGGAACACCACCACCTGCAATTTCGCCTCCAAGTTTACACACCATCTTGACTTAGAACTATATTCCTTAACTGTCACTGGTTCAAAATCCTGCAACTCCCTTCCTAACAGCACTGTGGATGTACTACATGGACTGTAGTGGTTCAAGAAGGTGGCTTACCACCATCTTCTCAAGGACAACTAGGGATGGGCAACAAATGCTGGCCTCGCTAGTGACATCCACAACCCACAAAAGATTAAAAAAAGGCAAAAATATAGTTCATTAACTTGATTGAGTCCTTTGATAATAGGGCGTGATCAGCACACCAGTGCAAAGACAAAGCTGAAGCATTTGCAATGAACATCAGCCAAAAGTACCAAATGGATGTTCCATCTCGGTCTCCTCCTGAGGTCCCCAGCATCACAGATGCCAGTCTTCAGCCAATTTGATTCACTCCATGTGATATCAAGAAATGCCTGAATGAACTGGATACAGCAAATGATATGGACACTGTCAACACTTTTTTTATTCATATATAAAGTATTTTACAACCAGTTAAGTACCTTTGAAGTGTCACTGCTGTTTTTTTTAATATTTCTTCATGGGATGTGGGCATCACTGGCTGGGCCAATATTTATTGCCCATCCCTAATTGCCCTTGAGAAGGTGGTAGTGAGTTGCCTCTTGAACTGCTGCAGTTTACGTGGTGTAGGCTGTTTTGGTGATGTTTGTTGAGAGATAGATAGTACCATTGGATCCTTTATGGCCACACAAAAAGTTGCATGTAAAGGATGCAATACAACCAAGGAGCAAGCTTAAAATGAACCAGACTGGTGTGGAACCAGACTGGTGTAGAACAGGTGGCAGGTATAGGGTAGACCTGGTAAGGAGAGTAGGTTTCTGTTCCCTAAAGAAAGACAGGTTTGTATTTATCCAGCACCTTTTTGACCTCAGGACACCCAAAGCCCCTGTTGTGTAGGTACATTCACAGTGCTTTTAGGGACGGAGTTCCAGGATTTTGACCCAACAACAGTAAAGGAACAGCGATATATTTCCAAGTCATGATGGTAAGTGACTTGGAGGGGAACTTCCAGGTGGCGGTGTTCCCATGTATCTGCTGCCCTTGTCCTTCTAGATGGTAGTGTTCGTGTGTTTGGAAGGTGCTGTCTAAGGAGCCTTAGTGAGTTTCTGCTGTGCATCTTGTAGATTGTACACACTGCTGCCACTGTGCATCGGTGGTGGAGTGAGTGAATGTTTGTGGATGGGGTGCCAATCAAGCAGGCTGCTTTGTCCTGGATGGTCTCAAGCTTCTACAGTGTTGTTGGAGTTGCACTCATCCAGGAAAGGGGAGAGTATTCCATCAACTCCTGACCTGTGCCTTGTGGATGGTGGACAGGCTTTGGGGAGTCAGGAGGTGAGTTAATCAATGCAGGGTTCCTTGCCTCTGATCTGTTTTTGTAGCCATAGTATTTATATGGTTAGTCTAGTTCAGTTTCTGGTGACCCCCAGAATGTTGATAGTGGGGGATTCAGTGATGATAATAACAAGGGTCAATGGTTAGATTCTCTCTTATTGGAGATGGTCATTGCCTGGCACTTTTGTGACATGAATGTTACTTTCCACTTGTCAGCCCAAGCCTGGATGTTGTCCAAGTCTTGCTGCATTTGGATGTGGATGGCTGTACTACTGAGGATTTGTGCTCCAGAACTAGCTACTCCCTGAGCCAGTATATCTACAACACTGACATCCACCAGACAATATAGCAAATTGCCCAGATATGTCCTGCTCACCAAAGTTGCACAACTCCAAATTGACCAATTAATAGCTCATCAGTCCATTCCTGATCACCAGCAAGTGATGGAAGGTGTTGTCAATAGTGCTACCAAGTGCAACTTGTTCAGCAATAACCTAGTCACCATTGCTCAGTTAGGATTCCAGCGGAGCCGCTCGGCTCCACCTCTTATTACAGCCATGGTTCAAACATGGCCAATAGAGTTGATACAATGCAAGTTGATGCTGATGTTGTTATTATTTATACAGAAAATAGAATCATACAATGCAGAAGGAGCTGACTATGCTTGTGTTGGCTCCTTGAAAAAGCTAGTTGTCTCTCCTGATCTTTCTTCATTACCCTGCAAATTTTTCCATTTCAAATACTAACCTGATTCTCTTTTGAAAGTTACTATTGAATCTATTTCCCTCTCAGGCAGTGCATTGCAGATCCCAAGATCTTGCTGTGTAAATTTTTTTCTTCATTTCACTTCTGGTTCTTTTGCCAATGACTGCATCCTTTGGTTACTGACCCTTTTGTCTATGGAAATAGTTTCTCCTTATTTAATGTATCCAACTCATCATGATTGAACCCCTCTAATAAATCTCCCCTTAATTCTGCTCAAAAGAAAACAATTTTTTTTTGTCTTGTCCTTCCATGTAACTGAAGTATTTCATCCTTGGCACCATTCTGGTCTCCTCTGCCATTTCTCTAGGCTTTGACATTCATCCTAAAGTCTGTTGCCAAGAATTGGACATAATAGTCCAGCTGAGGCCAGTGTTTGATAAAGGTTTAACATAATTTCCTTGATCTTATACTCTACAGATGAGTTTTTAATTAATTCAAAACCCATCCACTTGCACAGAGTTAAAATGGGGCCCTCTGCTTTATTAATAAAGTCAAGGACCCCATGTACCTTTTAAAAATCTCAGCAGCTAGTCCTGCCACCTTTAAAGATTTGTGTACTTTTAACCTCGGGAATCTCCCCTGCATATCTCTTTAAAATCATATAATTTAATTTAAAATGCCTCTCATTCTTTCTCCTAAAACGAATCTCTTCTCACTTCTCTATGTTAAATTTTATCTGCCTTGTGTTTGCCATTTCACCAGTTTACTTACGTTCTCCTGAAGTCTGTTACTCTCCTTCTCATTATTCAAATTTTCCAAATTTTGTGTCCTCTGTGAATTGCCTCCTATACTCAAGTCCAGATCATTAGTACATATCCTCATGATCCTCAGTGAGCGATGGCACCTATTAAATCCTCATGTTTAATGAGTTACAGAGGAATACATATATGAAACAAACACCTCATTAATGATAAAATATTGATTTCTCATCATTCATTACTGACTTAAAAGACAATTATAATGCCTGATCTAAAACCTCTGATAAATATTGAACAGTGAAAAACATTAGAGGGAAATTTTTCAGAGCAATATTTGATGTCATTTAAAATGGCTGATTACTGATATCTAAAAGAATAATTGAAGGATGAATAATGTAATATAAACCAACAAAGCAAAATTGTACCGATATCAAGACAAGGAATTAGATTGTTCTTAATAAACTGACAAATTTAATGACCCATAATCTGTGTTAACGAAAGCCCAAATGAACTGAAGGTTTTTCTGAATGATCAAAGTAAAACCTGACTTTCCTGACACCAGAACTTGATGAAAAAGCCACGGAAATCTCCTAATAAAAAAGTAGAAGACCTTCTGATGTTTAAAGTCTTTTAAATTATTTGTTCCTATGTACCAGGCATATGATTTTTTTAATAAATTCAGTGACTTACAGAGTCATAGAAAGGTTACAGCAGGGAATGAGAACACTTGACCCATTGAGCCTGTGCCGGCTCTATTTGAGAACAATTTAGTTAGACCCGCCCTTTCCCCCCAAGCCTGCAATTTCTTTCCCTTCAGGTGCTTATCTAATTCTTTTCTGAAAGCCATGACTGAATCTGCCTCCAGCACACTTTCAGGCAGTGCTTTCTGGATTGTAACCACTCACTCCATAAATTATTTTCCTAAGGTTTCCTTTGGTTCTTTTGCTAATCACATTAAACCTGTGTCCTCTAGTTTTCAACCCTACTGCCGATAGATATTATACTCCAGAAAGCCAGGTGGTGAAGGATACAAATGAAGCCAATCTTTACAAACTTTTATAAGCATTTATTTACGGAGATGCACAATGCAAACATGCACCTCCTTACCCAACAAGCACAGCCTGTTTCTATTTATAGGAGCACAAGTGAACCCCCAGTTAATGCCCACTACCTGCATACAATTAAATACAATTAATATGTAATTAACAATGGGAAGATGGAGGTCTACTCCATCTTGACACCTCATGATTTTGAATAATTCGATCAAATCTCCTTCAATTTTTCATCCAAGGAGAATAACCTCAACTTCTCCAATCAATCTGATTAACTGGAATCATTCTCATAAATCTCCTCTGAATTCTCTCTAAGGCCTTTGCATCCTTCCTAAAAATATGATACCCAGAACTGAACACAGTACCCTAGTTGTTAAAATTTGGAATGGTTTGCCTGAAAGGGTGGTGGAAGCAGATTCAGTAGTAACTTTTAATACTTAAAATGGCAAAATATTGACAGCTATGGGGAAAGAATGGGTGAGTGGGAACAATTGGATAGCTTTTCAGATAGCAAGGACAGCCCCAATGGATGGAATGCCTCCTTGTGTGCTGTATTATTTTATGATTCTATGTTGGATAGTTCGTTGTGGATTTTATAAGCATCAACAATATGTTGGATTTTTCTTCAAAGCTTTACTGGTCTGACTCATTCTTTTCTGATGAACATTATAAAGGAGATCCCAAAGTCAAACCTCCTCTCCATTAAGCATGAAGTTAAATGGATTCCGAAAATCCTTTTATTCCTGGCGAATGTGAGGATGTAATTTGAAGCTCATCTCAGGAGATGGATAGATTAATGGTAATAGGCCTGCCATGTCTGATCCACTCCTTTTTGAAGTTCACTTAATGAGTTTTGAAGCAACAAAGCATTGTATTTATATAGTTTCTTTCTTGTATCCAGTTGTTTAGGAGGATGAACTGTGAGAAAGAGAACATTTTAATTGATATAACGTCTAACGCAACCCTCAGGATGTCCCTAAGCACCTTACCATCAATGAAGCACATTTGAAATGTACTCACTCTTGTAGTGTAAGGCATGCGACATCCAATTTGCACAGAACAAGCTCCTAAAAACTGCCATGTGATAGTGACTAGATAATCTGTTTTAGTAATGTTTGTTGAGAGATAGATAGCACCATGGGATCCTTTATGTCCACACAAAAAGTTGCATGTAAAGGATGCAATACAACCAAGGAGCAAGCTTAAAATGAACCAGACTGGTGTGGAACCGGACTGGTGTAGAACAGGTGGCAGGTATAGGGTAGACCTGGTAAGGAGAGTAGGTTTCTGTTCCCTAAAGAAAGACAGACTTGCATTTATCCAGCACCTTTTTTGACCTCAGGACACCCAAAGTATTTTGCAACCAATGAAGTACCTTTGAAGTGTCACTGCTTTTTTTTTAATATTTCTTCATGGGATCATGGGCATCACTGGCTAGGCCAGCATTTAATTGCCCATCCCTAATTGCCCTTGAGAAATAAATGGTGAGTTGCCTTCTTGAATCACTGCAGCCCCTGTTGTGTAGGTACATTCACAGTGCTGTTAGGGAGGGAGTTCCAGGATTTTGACCCAGCAACAGTGAAGGAAAGATGATATATTTCCAAGTCAGGATGATGAGTGACTTGGAGGGGAACTTACAGGTGGTAGTGTTCCCATCTATCTGCTGCCCTTGTCCTTCTAGATAGTAGATGTATTGTAAGCAATGCAACAGCTAATTTTCACAGAGGTGGAATCTTCCCAGTCCCAGGAGATGGGTTTGGAGACAGGACCAGTTGCAAAATTAGTGAATCTCACACTGGGGAGGCTTTCTGAGATGATCTGTCCTCTGAGTAATCTTGCTGAGAGGTCTGAGGCAGAGTCTGACTAGCATCAGCTACCTGCCTGGTAACAATGGGTTCCTAATTATGATCAATTAAGTGCCTGCTTGGGTCCTAATTTGGGACTTCGCTGGGATGTTCCCGACACTAGGCAAGCCATATGCTGAGCCTGAAGCTCAGTAGGTGCTTGGAGGCAGCCTCCGTCCTGTGGAAGGCTCCCCCCAATAATAATGTTCTCGTATCCTGTGGCTACACTTACTTTTAACAATTTAAGAAATCATCAGAGGGTGCCTCCATCTGGAGATGCGCTCATAATCTGCCCCCTACATGAGCAGGGCCCACCTTCCCTGAAGATTGTGCAGACCAGACAAGTGCTCACTTGCTGTTCATTAGTTTTATGTTGGCATTTGGATCTCTCATTGCATGTAAGTGGATCGCTTTTCGAGGTTATGTTGTGTCACCGAAGCCAGAAGCTGACTCTGGCGTAGCTATCATCGCCCAAAATGCATTTATCTTCTTGGGGACCCTGGTCTTCAGGTTTGGATGTACAAACAATCTATGGCAGGAAATATCCAGGCATTGCAGTATAATGACTATGTTTTGTATTTTCTCATGCAACATGTATATCTTGTTGTATTTGTTTGTAACTTTTGCTGTCCCTAATTGTACGGGGCTCCCAGGGACAGCTGTTAATTGGTAACTTCTACGATGTTACATTTATATACCTTAAAGCTGGAGATAATACATTACTTCAGCTTTCCTAAAAGATCGAGATGGCACTGCTTTTTCTGCCTAGTCTGAATTCAGTGCAAGCTGAGCATATGAATCTCTTCTGTATGTAAGAGATCTGTATGAAATCATTTTGGGCAGTCTAAGCCCAATTCTTGGCAGGAGTTGGTTCCCAGCATATGGCACAGGTGGGCACCTTGTGCAACAATCCCAATTAGGAGTCACTAGCGTGGAAAAGGGGAAAATCAAATAAGTTCAAGTATTCTGGTATTGGATTTGCTCCACCGTTCTTTGCTATCCAAGAATGGCGACAAACAATGATGTTGCAACAAAATCTTGCATTTATAAAGCACCTTTAACAGTACACAACCATGTCAGCTGTAGCTCAGTTGGTAGCACTCTTGCGCCTAGGTTCCAGATTCAAGTACCACTCTAGGCCTTCAGCACAAAAATCTTTGCTGACACTCCAGTGCAGTACAGGGGCGGGGTGGGGGGGGGGTGGGGGGGGGGGGATTGTTGTATGTGCTGTCTTTTGGATGAGACATTAAACTCTGCCTGCTTGGATGGATGTAAAAGATCACTATTTTGAAGAGTAGGGGAGTTATGCCTGGTGTCCTGGCCAATATTTACTCCCAATCAACATCACAAAAAAAAGATTAGCTGGTCATTTTCACAATGCTGTTTGTGGGAGCTTGCTGTGCGCAAATTGCCTGCAGCGTTTCCTTCATCACAACAGTGACTACACTTCAAAAGTATTTCATTTGTTGTAAAGCACTTTGAGATATCTGGTGGTTATGAGAAATGCTACATAAATGCAAGTCTTTCTTTTTTTGTATTTCACATGTGCCTTCGGTGCCAGAGGATGTAGCCCCTGCCCCACTACCTGAGGAGGTATCCTAAACTTCTAGCCAATTTTCCCCAATACGCTATAATTGCACCCATCTATGTATTGACACCTTTCCTGTTGCTATGCTATTCACATGGAAGATTTTGTTTAACATGGTCTAAGCTGATTTGGTATGAAATGAAATGGTAGTAATTAGGAATATTGGAAATATTAGAAATATATAAGGAATATTGAATGTGGATAACTTGGGTCTTGCTTCTACCGAGTTTCACAAATCCACACCAAATATCTGTCCAGTTAGCACAGGTTACAAATATGGATGGACAGGAAAAGAGTGACTGGTCCATCCAGCCTGTCCCACTCAGTTGTGACAATTTAAATCCTAAGCCCACCTGAGGTCATGTGAACTCATGAGGCCAAAAACAAAATCAGATGAAAAGCCTCTCCCTCCTTCTCGCCTCACCCCTACCACAAAGAAATAGAGAAAAAAACCCAGAGAAAAAGTTATCTGGAAAATCCCTTTTTGACCCTGTTGGCTGATCAAAACCTGTTCCAGGAGATCACAATGTACCATGTGATATCCATAAAGATATTTACCTTTTTGTTTGGCCCGAAGGAAAGCAAGCTCTTTAAGGTTGTTTAGAGAACAGCGTTGTTGGGCGGGGGTTGGGGAAGGGTGCGGGGGGTTAGTTTTTGGATTTGATGAGTTAGGATGGTCTTAACTACCTTGATTGTTGGTAAACATCTGGTAAACAAACCAAGAGGTTTTTGCAGCCTTAGTAATTCAGCCATCATCAATTATCATCCAACTGAAACCTCTGAAAGGATACAGCCTCATCCCACATGCCTCAGGCAATCAAAACATGCCAAGCCGCACAAAAGGAACCCCCGCATCCTACTGTAGATCATCACCATGGATCTTTGAGAAAGAGCTGGAGCTGTAGGAAACACATATCATCCATGGATTGGTGAACTGCTCATTAGCTCTTGAAACCACAAACCTTTGGACTCAGAGAGCAAGAGCACTGCCCACCGAGCCTTGACATCACATCTCTTCCCATTTGGTCAATTCTGCACTCCATATATCAAGCTATCTACTCTCTTTTATTGAGGCTGGCAGCCCTGTTGTGTGTTCCTGAGCTGCAGATTTAACTGATTCAGCTTGGGATACCAAGCACAGCAGACTTGAAATCTATATCTGAACCAGTGCACTAAAATCGACTGGAAGGCCAATTGTACTGCTAGACTAGGTTTTTTTGTGTATGTGTATATCTGGTAGAATTACCAACTCATGGTTGGGTGAATCCCTGGAGGTTTCATCACATGACCACATGTCAACTGCCCCACCCCACACTTCATCACTGGTCCGTCTTCCAGGTGCCCTACTTCCCCGCAGCCAATTGGAAGGCAAAGAAACTCTTTGGGCAGAATTTTTATTGCCAAGTGGGAGGTTGGTTCACAGGCAGGCAGAGGGGCTAAAGCCCCAAGAAAATGTTCTCGGGTCGGGAACCCAACATGTTCCTGTCCACTTGTGGGTTTAACAGGGGCTTGTTTTGTAGGCAAGCCATGAGGAGCTGTCAGGTCAATATTTCAATATTTAAATAGGCAATTGATTGCAAATTTAACCCAGAGTTTTGGCTTTACCAGCCAATACACAGATTCCCAGATGGTGTGAAACTCATCAGGGTCAACAAGGCATGAGCGTAGCGAGAAGTCAGTAATCAATGAAACTGACATGCTGGAAAAACCTGTGAAACTGAACAGCAGTGCAATTCCCCGCCTTAGGGAAAAGCTTGTGCTCACAGCACAAGTTCAGAGAGCCTGATTTTACTGTTTCAAAGGTGGTTTCCAACTTTTTGGAAGTCAGTTCACCTGATATGACTTCCCTCACGTTGATCTGCAACTCCCGCTGTCAGCCTTCACTGCAGCATGGGAGCAGCCTCTGTAACTCTACTTTGGGCCTCTGACAAGGAACAAGAGCTGCAGCACCACTAATGTCACCAGGAGCAGCACTTGCTACTTTATCCTCGGCCTCATGCCACTCCCTGGGACAGAGGGAGTGGGCAAAGGGATTCCGAACACCAGTGCCTCAGGTTTCCATGGCAAGTCACTTATGACATCTGCAGCTGCACAGAGCAAAACCTCCTTTGCTGTGGACCCAGTGGGCATGTATTGCCTGTGGACGTCATGGTGCCACTCACTGGAGGGCCATCATAGTTCTATGCTTCTCCCTGGAGTTCTGCACTCTTTTCTTGCAAGGAGAGAAAACAGAGGGTCATGAGTGTGAGAAATGGGTTGTGCAGAGAGGATGAAAAGACAACATTTGTAGAGAGTCACCATGAGGGATGGGTGTGAGATGGTAAAAAGTTGAGGGTGAGTGCATGTTGCCTGCTCAGATGGAAGTGTGAGGGGGTGCCTTGAGAGAAAGGAATGAGTGGAGTTGGAGGGTGTGTCGATTGGAGCAATTCTGTGCAGGAGAATGCTGGAGAAGTCTGAAAGCAGGATGACACACATCTTTCCTGCCCTTATTAAGTCATTGAATCTCTTCGGCCACTGTCTCCGGGTTTGAGGAACTATGCTCCTGCTGCTGACTTCCTCAGCCACTTCCATCCATGCCTGCTTCGTTTGAGAGGCTGTCCTCTTCCTGCCAACTGCAAGAATCAGCACTTCCCTGCACTCCCTCAGATCCCACACCAGGACTCCCAGGGATGAGCCCAAGGCCTGGAGGGCAGTCTTCTCAGTTCTATCCTCCATTTCTGTGGTTGCTGAAACTTCAGGAAGTAATGTACAATTCAGCCACACTGCCCCTTGCTGGGGTCCTTTTAACTAGAGAACTTCCCTTTGGTAGAGTGCGAATTATCATCATCCCCACCCTCTGTGATTGGCCTGGAAACAGCATGCTAATGCAATGGCTGAGTTAAAGGGAAACAGCAAATCCCACCAAGCTTCCTTTGACAGCATCTTCCAAACCCATAGCTCTACCACCCAGAAGGTCAAGGGCAGCAAATACATAGGAACACCACCACCTGGAAGTTCCCCTCCAAGTCACACACCAATTTGACTTGGAACTATAATAGTCATTCATTCAACGTCACTGGGTCAAAATCTCGGAACTGCCTCCCTAACAGCACTGTGGGTATATCTACACCACATTGACTGCAGGCAATGGTTCAAGAAGGCACCTCACTACCACATTCTCAGGGGCACTTAGGGGTGGGCAATAAATGCTCGCCTAACCAGTGATGCTTACATCTCAGGAAAGAATAATTTACAAAACAAAAACCACCTATGTGCGGTCTATTTCAGTAAAATTCTGCACTTTGTTACCCGATTGGGTTAATCTTGACACTTTATAAAGCAAATCTTATTTAAAATCACACCTGCAATATTTTTCTAAATAATGAATGGAAATGTTCAAGTTTTTTTTGTTAAATGCCATCCCTCCTTTTTTAAATTCTCCTGAACAGATTAATCCTTAATTCTTAGAGACTCCAAACAATCCTTCGGGGGTGAGGTTGAGTAACCCCTAGTGCCTGGTTTTACTGGATCCCAGTATCTGTAAGAATGGTTAGGTGGGGTGGAGCTGTTGTGACCCCATCACGTCGTATCACGGTGCAACACATCAGCAGACTTTGTGCCTCCAGCCTTAACAAGCTGGGGGCGAGACACGACTTGGGAAAGTGTGTACTGGACAAAAATAAACTGATGGAGTCCCTGAACCCTCTTATGGTGATAGATGACGAGGTGCAAAGTGTGCTAGGACTGCAGGCTTTGTATTGAAAGCTGCCCCTGTCTGACGTCGTGAGAGAGCCCAGCATCTCTTCAGGATATGCATGGAGAATGGCGGATGCAGAGTCCATGAACTCCCCGGCTGCCTCACCCTTTCTGGGGCTCCACATCGCCTCGCCTCCCAATTTCAGGTAAAGCGGAGACACCACCAGGGAAAACTGGTAGCTTTTGTACAATCTGCTGTCCTTGCTATCCGGCGATATTTGATCGCCAATTTAAAGAGTGAAGAGCTATGCAGGGAGGAGGAAAGGGGAATGTTACAAGCATTTTTAAAAAGGGAATGAGATGCTGGAACAGCCAGGGTTCCTTACACCAGACACGGGTCCTTGCTACCTCTGTCCCTAACTGACACATGAATAACACTGGCACCTGGGTTTAATTTGACTTAATTGCACATTATGTTGTTAATTGTTTTGTGTGTGTGCGTGGGGGGCTTTAAAAAAAATTGCAAATCGTTGCTGAAAGTGCCGGAGATTATTTCAGGGCGTGGACAGCTCCCAGTCAGAATGATCCGGGAAGCAAAGCCAGGGGAGCTTTTGTTATCAATGTTGATTTAAAAAAAAACATTTTCGGAAATTGCAACTTTAAAAAAAAATTGAAGCATTATTTTATTCAGTTGTCATTCTCACGGTCGCTTCTTAAGGTGAACTGAAATTGTGACGATCAGATTGTTTCTTGGGCTGATGAGCCAGCTGTATATATATATATATATAATATATTTATGTGTCTCTATGTTAAACGTGTGTTAAAACATGTCTAAATATTGGGGAGTGGAATGCTTAACTCTGAAAAGGGCAGCGTGTTATTGTGAATTACAGCCTTGAAATGGTTATTAGGCTGTTTAGTTCTGGGGACTGGGAAAATTATAGATTCAGGTCCCATTCCGGGGAGGCTTGAACAAGAAATCTAGGTTAAGGCGGTGCTATCTTACGGACGAGACGTTAAACTCGGGCCCCATCTGCTCTCTCAAGTGGACATAAACGATCCTGTGGCATATTTGAGGAAAAGATGAGTTCGAACCGTATCACAGCTGATATTGAGGGCCCAGCCAACATTAAAAAAAAACTGGTCGTTAGCACATTGCTGTTTGTGGGATCTTGCTGTGTCTAAATTGGCTGCCGTGTTTCCTAAATTATAGCAGTGACTGCATCTAATTGACTGTCAAGTGCTTTGAGGCGTCTTGAGGCCATGAAAAGAGTTATATAAAATGCAAATCTATTTTTATTAAATCAGCTGCTGTACAGTGTGAATTCTGCTCTCAATATTTGGGATTTTCCAACTGTTCTTTTGGTGCTATTACATCTCCTCAGGATTAAGGCCTTTTAAGTTCATGGGGGCATAAATCAGTCAAATTTCTTTATTAATTGGAACTAAGGGATTTTTCCAGGATCAAAGGTTACGGGGAGAAAGCGGGAGAATGGGGTTGAGAAACTTATTAGCCATGATTGAATGGCGGAGCAGACTTGATGGGCTGAATGGCATAATTTCTGCTCCTATGTCTTATGGTCTTATGATTCATAAATGATTGGGATGGATTCCATTATTCTGTCCATTTGCAATCGTGAGCACTAGTTGACTGGTTTAGGACATTTTCTTTTTCTCGAGAAATGAGAAAACTGAAGGACGATGAGGCTTTAGAACTATGATGGGGTTCAATAAGGTAAATATGATGAACATATTTCTACTTGTCGTGAAGTCCAAAACTGGAGGCCATGGATATAAGGAATTTACTTATAATTCCAAAAAGAAATTCAGGGGAAATTTCTTTGCCCCAAGTGGTGAGAATGTGAAACTCATTACTAGGGTTGAGTAGTTGAAGTGAATAGGGTAGACGTATTTAGGAGGAAGCACATGAGGGAGAAAGGAATAGAGGGATAGATGGATGGGGTTTCATGACGTAGGTTGGAAGACATTAATGTGAAGCATAAATAACAGCCTAGAACTGGTGTGCTGAATTGCCTGTTTCTATCCTATAAAGTTCTGTCTAATTCCATGTAAAATTGCATTTTTTATTTATTACACAGATTGTGTGATGTTTTTTCTTCCAGCTTTACAAACCTCATCTCTCTGTGCTCCTCCAATTCTGGCCTCTTGTGCATCCCTGATTTTAATTGCACCCCCCTTGGTGGCCATTCCTTCAACTGCCCAGGGCCTGAGCCCTGGAATTCCCTCTGTAAACCTCTCTACCCCTGTGTCTCTCCTCCTTGGATGATGCTTTTAAAACTTGTCTCTTTGATCAAACTTTTGGTCACGTGTCCTAGTATCTCCTCCTGTGGCTTGGTGTCAAATTTTGTGTGAAGGGATTTCTGTTGATGTTTTGGGAATTTCATTTTGTGATTCCTGTAATTTTCTGTGAAACCACAAATCAGTGTTTGGGATCATCAGTGACAATAAGGCTGTTATTTTGAGGGCTAAGAGTCTACCTGGTTGGTGTGGAAAGCTATCACATATAGACCAGATGAGGTAAGGGTGGCAGATTTCCTTCCCTGTGGTCTATATGACTCCAACCCCAAACAAATATGGCTAACTCTTAATAGGCCACTTCACATGGCAGGTATTTCACTCATTTGTAACAAAAGCCTTACTTACGCCCTCTCGGGGGCAATTAGGGATAAGCAAGCAATTCCTACACTGCCAGAGTTTTTAAGAGTTCGGTAAATTATGAGATGAATTTATATTGTTCCTTTAACAAATTAAAATGTCCCAAGATGCTCCTCAGAAGGATTACAAAACAAACTCTGACACAGCCACTTAAGGAGATTTTAGGGCAGTTGACCAAAAGCTTGGTCAAAGATATAGGTTTTAAGGAGCGTCTTAAAGGAGGAAAGAGAGATGGGGAAGTTCAGGGAAGGAATTTCAGAACTTAGGGCCTTGGCAGCTGAAGACATAGCTGCCAATGGTGGAACGATGGAACTTGGGGACGCACAAGTGGCCAGTAGTCACTTTTTGAAAGAATGGTAACACTTGGCCAATTCTAAACACCAATAGCTCCCTCGCTTGCTCGCTCCTTCAATTATCTGTCCAGTTCTTCTATAGATCTTTCCACACTTAAAAATTCATTTTGGCCAGTTTCTGAAGCATCAAATGACAGAGTAACTTGTTCATCCAACGACTAAAATCTGAGAAGTCAGGCCTCGAGCCTCCAGATTGTTATCTGGATGAGGCTGCCATTGCCTCTACAGGCAGCGCCTCTGGCTGGAGAAGCAGAAGTTTGACTCCCACCAGACCGCCTTTCTGGCATTGGCCCTCAGCTAAGTCCCAGGGAGGGGTAGCTTGGAGAGGCTTCTGGGAGTATTGCGCAGTTGGGAGGAATGCCACACCTCTGTATCAGTTTAAAAAAGAACTGCGAAACAAACCCTTTCACTGACTAGGCTACATCCAAACTGTAAAACAGAGTATGTCCCAGGGCAGGTCACCTTGGCACAGGGGTCCTTAAAACAGGCAATAGGGCCCTCATTGGCATATGGAAAGAAGCTAATGCCTGTTTTAGGTGGCCACCCCAGATGCCTAAAAAGTAGGCTGATAAAACTTCTCAGCAGACTCACTTCTGGCATCCTTGGGGTGCAGGACATTGGTCCCAATATTGGGCCCTGTTGCACCCATTTACACCAGAGAAATGGCAGCAACGAAGGCCAATTTCTACGCCAGTCTCTGTACCCAGGCCGTTCGTGACACAGTTTCACCAGTCTCTGTGCAAAGTAGCTAAAAATAAACTGTTTCTCCGCCTTCCTTTTCTTGTGTTTGGACTAGTTCTTAGAGTTTATAGCAATTTCCAGGCGTATTTAACAGAATTCAGTTTCTCCCATCCCTGCAATGATCTTGAATACAGGAATATTATCGGCACCCACCACCCCCACCCCATCAAGCCTTCTGTCCAAGGTAAACAATTTTGACATTTTTACCCTCTCCTCGTAGCTTTGATGCTTTAAGCTGGTGATCACTTTGGGTGCTGTAATCATTGCCCTGGCTGTAACAGGCAACCAGAATCGTAACCAGTATTCCAGGCGTGACTGTGGCAGCACTTTGTATAGATTCATTGTGGCCATATGAGATTGATAAACAAGTTAGAATTTTTAAGTTACCTTTCAGAACTGCAATTACAACTGATGCCAGTTGTTTGTACCTTTTTGTTTGAGTTGGGATTTATACATTTCAAATAAAAATATGCATTTAATTTTCATAAGTGATAAGAGTAGTGTCTTTTGCCTGTAGGTGATATCGAAATGGAAGTATTGATGTTTGAAATTGCGGATTTACAAATGTATGGCTAACCATTTGAAGAGCCACTGAACTTAAAAAGCAGAATTAAAACTCTGATGCCTCCACTACACAATGCATGATAGGTCAATCGTGCCAAGTTTTATTTTGATATCTTAGATCAAGTTGTTCTTAGTGGTTCAGTGAAATGAATTCTCTTACTCAGATTTGACAATTTGTGGAAGATTCTCAAATCCACAATGGATTGTGGCAGGTTGTATCTACTAAAAAAGCTAGGTGTCCGTAGGTACCACTCTCCCTTCTGAGTCAGAGGATTATGGTCTCAAGTCCCTCTTTGGAGCCTTG
Source organism: Carcharodon carcharias (assembly GCF_017639515.1). Classification (NCBI taxonomy): domain Eukaryota; kingdom Metazoa; phylum Chordata; class Chondrichthyes; order Lamniformes; family Lamnidae; genus Carcharodon; species Carcharodon carcharias. The sequence continues at coordinate 31,889,855 of NC_054476.1, read as the reverse complement.
AGCATATAACCCAGGTTAGCAAACTCAGTGCAGTGCCTAGGAAGTGCTGCACTGTCAGAGGTGAGGTGAGATGTTACACTGAGGCCCTGTGTCTGTTGTTGACCATCAAATACTTTGCCACTGTGTATAGTCTTTAGTCCATAGACCTATACTAAACATTTAGAGTGTAATACACCAGCTTTCCAATTACTAAATTTCCAATAACTATTTAGGTGTCTAATTGGATCTCCATCAGTCAGGCAGTGTCAGTATTGGCACAGTAGGTAGCAATCTCGCACAAAATCCAGACTGACACTGCAGTGCAGTCCAAGCCTTTTGAACTCTCTATAGGTCAGTTTGCAGATATCATCCGGAAGAGGCCGTGCTGGGCCAGTGCTCGTTCTCCTCTTGGCTCCACATTAAAGTAACTTTAAAAAAAATCTCCCCTGCTTCTTTCTTCAAAGGTCTCCAGCAGTCCTTTTAAGCATCTAAAATATTTGATAGGTCATACAGGCACATCTACAAGATGAACTGCAGAACCTTGCGAAGCCTCCTTCAACCAGCTCCTTCTAAACCTACAATCTACCACCTAGAAGGACATGGGCAGCAGAGGCATAGGAACATCACTGCCTGCAAGTTCCACTTCAAGCCACATGCCATCCTGACTTGGAACCATATCACTATTCCTTTACTGTCACTGAGTCAAAATTATAGAGCTCCCTCCCCAATGGTACAGCGGGTGTACCTACACCACATGGACTGCAGCAGTTCAAGAAGGTGGCTCACCACCACCTTTTCAAGGGAAATTAGGGATAGGCAATAAATGCTGGTCTTGCCAGTGCCACCCTTTACCTAGGAACAAATAATCCTTACAAATCCTTACATAGAAATCGATAGATTACTAAATATTAAAGATAGTGCGGAAAAATGGCATTGAAGTTGAAGATAGCCATGATCTAGTTGAATGACAGAGCAGGTTAGAGGGCCAAATGGCTGCCTCCTGCCCCTATTTCCTAGGTTCCTATATCTAGGGATTGAAAGAGATCTTAAAAGCCCTAATTTAAAACTGGGGGTCAGAGGGATAGAATGAGGCTTCGGCCCATTTACCTCGGATCACATTTAAATGTGGCAGTGAGTATGTTGACTGCTCTTGTCCCACAAGAGAATGCTAGGAAAAGTAAATTGAATTTACTTGGGTTTCACCTGGCATTATTCTCTACTCCCATCAGGCTTCATGGCAGCTCTAGTGCGCAGTATGATTCTTTGTTAAAATTTTGTCAGGGTCTGTATTACATCGTCACATACTGACAGTTTAATGTTAATGATATGCCTGTGTTTCCTTTGACCTGAAATGGTGGTGTTAAAACAGCTGTGTGTGTGCCCCCCTTTGGGAACACACCCATACCATTCCCACCATTGGAACCACATGTCTGCCCTCCTGCCAATTAACCACATACTCACATGATTCCCACCATTTTAGCTCCATTCCAGCTTGGGCAAGAGGTCAACATCAGGTTAACAACTTTGCAGAACATTGGAACTGCTAACTCTGGTGCCAGACCAGCATTTGTCAGTTCTCTGGGGTGGGACGGGGGTGGGGGGGTATTTTAACTAATTTAATTAACATTTTCCCAGAGCTGCAGAAATGATCCATCCACAGAGGCAATGAGGGAGAGAAATTGTCAGCTGTTAACTCTTAGCATTCGTTCCTGGGATGTGGACATCTCTGGCAAGGCCAGCATTTATTGCCCACCCTTAATTGCTCTTGATGCACCTGTGATAAGCTCCCAGCTCCACTATTTCAACCAAGGGGTTAACTTGTTCAATTTTGTAAATGGTTTAATGCCTCTGTTAAAACATTAGCACGAGGGGATAAATAATTAGTTGCTGGCAGAACAAAATGACTGACTGGACATTTTACCCCAAGAAGAGGGTAGAAGCAGCAGAGAATGTAAAGTAGCAGAGCCTGCTGGCAGAGATACTAATTGCATTAAGAAACAAAGACCATTGTTATTGTTTAGATCCTTTGGAGACAGATTGAGCTGGTACTGCCTGTTCAGCACAGAGGCCTAAAGTGAACCTGGTTAAAAGACAGGCCTTTGAAGAAAGGGAACCCAGAGGGAGGGAAAGCGTCACAGCAACTTACCCCAAGGGGCAGGAGTAAATTGTCATGGAAATTTCCATGAAAACGACAGGTGGAGAGGGGGCAAACACCTGCCTTCAACAAGAAGCTATCTCTATTCATTAAGCGACCATTCTATCGTTGTGCTGAAAGCAATTCTCTTCAGAGACAGCCTTCAACCATGTCTGTCTGCTATCAATTTACATCAGTGCTGTGCTTTCAGTGGGGTAAATAATTATAGAGCATAGAGGAGACCATTCAGCCCATTGTACCTGTGCCAACACTTTGAAAGAACCATCCAATTGTTCCCACTCGCTTACTGTCCCCTTTTTCAACAGCTCTACATATATTTTTCCATTTAGTCTTTGTCTCTTTCCCATTTGTCAGCACTTACTGTCAGTCACAGTTGTGACTCTTTCCCACCACCTCATCTGCAAATGGCACATTGTTTGGCCTGCAGTTACACTACAATCACCGTGTCAGTGTGCTTCACTTCAAAGCAATGGTTACAAGGGTAATTCTGCAGCACCAGCTGCAAAAGAAGGGGCTTGCATTTATGTAGCACCTTTCACCATCTCAGGACATCCCAAAGTGCTTTACAGCCAATCAAATAATTTTGTAGTGTAGCTTTTGCTGTAATGCAGGAAACGTGCAGTTAGCTGTGCACAGCAAGCTCCCACAAAGTTATGAGTTAAGGACCCAATGTGCTTTTTTTGTGATGTTGGTTGAGGGATAAATTTTGGCCCAGGAGATCATCTTCAAAATAGTGCTATGGGATATTTTACATCCACCTCAGAGGACTGATGGAGCATCAGTTTCATGACTGATCTAGAAGATGGCACCTCTAACAGTGCATCACTCCCTCCATACTGTGCTGGAGTGTCACTCATAGAAATTGTGCTCAAGTTTCTTGAACCCACAATCTTTGGAGCTAGAGCAACACCCACAGTGCCTAACTACCCCATTTGGTATCAAAACAGAAAATGCTGGAAAAACTCAGCAGGTCTGACAGCATCTGTGGCGAGAGAAACAAAGTTAATGTTCTGAGTCTGTATGACCCTTCTTCAGAGCTCTGGAGAAGGGTCATACAGACTTGGAATGTTGGCTGGGATTTTCCGGTCCCGTGGTGGGCAGGACCCACCATGGGCGAGGCGGTGCCCCAGCCAGAAGTCCATTGACTTGTGGGGGACCAGAAGATCCCAGTGTTGGATGGGTGTGGAAAATCCCACCCGTTAACTTTGTTTCTCTCCCCACAGATGCTGTCAGATCTGCTGAGTTTTTCCAGCATTTTCTGTTTCTGTTTCAAATTTCCAGCATCCGCAGTATTTTGCTTTTACCCCATTTGGTAGGCTTGTGAATGAGTGAAATTACAGTTTATCAACTTTTAATTCATGTTACAGTTCCTTTCCTTTTTTTTGGAACACACTAGTGTTAGTGGTGAGTCTTGAATGCAAAGTGTTAGCATTAGCACAGCACTGGGCTAAAAGGGTTAAATAGTGAGTTCAGTGAATAGACTCGGCATGCATTCCCTCAAGTTTAGAAGATTAAGGGGTGATCTGATTGAGGTGTTTAAGTTCATTAAAGGATTTGATGGGGTAGATAGAGAGAAACTATTTCCTAAACTGGGGAGTCCAGAACAAGGGTCATAATCTTCAAGTTAGAATTGAGTCATTCTTAAGTGATGTCAGGAAGCATTCTTCTTCATACAGGGAATTTTCAACTCTCTCCCACAAAAAGCTGTTGAGGGTGTGCGGTCAATTGAAAATTTTGAAGCTGAGATTGGTAGATTTTTGTTGGGCTCAAGGTGATTCAGGGATTTGGAACTAAGGTTGGTAGGTGGAGTGAAGATACAGATCAGCCATGATCTAATTCTAGTTCAGTGGTACATCAGATTCGAGGAGCTGAATGACCCATTTCAGCTCCTATGTTGTGGTGCAGTGAGTGTTCGTGACTTTTCACTCACGGCCTTCATCCAAATCCCATTCACCCAAGCAGCTCTTTTATTGTGAAATGAGGAAATACAGATTATTTTTGTTTCTTTTTTGTTAAAATTAGTATGCCGCTGAAATTTTAGGCTATATTAGAGGGTTTCAAGTATTCCTCGTCAGCTCCGAAGGTGCACAGAGGATCACAACAAAATTCCATAGGTTTTTGCATCCAAGTTCCCCAAGTACTCTTCCAGTGGGTGAATTCTGAATTGATGAAATTATACCAACAGTATAAATGTTATTGCTGTTGATATTCATGCACATTTAACCAGATACCCTTCCCTGCTGCTACAATTGAAGTGTTTACCTTTACATTTCAAGTAGTGAGGGGCTAGTGGAATGAGACCCCAGAACGGTGTGGAGTTCAGCCACGCCGGGAGTGACTGGAACATAAGTGCAGTATTGAAATTTTCATTTATATATTTTACTTTACATTGAGCTTAATTTTAATTTGCTTGAATGTAGCCATTGAACACAACGAGTTGTTTAAAATTATTGCTTTGTTAGAGGTGTCAGCCTTGGCTCTGTGAATACTACTCTTGCCTTGAGTCAGGAGGCTGTGGGTTCAGGTCCCATTCCAGTCACTTGAGCACATAATCTAGACTGACACAGACATTAAAACCCTGGAGAGTATACAGTGTAGATTCATCAGGATTTTGTCAGGGATAAGAATCCATTGTTATGAGTAGAAAAGTGACATGATGTAACTACTTCCACCAGAACTGACCAAGCTTAGAGGAGATCTAGTAGAGATTTTTTTTAAAAATATGAAGAGTTTTAAAATAATAACTAGGGAAGAATATTTCCTCTGGTTGGGATGGCAGTGACAAGGGGTCTTTAAATTTATATTGTTACAACCAAGAGATTGAGGAGAGAGGACAGGAGAAATTTCTTTATAAAGTAGATTGTTGGAGCGCAGGGTGTTTTGCCACAGGGAATGGTCGATGTTTTAAGGAAAAGAATGGGCAATAATTTGAAGACGAGGAAGATGCCAGGCTTTGGGAAGAAAGCAGATTAGGTTTGGGTTACTCCAGCAAAGAGCTGTCACAGGCTTGATGGACAGGGTGGCCTCCTTTTGTGCTGCAAACTTGTGTTTATTTTGAATGGATTAACAGCTTCAATAAAATAATGGAGAGAAGCAGCACCCGCACATGGTGCAAGAGCAATCAGCTTTTGTGCAGTAACATTGTCAATTGTCTATCCTTAAGATTTTTTTTGCATTAAATATAAGATGTGATATGCAATGTGTGAATTTTGCTATGAAGTTTGGCAATGACACAATGTTAATGTTGTTTTACCAGAGGATGGTTTTAAGCAGCATTGAGATTAAATTGCTGGGGAATTAACGATAACAGAATGGATTGGCTGCAATTCAGCAGGTAATTGAATATTCCTGGTGGGGCCACTATGGGAGGAGAATCAGTTCATGTATGCATCTGCTGTGAGTCTGACCTTCTGTTCTGGGAGATAGGTTTATATTTTGTGGGGCAATGCAGGCTAAAAGGTCTGACAGATGCGTGCAATCTCAATCTAGTTCTCAGTGGACATGTTCAACAGTATGGACATACTGCTTATTATGCACTCATTGGCACCGAATAAACAAACGTGTGAATGCAAGTCTTAATAAAATCTTACCACACAGGAGGAGGCCCCTCAGCCCATTCAGGCTGTGCTGGCTCTTTGAGAGCGTGAGTAAATTGCTCCCACTGCCCTTGCTCTTTGCCCATGGCTCTGCAAGTGACTATTTTTCAAATTTATGCTCAAAAGCAACAACTTCTGTTTATATAATGACTTTAGTGTAGTAAAATAGCCCAAGATATTTTCTACAAACGATTCATCAGACAAAATTTGAAATTGAACTGTGTAAAGAGATATGAAGACAAGTGACCAAATCTTTGATCAAATAATTAGTTTTTGAGAGGCACCTTAAAGGAGGAGAGTGAGGTAAAGAGGTTTAGGGATAGAATTCTGGAGTTTAGGGACTAGACAACTGTAGGCATGGCCACCAATGGTGAGGTGATGGAAATTAGGCTTATGCAAGAGGCCAGAATAAATTGAGAGATTACTTGAAATAAAACAGGATATTGTTATGGAAATCGATTGTATAGTAATCATCTTGAAGTGACGTTGGTGAGAGAGGGGGCCTAGCAGGGGTGGGGGTTGGTGAAGCAGGTGCCGTGGGGGAAGGAACAGACACTATTTCTTACTAGGCTCACTTGGGCACATGTACTGCCTAATTGAGTTCTGCTAGGTTACTTCATCACAGTTCTAGAGCTATAGGGCCAAGCTGGCTGATGGCATGGCTGCCAATTCCCAAATACTGCTGTAGTGAGCAACAAGGGGTTAGGTGAGCATGGGTGTAAAACAGTGACAGATTACCTCCACCTTGGTTATTGCCAGACCAAGTATTGGTTTGCAGTGTCACAGAAAAAGGTGTTCAAATGCTTCATTATCCCTTATCCTTCAACTTAGTCAAGTGTTTGCACGCAGGCTCCAGTGGGCTAAATGGAAAATGATTCATAATTTACCTACGCAAAAATTCAAATACAATTCGATGGTCGTGAGGCACTTTGGGATGTCCTGTCAAAGATATTGTATAGACTCAAATTTCCTGTCCTGTGAATCACCTGACCTCAATTAAGACTGTGTAAAGGTTGTACACACATTTATTTTGTGTTTGCTATTCATTAATCCATTGAAGTGATTTGGCTAGAATTCACTGGGGTGGGACATCTCGTGGTGTGCCATTTGTAAACCTTCTTCCCATCGGCACTCAAATATTTTTTGATGTGTGAACTGATGCCAGTGTGGTGAGGGCTGTAAGGCACCTGGGGCCTTAGTGGACAATGGAACCAACAGTCTATTTTCTTACTCAATGAGATTTAAGGATTGAGAGAGAAAGAGAGGAATTTGGGTGAATTAGTGTCAAATCAGACCCAGAAAGAGAAACAGAAAGACGGAAAGAAAAATCACTTTCTGACTGGGAAAGAGAGCAAACAGACAGAAAGGGAAAATAAGAAAAAATGTAAAATTTTAAATTTGACATTTTTCTCTAGAACAAATGTCTACCTGAAGGAAAGAAATGTAACTTTAAATTGTTCCCTTTCAGGTATAAGAGATTGATTGCCATTACATTAATAGTTATCACAACATAAAAGGTTACTTCTGCTCTTGCTTACCAGCCCTGACTTTAGGTGTTTATTAACGTGCGGATCTAACCAGTTCTTAAAGTCAGGGAGATGGCATGAGTTCCTTAGGGTATTGTCTGAGGCCCAAATATCTTCAGCTGCTTCATCACTGACCGTTCCTCCGTTTATAAGGTCAGAAGTGGGGATATTTGCTGATTACTGCACAGTTTTTAGTATCATTCCCAACTCCTCAGCTGCTGAAGCAGTATGTGTTCTATGCAGCAAGATTTGAAAAACATTCCAGCTTCGGCTGCTAAGAGGTGGGTAACATTCATGCCACACAAGTGCCAGGCAATGACTCTCTCCAACAGGAGAGAACCTAACTATCTTACTTTGTCATTCAACAGCATTACCATTGCTGAATCCCACACCATCATCATCCTAGAGTTTACCATTGACCAGAAATATAACTGCCATATAAATATTGTGGCAATGAGAGCAGGTCAGTGGCGAGCTGTGGTGAGTAACTCACCTCCTGACTCCCCAAAGCCAGTCCACCATCTACAAGGCGCAAGTCAGGAGTGTGATGGAATACTCTCCACTTGCCTGGATGAGTGCAGCGTCCACAACACTCAAGAAGCTTGACACCATCCAGGACAAAGCAGCCTGCTCAATTGGCACCCCGTCCACAAACATTCACTTCCCCCACTGCCGACAAACAGTAGCAGCAGTGTGTACCATCTAAAAGATGGACTGCAGCAACTCACCAAGGCTCCTGAGACAGCACCTTCCAAACCCACGACCACTACCATCTAGAAGGACAAGGGCAGCAGGTGCATGGGTACACCACCTCCAAGTTCCCTTCCAAGCCGCACACTATCCTGACTTGGAACTTTATCGCCGTTCCTTCTCTGCCTCTGGGTCAAAATCCTGGAACTCCCTTTCTAACAGCACTATAGGTGTAACTAAACCACATCAACTGCAGGGGTTTAAGAAGGTGGCTCACCACCCCCTTCTAAAGAGCAACAAATGCTGACCTGTTAGAGATGCTTACATCCCATGAAAGAATATTTTTAAAAACCAGCGTGCATTGTTAATATGGCCTTCCTTTACCAACAATAGTCAGGCCGATATTATCACCAAAGCTTACTACTGTGTCCTCATGTAGGGGAATATCATAAAGCGTTTAACAATGAGATGTAAGAGGACATTGCACACAGATAAGAGAAGTTAGTTGGGAAGAACTAATTGATTAAAAGTGAGCAAAAACCAAAAAAGTGATTGGAAATTTTTTTTTTTACGAAGGAACGTAAGAGGTGAGGGAAGTGGGAAGATGGAATGATTTGTGGAGAAAAGAGTTTCAAAGATTAGGCCTCCCACAATCTACCATTCATAAATTTGAGGACATCCCATGTTTTAGATAGTCAAAATACCCATGTCCTAACTCGAATCAAGTCCCATTCACCATCGCTGTTGAGCCACACGGGCTCCTGGTTAAACAATGCTTCAGTCTGATAATTCTAGTCCTTGTTTTCACACCCCTCCTTAGTCTTGGCTCTCCTTCTCTCTATAATCTCCTACAGCTCTGAGATTTCTGCACTCCTCTAATTCTGGTCCCTTAAGCATTGAGCAGGGAAGGTGTTGGGCGGTATCGGAACAGGTTGGGACTGGGAGTAGTAGGGTTGGGGTCCAGCAGATGTGGCGGGGTAGGGGGGAGGATCTGGAAGACGGAAGAGGGAATCAGAAGTGATGATTGGAGGGGGTCGCGGTGGGGAGATCAAGAGTGGGTGTGGGAGTCTGCAGACTGGGTCAGTGGCTGGGACTGAGGGGGTGGTAGAGGCGGTGGGGGGTGGTGGGGCAGTGGTTGGGTGTGGGCCCAGTGATCTGGAGGTGGGTGAAGACAGGTCACAGTTTAGGGTAAGGTTTTTTGTTGTTAGTGGCTGATGTAGTTTGAATGTTTTGGGGTTCGGGAGGTTGGTGGTGGGGAAAGGATGGTGGGTGGGAAGCTGAGGAACTCCAGCTTCACATCTAGCCACATGTATTTGAAATATTGCTTTGTTTATTTGGGAACTGCAGTGGTCCAAGTTTAGGCACATGTGGCCCATCCTGAACCCAAACTCCTTCTACTGCCTCAGTGCCGTGGAGGCCTCAAACAGGTGTCAGGTAGGGTGCACATTGTTTTGCCTACACTAAATAATGGGCAGCACACTCCTGGTGTCTGGAAGAAGCAGGGGCCTTAAATATAAGATGGTTACTAATGAAACCAATGGGGAATTTGGGAGAAACTTCTTTACCCAGTGAGTGGTTAGAATTTGGAACGAGGGGCAAATAGTGTAGATGCATTTAAGAGGATGCTAAATATCCACAAGTGAGAAAGGAAAATAGATGAAATACTGGATAGGTTGAGATGAAGTAAGGTTGGAGGAGGTTCGTGTGGAGCATAAACTCTAGCATGGACCAGTTGGGCTGAGTGTCCTGTTTCTGTGCTGTAAATTCTATTTAATACTTTATCATGAGTGCCCCTTAAGCCCCCATTTGGTGTCGCAGGAGCGCACACGGACCTGAACTTGGCTGTGGGTGAAACCTGGAACAAAGGTTTCTGAGATTCACTCATAAATTGGGAAGGTCAGATCCTCTGACAATCACATCACACCATCTCTCACTGTGCTTAACTATCTCGTGCCCACCTCCATCTCACCATAACACAAACTGACTGTCAACTGTAGAGCTCCCATCAGAGAGAATTAATATAGGTTTATTGGGAGTGAGGTGCATCTCCAAGGGTAGTGTAAGAAGGGTGATAATCAACCATCAGTCCATTGCTATTTTCCATTGAAAACTGGTCACATACCTGATTTTACCCTCTGTTAAAGTCAATGGGATAGTAAAACTGGGTGGGGTGTAAAACAGGCAGCACAACACAATGCTGACAGATTCCCACCTGATTGATTCAATAAAACGTCCCTAAAGTATCTCAGTCTTTTAGCTGGACGCTGCTCAGAAAAAAATGGAAGGACTTAGGTTTATTTTGTGCCTTTCACAACCTCAGGATGGCCTGATGCACTTTACAGCCAGTCAGGTTATTTTTTGAAGTCCAATCATTGTTGTAATATGGCATGAGTTAAATAGTATTATAGTTTGAGCACAGCAAGATTCCACAAATGGCAATGTGATGATGATCAAATCATCGTTTCTTTTTGTTGGTGCATGTTAACTGAGCGTTCAGAATTCTGAGCGATTTAGACTCTGTATGATCGAACGTCAGACAAAGTTTCTGCTTTAGGTTATGTGTTGTCTGTTCATCTGTTCTGGGGACTGAGCATCTTGTTCAAGGTTAAAGATAAAAGCACTAGGGAGAATTTTTGTTAATCGGTAAAGCAGTTGACATGAAGATGGATTACCCTTGTCACATGTGCTGTTTTCACACAAAGAGCTGTAGAAATCTGGCACTATCTTCCCCTCGGAAGGCCGTGGATGTTGTTAGACAATTAGAGCTTTCATGATTGAGGTTTGTTGAGCAAGGGTAGGGCAGAACATGGACCTGGACTGGGTGAGTGCAATTGAGATACAGGTCATCCATGACCTGATGGAATGCCATTGCAGGCTTGAGGGGCTGAAGGGCCTCCTTAGGTTTTCTGTGTCCCAGATTCAGAGGAACCATTGTTCAGGTCTGTGGGTGTCTTTCATTTGTGGACAGATCCTATATTCATAAACTCTCCCACTGAATGTTAGGAGCTTTGCAGTCTTCCTCATAGCTTGAATTTTAATGTTTCCAACCCTGTGGGCGATGACTTGGATTGAAAAATTCAAGATCTAAACTCCCCATTTGAAACTAAGAAAACTTCTTTCAGAAGTTATATGGAAATAGGCATTTTTAATAATTGCCAGCAATTACATTGTGCATCCCATTGATTCTCAATGTCTGCGTATGCAAACATAGTTTTTGTGGGTTAATGCAATGTATATTCTGAGGTCTAGAGTATAAGAGCAGGGATATTATGCTAGAACTGCATAAAACACTAGTTAGGCCTCAGCTAGCGTAACATGTATAGTTCTGGTCACTGCATTCCAGGAAGGATGTGATCAAGGAGACAGGATATTTATGAGGATGTTGTCTGGAATGGGGAATTTTAGATATGAGGAAAGATTGGATAGGCTGGGATTGTTTCCTTTGGGAAAAGGTGGGAGATTTAATTGAGGTGTATAAAATAATGAAGAGTCACTCTGTTTCCCTTAAAGAGATCAATAATCTGGGCTCATAGCTTTAAAGTAATTGATGGAAGGATTGGAGTGGAGTTGAGAGAGTTTTTCACCCAGGGACTGCAGTTCGATGCCTGAAAGCATGGTAGAGGCAGAAACACTCATCACTTAAAAAAAAACACTTGGATATGTACTTCAGGTGCCGTAACCTAAAAAGCTACAGGCTGAAGTGTGGGATTAGGTTGGATAGCTCTTTGGCCTGCATGGCCATGATGGACTGAATGGCCTCCTGTGTGCTGTAGACCTTTCTATGCTTCTATGGGATAGATTCCGTGGCTTTGAGCAGGGTAAGGGAGACGGAACGGGATGCGCATGGTCCACTGGCTCTCTTTCCTGTGCCATTTCAGCATGTCGAATCAAGTGTTGAATGGCCAATTAGCGGCTGGCTAGTGGTAATGCTGGCCAGTTAGTGTTGTGAAGGGGGCACTGTGCCCAACCAGGCATCTAGGGCAGGAGCGGGAGAGTGAGTAGGCCGTGAGAAGCCTATTCCGGCCACCGATTTAAAGGCCAGCTTCTGTCCCTCTGTCCGTCTCTCCTTAATTGTAAACTGAACAAATCAAGTCTACTAAGAGCCAGATGCTGCCACCTTCAGCAGCAAACTCTGCTGTTATATGCAGCCATGGGCCTGTTTGCAAACCCTTTCACCCACCCTTGTGCTGTCACCTCGTACCTGGCGTAACTCACTCCTAAAGCTTTCCCCGTGCGAGTTGCAAAAAATGGAGTGGGCGATGAAAAATTGCATTTGATTGGTTCTTTATCAAGGTTGTTAATTGTTTTATTTTCATGGGGCGGGCGGACTTCACATTTCAGCACCCAGTCACCTTCTATGTTATTGGAGATTGGCGGGCTGATGTCGTCATGTCACATTTTACATAAGCACAGAGTGGGTCATGGGATGGATTGGGATAGTGATGTTGTGCAGACAGTGCTCTTATTAAGCAGGCTGGTTCTCCCAGAGCACAGTTTGCACAATGATTCCTAGTTAAAATCTTGCAGCTGTCCACCCCCCTCCACCCCTGTCGGTTTCCAAAGGAACATGGTTTAAACTAATACAAAAGTCAAATACTGTGGATGCTGGAAATCTGAAATAAAAACAGAGAATTCTGAAAATGCTCAGCAGCATCTGTGGAGAGAGAAACAGGTAACATTTCAGATTGATAACTTTTCACAGTTCTGATGAAAGCTTAAAGTCGGAATGAGTTTTAAGCAAATGTTGAAGGAGGAGGGTGAGGAATAGAAGCAAAGGAAAAGCCTGTAATAGGATGGAATTGAGGAGAGATTAAATGACAAAAGAGTTGGTGGTGCAAGGCCAAAGAGAGTGATAATGCGACAAGCGAAGAAACAAATGATGTGTCTAAAGGAGGCGTGAGTGACAGAATCGTGATCAGCTGCTGTCCGAAAGCAAAAAGAAGCAAAAAACAGAGCTAAAATCAAAGCTGCAAAAAGGGGAACAAAAAATGGGGGAAGAGGTTATCGCCTAAAATTGCTCAACTCAATTTTGAAAACACACATTGTTCACAATAAACTTGAGCTGTGGTATCTATATAGGCAGGAATAGTGGGAATTGCAAGTTAATGTGTGGATGATTCACTAGCTTCTTTGTGTAGTTAGTTAAATATTATATATTCTACCTTTCTTGACCTCGGGATGTCCCAAAGTGCTTTACAGCCATTGATGTGCTTTGGAAGTGCAGTCACTGTTGCGATGTAGGAAGTATGATATACAACAATGTGATAATGACTAGATAATGTGTTGTTGCGATGTTGATTGAGGGATAAATGTTGGTCCAGAACATTCAGGAGATCTCTTCAGTTTTTCTATGTAATAGTATCACAGGGTCTGTTATTTCAATCTGAAAAACTTCAGTTTAATGTCCCAACAGAACGACAGCACCTCTGATCATGCAGCACTCTGTTAGTGCTGCACTGGGATGGTAGCCTATGTTCTAGGCTCAACTATCTGGAGTGGGACTTGAACCCACAATCTTCTGACTCGGAGGTGAAAATGCAACCTATTGCTGAATATTTTCTCCTTTCACGGATATGGTTGGCTTGCTGGCTATCCCTAATTGCCCTTGAGAAGGTAGTGGTGAGCTGCCTTCTTGAACTGCTGCAGTCAATGTGGTGTAGCTACACCCACAGTGCTGTTAGGGAGGCAGTTCCAGGATTTTGATCCAGTGACAGTGAAGGGCCAGCAATGTAGTTCCAAGTCAGGATGGTGTGTGGCTTAGAGGGGAACTTGCACGTGGTGGTATTCCCATGCATTTGCTGCCCTTGTCATTTTAGGTGATAAAGATCGCAGGTTTGGAAAGTGCTGTCAAACGAGTCTTGGTGAGATGCTGAAGTGCATTGTGTAGATGGTACACACTGCTGCAACTGTGCGTTGGTGGTGAAGTGAGTGGATATTGGAGGTGGTGGATGGGGTGCCAGTCAAGTGGGGTGCTTTGTCTTGGATGGCGTCGAGCTTCTTGAGTGTTGTCGGAGCTGCACTCATCCAGGCAAGTGGAGAATATTCCACCACACTCCTCCTGACTTGTGTATTGTAGATGGTGGACAAGCTTTAGGGAGTCAGGTGGTGAGTTACTCGCCATAGAATTCCTAGCTTCTGACCTGCTCTTGTAGCCACAGTATTTAGATGGCTGGTCCAGTTCAATCTCTGGTCAATAATAACCCCCAGGACATTGATAGTGGGGAATTCAGTGATGGTAATGCCATTGAATGTCAAGGGGATATGGTTGGATTCTCTCTTGTTGGAAATTGTCATTGCCTGGCACTTGTGTGCTGTGAATGTTATTTGCCACTTATCAACTCAAGCCTGAATGTTGTCCAGGTCTTGCTGCATGTGGGCACATACTGCTTCTGTATCTGAGGAGTCCTGAATGATGCTGAACATTGTGCCATCATCAGCAAACATTCCCACTTCTGACCTTATGTTGGAGGGAAGGTCATTGAGGAAGCAGTTGATGTTTGGGCCTAGGACACTACCCTGAGGAACTCCTGCAGTGATGTCCTGGGACTGAGATGATTGACCTCCATTGATCGCAACCATCTTCCTTTGTGCTTGGCATGACTCCAACCAGTGGAAAGTTTTTCCCGATTCCCATTGACTCCAGTTTTGCCCAGCCACCTTGGTGCCACACTCGACCAATTGTGGCCTTGATGTAAAGGGCTATCACTTTCACCTCGCCTCTCAAGCTCAGCTCCTTTGTCCATTTTTTTACTAAGGCTGTAATGGGGTCAGGAGCTGAGTGGTCCTGGCCGAACCCAGATTGAGTGTCAGTGAGCAGGTTGTTTCTGAGTAAATGTTGCTTGATAGCACTGTTGATCACACTTTCCATCACTTTGCTGATGATCGAGAGTAGACTGACGGGGCGGGAATTGTCCAGGTTGGGTTTGTCCCGCTTTTTGTGGAAGGACAATACTGGGCAGTTTTCCACGTTGCAAAGTAGATACCAGTGTTACAACTGTACTGCAACATCTTGGCTTAAGGGCACAGCTAGTTCTGGAAAACAAGTCTTTAGTACTATTGCTGGAATGTTGTCAGGACCCATAGCCTTTGCAGTAACCAGTGCCTTAAGCTGTTTCTTTATCACGTGAAGTGAATTGAATTGGCTGAAGACTGGCAACTGTCATGCTGGGGACCTCAGGAGGAGGCCTTAATTAGGTTAGTGTCTAGTCACAATGCTGCAGACAACATTAGATGTAGGGCAGCTAGGGTTTCTAGACTGCCATTTTCATATGCCCGTATCTCTCTGAGAAATACCTTGAGGTTCTTCACGTGAAAGGCAATTTGCTTGGCATGGCTTTGGTCAGCTATGTTGATTTTAAAAAGCAAGATTCAAATGCTATTCCCTTGCTGTTCAGAATGTTTGAACTACATTCCTCTTTATTCCTCAGTTCTGATGAAGGGAGTTCATCAACCGGAAATGTTAACTCTGCTTTTCTCTACAGATGTTGCCTGACCTACTGAGTATTTCCAGAGTGTTCTGTTTTTATTTCATCTACAGCATTTTGCCATTGTCCCTCTTTATTCCCCCTGCTTTCCAGACACACCTCTATGAATGTGCCCTTGGTGTACATTCTATCCTCCCCATTCCCTTCATTATCACCGGCTGCTTGGTCTCTAATTCTTCCTTATTGCAACACAAAATTCAATTTCTTGCTGCTGGTAAGATAAAGAAAGATTTACATTTATTTGTTGACTTCCACAGCCTAAGGATTTGAAGTGTAGCTATTGTTGTGTTGCAGTAATGGTGGTAGACAATTTCTTTTTTTACCCCTGCACAGCAAGCTCTCACAAACGGCAATATGATAATGACCGATGATTTGTTTTCAGTCATGAGGGTTGAGGGATAAATATTGGCCAGGACGCCAGGGAGAACTCCCCTGCTTTCCTTCAAAATAGTGCGCTGGGATCTCTTACGTCCACCTGAGAGGGCAGATAGGGGCTCAGTTTAATGCTCGATCTGTAAGTTGGTACCTCCAACAATGCAGCACTCCCTCAGTACTGCACTGGAGTGTCAGCCTGGATTTTGTGCTCCAGTATAAATGACAGTTGTTGCTATGCAACATTGCCTGCTGATTGACACTTTGAAGCTTTGTGAGCAAAAGAGAAATTATATCTTGACCTGGCAGGAAGCCATTGTCAGGCGGTGAAATTTGTCAGTCCCGATGCTGTGTGACAAAGCTGCTCATCAGCTCTGGAAAGGAAACCATCAAAAATTGCATTGTTTGAGATTATAAAGAGGCTTGTCCTCAGGGATGGCTCTTAACAGTGCTTGATGGCAATCTAATGGTGCTGTAGCTTTTAGTAACATTAATCTCCAACAGTATTTATCACAGACAAAGATAATTAAAAAGGAAAATCTCCCTCTGTCTCTGGCCCAGATTTTCGTTCCTTGATCGGATGCATCGAGACTTGAGAATTCCCGGCTCTGCGAATCCGGCCTTAAAAATGGCTGCCTGGCTGGATGTTGGATTTTCAGCCCAGAGAAGATGGGCTAGAATAGGAGTCAGGGCGGGTGACCTTGGTAGACGTGAGGAGGCTGCCAGGTGTTGAGGTGGGCTGGGCGGAAGGAACTTTGGCACTTTGTTTTAATCATGTTTTTTAATAGCTTCAACAAAACATTCCTCACTCCTCTCATTTCCCCCGTGCCCCATCATTGCCAATCTATGCCATCTCATGTCCACCCCATCCACCCCTACATCACCTTAAGCCCCTCTACCCATAACCCATTATACCTGCCATGCCAACACATGACCCCCCCACTCATCCCCATGACCCTTTGTACCCACTATGCCAACACATGCTCCCCTCATCACCATGGCCCTTGAGCCCCTATGCCATCTCAGTGCCAACTCATGCCAGCCCATGACCCCACCCACCACCCTTTGCCCTTATGCCCTCCATGCCACGGACAAATCTCAGGGCCCATGCTCACATCGTTAAGTGCCTGTTGATTACATCACTATTTAAAAAAACACTTTCATTTATTTTAAGAGCCATTTAGTACACTGAAATTCCTTCAACAAATCTCTTATGAAAACAAACATTTTATTCTACGACCACTTGGAACTGTCAGTTAAACTGCCCACTTAACTGGCACCCATGTGATAATGTTTGGTTGTAAAATCAGTCATTGCAGCACAAATCCTATAATGATAACCCTCGGGCTTATGCAAATGGATTAATTGAAATATCAAGCACCAATTTTTTTAAAAAAAATTTTTTTGTTTTTAAGCTCCTGTCACACTTCACTGGGGATAGTGCACTGTAATATCCAAGCCCCATTGTTCCCCGAGCTGCGGCAAACGTGAAAAGTTTGATGAAACCCACCAGATTGCCCCAGTTCTACCTAACTTTTTAATTTAGGTTAACAGAATACGAGCATCAGGTTTGTAAACTTAAGTAAATAACTGTTTATTAAACAAACTGTCATTAACCAGTGGCAAAAAAAAGAAATATGAACTGCTAACTTCTAACACTATAACTTAAACTCCACCCCCTTAAATCCCTACATACATAAAAGAAACACACCCAAAAACATGGATTTTAAGGATGGGATAAAACAGTTCAAGAGCACCAGTTCTGGTGTACAGGAGTCCATGCATTGATTTTGATTGATGGCTTCCAAATTCCTTTCAGTTCTTGTTAATGACACAAGGTGGTCTTCCAGCACTTTCAGTACTTCATTCATTGGTTGAGCACTTGCCTTTCAATGTCTCTAACAGTGATTTTCCCCTTTGCCTCTTGACAGGGGTTTTCAGAGAGAGCAGGTTATAGAGACATGAGAAGAAAAACCAGCTAGCTATTATTGTGGAATTACTGGAATCTTCCACACACAGGAGAAAGAGGTTTGAGGTCTTGTTCCTTTCAGGCTAGGAGCTATTCTGCTCACTGCTCTCACATAAAACCTGGTCACCTGGTCAGGAGCCAATTAAAATGCTGTTGTCAGGCCGCTCCCTTGGCTCAGGAGTCATCTCCAGCACCATCCTGTCTTTCATGGTATGTTCTGTTCTAGGACTGCAACATTGAATATATATATCTCACCCTACTCCAGTGGACATGTCTTTCAACTGCAGCCATTGTACTTTTACCACAGTCCAACAAAAACTAAAAAGATATGTTCCTTACACCCCGCACTTTCTTTTAAATTTAAAACCTGGTAGATCCCATTAGTTATTTATAACACTGCAGATGATAACACTGATTTTGGTGACTGTGTCAGCCCTCTTTAACACTTATGGACATGGTGACAGTAAATTCATATTTGGGGGAAAGATTCAATATATGCAATCCAGATAAACTGCACAGGATCTTTTTCCATTCTGTAGAAGAATCAGAAGTCTTTCTCCTGCCTGGTTGCATAATATTATGCAATATTATAATTTCATACAAGGGCTGTAATTGGATTCTATTTTATCAGTAATCTCACGAGGTAGACAGACTCCTGAGCAGCAAAGTGGAATGATTGAACAACATAGGTCTTCACTGTTTGTGATAAGTGTTGGAGTCCTCGGGTGTCTCTATGCAACACAACTTTTAAGGGGCCAGAGGATAAAGACTGGTTCAGAATTGTAACTGTGTTTTCTTGATCAGTAAGTCTGAAAACACTGCTGATTGATTGCTGCTTCTCACTACAATATATTTTCAATATCTATTAGGCAACACAACTTTATCGCAATATTTTAATACCTCAGGAAAAAACTCCTAAAAGCCCTAAGATAAAGTGAGATAAAGGTAAGTAGGCGAAAGGACAAGATGGGCTGAATGGCTGCCTCCTGCACTGTGTCCTTTTATGGTTCTGTAAAGTCCTTGTGCCCATGGATTGATTCTGATTAGAAATGGATTGGGAGGAAATGTTCACTGCTAATCCTGAGGCAATCTCTTCAAGCAATTTTCAGAAGTCACGGTCCCATCACTCAAACCATAACTGCACCTTCTGATGGTTTTATTTTTATTTGTTCTTGACCCAGGGCTTCCTCTTTAGAAAGAGAAACAAATCTGTAACCAAGCTCTCTATTAATTTCAGTCAATACTCTGCGCTGCATAGAACCATGAATGAAGCGAGAAGTTTTTGGGAATATGTGTGTGAATACCGAGAGACCAGGACCATGTTTTTTCTGGGGTGGGAGTGGAGCAAAGGAGGGAAGGAAGAAACGTGATCACTCATGTCCTCCTCCCCAGTGATGTCGATGCTTGATTAGTGCCCAGAGTTGAGGCTAGGCTTCAGGGGTAAGAGTCTCTTTTAGTTATCTGCATTTAGTCTTGTTAAGTGAAAGTTATCCCAAAATTATTTTGTTTAGGACCCCTAGAGAATCCAAAGAGAAGTATCTTTCATCCTCTCAGTCTGGACTGAAATAAACCCCAGCCTCAAAAGTTAAACTGGTGTACATTGCAGTGGTTTGATTATTGGTTTTAAGTCCCACTCAAGTGACTTGAGCACAAAATCTAGGCTGACAATCCAGTCACTGCTGGAGGGGCATGCCATCTTTCAGATGAGACATTAAACTGAGTCGCCACCTGCCCTAGATGAAGATAAAAGATGCTGTGGCAAAGTTTCAAGGAAGAGCAGGGATGTTCTCCCTGGCATCCTGGCCAATATTTATCCTTCAGCTAACATCACTAGCAACAAAGTACCTACAATATTTTAAACAGCGACTTTAGGAAAGTAAAATGTCCCAAGATGCTCACATCTGGTCGTTATCACATTGCTGTTTGTGGGAGCTTGCTGTGCCCAAATTGGCGGCTGTGTTTCCTACATTATAACAGTGACTATGTTTCAATAGTATTTCATTGACTGTGAAGTGCTTTGGGATGTCCTAAAGTAATGATAGTGCCATGGGATCTAATAACGCCTCATATGAAAGATGGCACCTCCAACAGTGCAGCAGCCCTTCGGAATGTCAGCCTAGAATTTATGCTCTGTCTCATTAAGAGTTGTTGCTTTTTGCGGGCATTCTGAAATTGTGAGAAGTGTTCTAGACATGCAGTTCTTCTTCCTTTTGAAAACTCTTGGTCTGGTTTTCCAAGTAGCTGCTCATGATGCATACTGGAAAATCACAGTCCCCAGGAAATTATCCCCAAGCAACTGCTAAATGTAGTTTGCAAATTGCAGTTTCTCATGACTCTCCCCCTGAGTTGAATCCCAAAGGTGGTCATTAAAAAGGATTTTGCTGCCTTTTGGAATCGAGCTGTCTATTTTATCTCCTTTTTGTCTGAAAGCCCATTCATGTTTATTTTATTTCCAGCCCAGAAACTGGAAAGTCACTTGCTCAGCTTCTGGCCTTGGACTAAAGGGTGTGAATCATTCTATTGGAGCTGAGGCTGATGCTACCTCACCCACAGGCCATCGCTAGGGGTGAGGACACTAATCCACAACGACTACATGACCATCACCCATGACCATCACCCGTGCTACATACCCTGATACCCCGGCCATTGCCTCCCTCCCCCTCCAATGCACAACCATACCAAACAGAAAGCAAAAATGTTCTTCATAAACCAGTTGGATTTTCTCCCACAAATACCAGTGCGATAATGATGAGTTAATCTGTTTTAGTGATATTAGTTGAGGGATAAATGTTGTCAAGAACACTGGGGAGAAACTGTGTCATGGATTCCTTTATGTCCATCAGAAAGGGTAAGCGAGGCCTCCATTTTCATCCAAAAGACGGCACCCTTTTTTTTTAAAGTTCATTCATGGGGTGTGGGCGTTGCTGGCTAGGTCATCATTTATTGTCCATCCTTAATTGCCCATGAGAAGATGGTGGTGAGCCGTTTTCTTGAACTGCTGCAGTCCATATCTTGTAGGAAAATCTCAGTACTGTTAGGAAAGGAGTTCCAGGATTTTGATCCAGTGATAGTGAAGGAACGGTGATATAGTTCCAAGTCACGATGGTCAGTGATTAGGAGGAAAACTTACAGGTGATATTTTTCTCATGCATCTGCTGCCCTTGTCCTTCGGGTGGTAGAGGGTTTTGAAGGTGCTGTCAAAGGACTCTTGTTGAGTGGCAGCAGCGCAGTTTGTAATGGTACTTACTGTTGCCACTGTGGGTCTGTAGTGGAGAGAGCGAATGTTTAACATGGTGGATGGGGTGCCGGTCAAGCTGGCTGCTTTGTTCTGGATGGTGTAAAGCTTCTTGAGTGTTTATTGGAGCTGTACTCATCCATCATATTTCTGACTTGTGCCATGTAGATGGTGGACAGGCTTTGGGGTGTCAGCAGATGAGTTACTCGCTGCAGGATTCCTAGCCTCTGACCTGCTCTTGTAGCCTCAGTATTTACATGACTAGTCCCAGTTCAGTTGCTGGTCGGTGGTAACCCCCAGGATGTTGACTGGGGGGAGATTTGGCGATAGTAATGCCATTGAATGTCAAGAGGAGATAGCTAGATTCTCTTGTTGGAGATGGTCATCACTTGGCAATTGTGTGACATGAATGTTACTTGCCACTTATCAGCCCAAATCTGAAGGTTGTCCAAGTCCTGCTGCATATGGACATGGACTTCTTCAGTATCTGAGGAGTTGCGAGTGGTGCTGAACATTGTGCAGTCATCAGCGAAAATCCCCACATCTGACTTTATGATGGGTGGAAGGCCATTGATGAAGCACTTGAAGACTGTTGGGCCTAGGACACAACCCTGAGGAAGTCCTGCAGTGATGCCTGGAGACTGAGATGATTGATCTCCAACAACCTCTAACAGTGTTGATACATAACAACAACAATTTATTTTTATATTGCGCCTTTAATGGAATAAAACGTCCCAAGGTGCTTCACAGGCATTATATTACAAATTCTGCCACCGAGCCACATAAGGAGATATTAGGGCAGATGACCGAAAGCTTGGTCAAAGATATAAGTTTTTAAGGAGTGTCTTAAAGAGGAGACAGAGGCAGTTATATGGCGCAGTTTAGGGAGGGAATTCCAGCCCTGAGGACCCAGGCAACTGAAGGCACAATCACTAGTGGTGAAGTGGTTTAACACTGATTGCAAAAGAGATCAAAACTCGAGGTGCAAAAATATCTTGGGACTGGTGATTACAGAGATATGGAGGGTAAAAGAATTGAGGGATTCTAAAGCAAAGATGAGAACTTTAAAATTCACGACATGTTCAGCAGAGATTTTGATGACTGCAGACTTACAGAGGGTAGACTGTTGGAGGCTGTATGGTAGTGCATTGGAATAGTTAAGCCTAGAGGCAACGACATGGATGAAGCTGAGGAAAAGGTGGGGTTGGGTGATGTTACAAGGTGGAAATACAAGGTCTTATACTGCTGACACATGCAATATTTAAGGGCTGGATTTTCATGGAGGATGTGGGAATCAGGAGGCAGGTCTATTTCCTGGTCACGAACCTGGGAAACCAAGAACTGATTGGCATTTTCATGAAAGTGGAAGCTTAATAGGAGAGCAGATGGGTCTACCAAGTGGGAAAGGAGTTATGACACCAGGGAAACACGCCATGTTCTGATCTGACATGGCAATCATCTGTGAACGATATTTTAAAAAAAAGTAAAGAACTTGCATCTTCAAATTGGCCAGGGCAGGTGGAGAGCTGGAACCCAGGATAGAATAGGGAAATGTTAATGTTATTAAAGTTTAATTGCAGCGCAATAGATTTTCATCAAAAAGCCCTCTCTTTTGAAAATCACAGACATCCATGCTGCCCCTGTTCCTGAAAGGCTGGAGCTGTTCAGTTTTGCACAGCTCCCAATGGCCACCCACCACTGCGAAAATCTTGGGGCATTCGAAATCGAGCTCGTAACAAGTTCCTTAATTACACAAATGTGCCTAATTGACAATGGGGCGACTTCACTTTCCTGCCCTCCTAGCCTTGCGAATGTGGGCAGGCTGGGGCATGAAGGTGGCAGACTGGCATGCCGACCGCCAGTGCCATTTCACCTGGTTGTCCACCCCTGTGCCGAGCCGAATTGATGCACAAAAATCTGGTCCTAACAGTCTTTATTCTAGACTCTGTTCCTCCTTCAAAGGTGGGAAGTGGCTCGTGTGGAGCATAAACACCAGCATTAGGCCAGTTGGATCAAATGTCCTGTTTCTGTGTTGTACACTCTACTTAATTCTTGCCTGACGATCCGGCAGCCCTTTCTCACCTGTTTCCAATATTTTTATAACCAATATACGAAGCTATTCAAAGGGAATTAAAAAATATATATATAATTTATTTTAATGCTCCCAAGTCTTTTCACCTGGGGTTTGTTCCCAGCTGTGGCCTGGAAATTACACAGTATGGAGGAGTGCAGTGGGGCAAGTGGACAAATGGTGGACCTCCTATCAGATGGGTTGCTCCATCCACAAGTCCAGGTTGGGTGCTGCCTGTGGTTGCTCTTGGCTACCTCTGTCATCTTGATCTTACCTGGGTGGTTCTGGAGAAGGAATGAACAGTGTCTGCCATTACACTTGAGGCCTTCTGTGACTGATGGGCACTGCAAAACTAGGTTGGCATTTAATGGGTCCATTGGGAATGGGTTGGGAGGTGGGGATGGGTCCAGGGAATCGGGAGGGAAGGGGTTGCCATGTCCGTCACCCTCAGGATGTAGTGGAATAATATACAGTTATGTATTGTGGCAGGGAAGATGCAGGATGGCCTTCCTGCCCAGAGACCAATTGAGGCTCTTAAGTGGACAATTAAGGGCCACTTGAGGGGCTCTTCTGCTACTGCTGGCATACTATCTGGGGAGGGTGTGGGGGTGGAACAAGAAGGTGAGGTGGTGCCCCTCCACTATGTTGAGAGCCACCCAGTAAATCCTGGGTGTTTCCTTTGGGCTTAGATGGGCGACCACAGAGAGCCCACCCTGGCATAAATGGCCACCCACTGTGGAAATACATTTCTTCACCCTCGCCTACCACCACCCCACTTCACTGGGCCCTGCCTGACTTGACCCAGCAACCATGACACCACTTACCTTGGTCTGTGGCAGGCATCCAAGCTGCTTCTCCAGGCCAGGTGCAGTACCAGTGGTGGCCACTCTCCCAGTGGTGCTGTTGGGTCTAAAGAGCTGCCAACTGTCCAAATGGCCGACAGCTATTGGAGGGCGGTTTGCAGACAGAAGCCCCAATGCTCAGCAGTTCATTGCCTGATTGCCACAGAATTGGGTGGGTGTTCCTGGAATAGCAGATACTGAAGCAGTCCATGACCATGTGCAGCAAGGTCTGGACAATATTCAGCCTTGGGCTGATAAATAGCAAGTAACATTTATGCCTCAAGTGCAAGGCAATAACTATCCCCCTTTGACATTCAATGGCATTACCATCACTGAATTCCCCACCATCAACATCCTGGGGGGTTACCATTGACCGGGAACTGAACTGGACTAGCCTTATAAACACTGTGGCTACAAGAGCAGGTGAGAGGCTAGGAATCCTGTGATGAGTAACTCATCTCCTGACTCTCCAAAGCTTGTCCACCATCTACAAGGCACAAGTCAGGGGTGTGATGGAATAGTCTTCGCTTGCCTGGATGGGTGCAGCTCCCACAACACTCAAGACACTATCCAGGACAATGTAGCCCGCTTGATTGGTACCCCATCCACAAACATTCACTCCTTCCACCACTGACACACAGTAGCAGCAGTGTGTACCATTTACAAGATGCACTGCAGGAACTCACCAAGGCTCCTTAGGCAGCAGTTTCCAAACCCATGACTGCTATAGTGTAGACAGAGAAGGGCAGCAAGTACATGGAGACTGGGAATTCTGCAGGGAGTAACTCCTCCTGACTCTGCAAAAGCCTGTCTACCATCTATAAGGCACCAGTCAGGAGTGTAATGGAATTCTCTCTGCTTGCCTGGATGAGTGCAGCTCCAATAAAACTCAAGAAGCTTGACACCATCCAGCACAAAGCAGCCCACTTGATTGACACCCCATCCACTACTTTCAACATTCATTCCTTCCATCACCGACACACCATGACAGCAATATTTATCATCTACAAGATGCACTGCAGCAACTCACTAAGGCTTCTCAACAGCACCTTCCAAATACATGACCACTACCATCTAGAAGGACAAGTGCAGCCAATAGATGGGAACACCGCCACCTGGAAGTTCCCCTCCAAATCACACACCATCCTGACTTGGAACTAAATCGTCGCTCCATCACTGTTGCTGGGTCATAATCTTGGCACTTTCTCCACTGTGGGTAAACCTACACACATGGACCTCAGTGATTCAAGAAGGTGGCTCACCACCACCTGTTCAAGGGCAGTTAGGAATGGGCAACAAATGCTGGCCTTGCCAGTGACGGTCACATCCCCAACAGAATAAATAAAAAGAAAACTGCCGAGTGGGATTACCCCTTGCTTTTGGGCCTTCTGTCAGAATTCCTGCTGGCTTGTCAAAATTCAGTCTCTGGAGTGTATAGTGGACACGGTGGCAATATTATCCCTCCTATAAAATTTACTGTTTAGTTTTTGATTAGTTCCCTTCTTCTAAAAAGGCACTTTCTGCTTGTCTTTGCTTGATGAGCCAGATGTTATTAATACCTTGTAACCCAATTAGGCCAGCTGTTACCTGTAGCAACAAATGCCCGCCTACAAAACATTGCAATACCCGTGCCATTGAACAGCTGGCAACTCCCTATTTATTCAAGAACATTGCATTTTGAGTCTGTGTGCACAGCGTGTTGTGTTTGGCTTAAGAGGAGAATGCAGAACAAGCAGTATGGACAGCCAAAGCTACTGAATATCAAATAGATACCTGGGTAACATCCAAATTTAGTTTGAAACTGAATAATAAAATAATACCGCAGGTACTGCAATTCCGAAATGGGTTCAAAACTACCCAGCCAACGGACTGGGAGATAATGAACATTAAGAATTTGGCGTAATCTTATTCCACCAAATGTTTCCTGACACGATGGTTTTGATGAGATGTCTTCCCCCTGAAAGCCTCCCAGATTATATCTGAGGCTGTGTCATCTGGTAATGGCTAACTAGTAAGTACTGTATTATGACCTTTTCTGGAGGTTAATGGTGTTTAATGGCAGAGAGGTCAAACCAGTTCCTCTACCAGCTGTCAGTTTCATCTGCTTTTAAAGATGGCATTTAACCTTTGGGAAGCATCATCTTATCTATTTGTGATCTGATACTTCCCTGGGGCAATGTGTCTAGGGTAGGTTTTATTTTGTAACACTTTTTCCTTTGCCTCTCTCCATTACTGCTATGTCCCAAAAAAGGGCGCAGGATTTTCTGGAATGGAACATCCTTCCTGCCCTGCGAGTTTGGGCTTTTTCTCTCAAACTTTGCTCGAT
The DNA here is from genome assembly GCF_017639515.1 of Carcharodon carcharias. Lineage (NCBI taxonomy): Eukaryota > Metazoa > Chordata > Chondrichthyes > Lamniformes > Lamnidae > Carcharodon > Carcharodon carcharias. The sequence goes on along the minus strand of NC_054476.1, from coordinate 31,863,610 downwards.
AATTCTTTTTGTGTTGGGGATTGCTGGAAATGAGGGAGACTGGTGCAGGTGGGTCCTTGGTGAACAATGGAACCAACAGCCTTAATTAAACACATGAGTTTTAAGGATTGAGAAAGAGACAGGAGTGGGGTAAGTGATGATGTAGTGATATTGTCGCTGGACTAGTGAATCAGAGACCCAGGGTAATGCTAGGTTCGAATCCAGCCAAGGCAGATGGCAGAATCTGAATTTAATAAAAATCTGGAATTTAGAAGTCTAATGATGACCATGAAACCATTGTCGATTGCTGTAAAAACCCGTCTGGTTCATTAAAGTCCTTTAGTTGTCCTTACCTGGCCTGGCCTACATGTGACTCTAGACTGGGTTGCCTCTTAAATGCCCTCTGAAATGGCCTAACAAGCCAATGTAACAAACTGCTACAAAGTGGTGAAAAAGGAAAGAAACTGGCCGGGCCACCTGGCATCAACCCCGGCACCAGAAACGACAATAGTAATCGCAGCCCTGTCGACCCTGTAAAGTCCTCCTTACGAACATCAAATTGGGAGAGCTGTCTCATTGACTAGTCAAGCAACAGCCTGACATCATCATCCTCATGAAATCATACCTTACAGATAGTGACCCAGACTCCACCACAACCATCCCTGGGTATGTCCCCAGGTGGGGCACAGTGGTATACAGTCAGGAGGGAGTTGCCCTGGGAGTCCTCAACATCGACTCTGGACCCCATGAAGTTTCATGGCATCAGGTCACACACGGGCAAGGAAACTTCCTGTTGGTTACCACGTTACCCCCCCCCTCAGCTGATGAATCAGTGCTCCTCCATGTTGAGCACCACTTGGAGGAAGCAGTAAGGGTGGCAAGGGCACAGAGTTTACTCTGGATGGGGGACTTCAATGTCCCTCACCTAAGAGTGGCTCGGTAGCACCACTACTGACCGAGCTGGCTGATCCCTAAAGGACATAGCTGCTAGACAGTCTGCGGCAGGTTGTGAGGAAACTAACAAGAAGGAAAAACATACTTGACCACATCCTCACCAACCTGCCTGCCGCAGATGCATCTGTCCATGACAGTATCGGTAGGAATGACCATCACACAGTTATTGTGGAGACGAAGTCCCACCTTCGCACTGAGGATACCCTCCATCGTGTTGTGTGGCACTGCCACCGTGCTAAATGGGATAGATTTCAAACAGATCTAGCAACTCAAGACTGGGAATCCATGAGGTGCTGTGGGCCATCAGCAGCAGAATTGTACTCAAACACAATCTGTAACTTCATGGCCAGGCATAGCCTCCACTCTACTGTTACCATCAAGCCAGGGGATCAAACCTGGTTCAATAAAGAGTGCAGGAGGGCATGCCAGGATCAGCACCAGGCATACCTAAAAATGAGGTGTCAACCTGGTGGAACTATAACACAGGACTACTTATTGCCAAACAGCCCAAGCAGCAAGTGATAGACAAGGCTAAGAAATCCCACAACCAACGGATCAGACCTAAGCTCTGCAGTCCTGCCACATCCAGTCATGAATGGTGGTGGACAATTAAACAATTCACTGGAGGAGGAGGCTTCACAAATATACCCGTCCTCAATGATGGAGGAGTCCAGCACAGCAGTGCAAAAGATAAGGCTGAAGCATTTGCAACAATCTTCAGCCAGAAGTGCCAAGTAGATGATCCATCTCTACCTCCTCTGAAGGTTCCCAGCATCACAGATGCCAGTCTTCAGCCACTTTGATTCATTCCACATGATATCAAGAAGCAGCTGAAGGCATTGGATACTGCAAACAATATTCTGGCAATAGTACTGAAGACTTGTGCTCCAGAACTTGCCACGCCCCTAGCCAAGCTGTTCTAGTACAGCTACAATACTGGCATCTACCCGGCTATGTGGAAAATTGCCCAGGTATGTCCTGTGTACACAAAGTAGGACAAATCCAATCCAGCCAATTACAGCTCCATCGGTCTACTCTCGATCATCAGTAAAGTAATGGAAGGGGTAATCTATAGTGCAATCAAGTGGTACTTGCTTAGCAATAACCTGCTTGCTGATGTTCAGTTTGGGTTCCGCCAGGGCCACTCAGCTCCTGACCTCATTACAGCCTTGGTTCAAACATGGGCAAAAGAGCTGAACTCCCAAGGTGAGGTGAGAATGACTGCCCTTGGCATCAAAGCAATTTGACCAAGTGTGGCATCAAGGAGCCCTAGCAAAATGAGTCAGTGGGAATCGGGGGAAAACCCTCTGCACGTTGGAGTCATACTTAGCACAAAAGAAGATGGTTATGGTTGTTGGAGATCAGTCATCTCAGCTGCAGGACATCACTGCAGGAGTTGCTCAGGGTAGTGTCCTTGGCCCAACCATCTTCAGCTGCTTCATCAATAACCTTCCTTCCGTCATAAGGTCAGAAGTGGGGGTGTTCGCTGATGACTGCACAATGTTCAGCATCATTCATGATGACTCAGATACTGAAGTAGTCCATATCCAAATGCAGCAAGACCTGGACAACACCCAGGTTTGGGCTGACAAGTGGCAAGTGGTAAGTAACATTCATTCCACACAAGTGTCAGGCATCTCCAACCAGAGAGAATCCAACTATCACCACTTGACATTCAATGGCATTACCATCACTGAATCGCCCACTACCAGCATCCTGGGGGTTTACCATTGACCAGAAACTGAACTGGACTAGCCATATAAATGTGGCTACAAGAGCCGGTCAGAGGCTAGGAATCGTGCAATGAGTAACTCACCTCCAGACTCCGCAAAGCTTGTCCACCAACTACAAGGATTGTGATGGAATACTCCCACTTGCCTGGATGAGTGCAGCTCCCTTAACACTGAAGAAGCTGGACAGGACAAAGTAGTCCACTTGATCAGCACCACAACCACAAACGTTCACTCCCTCCACCACCGACGCACAGTAGCAGCAGTGTGTACCATCTACAATATGCGCTGCAGGCATTCACCAAGGGTCCTTAGACAGCACCTTCTAAACCCATCTGGAAGGAAAAGGGCAGCAGATAGTTGGGAACAACACCACCTGGAGGTTCCCCTCCAAGTCACTCACCATCCTGACTTGGAAATATATTGCCATTCCTTCACTGTCGCTAGGTCAAAATTCTGAAATTCTTTTCCTAACAGCACTCTGGGTGTGCTTGCACCACATGCACTGCAGTGGTTCAAGAAGGCAGCTCATCATCACTTTGTCAAGAGCAACTAGGAATGGGCAATAAATGCTGGCCCAGCCAGAGAACTTCACATCCTGTGAATGAATGAAAAAAAGGAATGACAGAGAAGGGAATAGGATGAGATGGATAGAGTCAAATCAGGTGCAGAAAGAGGAATAAAGGGAGGGAGAAATAAGAGACCAAAAGGAAAAATATGAAAACAAATTTAGACTTAAGTTTTGAAAATCTCTAAGAACAACCTATTGCAGTAGAGTTGAGACTCCACCGTTTAAATTATTCTCTTTCTATCCTGGGAGATTGATCAGCATTGAAGGAGCTAAAATCTTCTCATGCAAAGGGTCCTTACACTGTTAAATACTAGCTCTAACTTTTTTGTGACTAGATCATTTGGTAATTAATGCAGCAATTTCTTGAAACTCAAGGGAAGCTTGATGGCAAACTGCTGTTTACCTGACGTGATTGGTTCAGTAACTTTTGACGATTTTCAACTCATCTCTTCTTTGGCCACGAGCTGCTGGCTAATTTACCTACTCATAAAGGCATAGCTATTAAACACATTATTGCTTTGGCATCAAATTCTGGCCCAAGCAGTTGAATTGGGGTGATGTTAACAAACTGCTTTTATTTCTATGCCCTCTAAAGCTCCGCTAAAGAATAAGGAAAAGTAGCACAAGTGGAGAGTAATTACTGCAGTGTGCCTCCTCCCAAAGATGCTTTGTTCACAATTTGCAAGGACCATAACTCCCATTTGTACAATCCTTACCACTCTCACTTTCCGTTCTCATCTTGGACAACAGCCTCTATCAGGCAAATTACACTAACCATTCACCATTGCTATATCTGTCAATTACAAAGGTGTCTCACAGTGCTTTCAGCTTGTTGACTATCTTGGACAGTTCGAGCAGAACAATCTTTTTCCCCATTCAGTCCTTCCATGGTGCTTTCACCATTTATATTATTTTAAGTCCTTATAACCAAAGCATCATTTTCTTGGATTCTTTCATATAAATAACAGCAGCATCACTATCTTCAGTCCCTGAAACTACTTTCCCCCTCTTTCCTCGACTCGGGGATTTTGAGAACTGCTCACATGTTTCTTCCAGTTTGTTGAGCTCCTTGTCGTTTTGAGGGGATGATGTGTGACTCCTCCATCCCCAACATCCCCAGGAACTCGGCCGTCAGGTATCTGGAGACTCTGTCCTCTTTCTTGTGCACGTACTTTGAATGGAGCCAAGTACTTTTTTGCATAGAATTTACAGCACAGAAACAGGCAGTTGGCCTAACTAATCTGTGCCGGTGTTTATGTTCCACGCAAGCTTCATCTCACCCCATCAATATGCCCTCTATCCCATTTTCCCTGACCTGCCTTTCCAGTTTCCCCTTAAATGCATCTATGCTATTTATTGCAACTACTCCATGTGGTAGTGAGTTTCATGCTCTCACCATTCTCTAGGTAATGAAGTTTCTCCTGAAATTCCCTATTGGATTTATTAGTGACTATCTGATATATATTAACCCTGGATTCGGATTCCCCCACAAGTGGTCACATCTTCTCTATAATAATAAAAACAAATATATATAAAAACAAAAAAACTGCGGATGCTGGAAATCCAAAACAAAAACAGAATTACCTGGAAAAACTCAGCAGGTCTGGCAGCATCGGCGGAGAAGCAAGGAGTTGACGTTTCGATTCCTCATGACCCTTCGACAGAACTTGAGTTCGAGTCCAGGAAAGAGCTGAAATATAAGCTGGTTTAAGGTGTGTGTGTGGGGGGCGGAGAGATAGAGAGACAGAGAGGTGGAGGGGGTTGGTGTGTTTGTAGGGACAAACAAGCAGTGATAGAAGCAGATCATCAAAAGATGTCAACGACAATAGTACAATAGAACACATAGGTGTTAAAGTTAAAGTTGGTGATATTATCTAAACGAATGTGCTAATTAAGAATGGATGGTAAGGCACTCAAGGTATAGCTCTAGTGGGTTTTTTTTTTAATAATGGAAATAGGTGGGAAAAGGAAAATCTTTATAATTTATTGGAAAAAAAAAAGAAGGGGGAAACAGAAAGGGGGTGGGGATGGGGGAGGGAGCTCACAACCTAAAGTTGTTGAATTCAATATTCAGTCCGGAAGGCTGTAAAGTCCCTAGTCGGAAGATGAGGTGTTGTTCCTCCAGTTTGCGTTGGGCTTCACTGGAACAATGCAGCAAGCCAAGGACAGACATGTGGGCAAGAGAGCAGGGTGGAGTGTTAAAATGGCAAGCGACAGGGAGGTTTGGGTCATTCTTGCGGACAGACCGCAGGTGTTCTGCAAAGCGGTCGCCCAGCTTACGTTTGGTCTCTCCAATGTAGAGGAGACCACATTGGGAGCAACGAATGCAGTAGACTAAGTTGGGGGAAATGCAAGTGAAATGCTGCTTCACTTGAAAGGAGTGTTTGGGTCCTTGGACGGTGAGGAGAGAGGAAGTGAAGGGGCAGGTGTTGCATCTTTTGCGTGGGCATGGGGTTGTGCCATAGGAGGGGGTTGAGGAGTAGGGGGTGATGGAGGAGTGGACCAGGGTGTCCCGGAGGGAGCGATCCCTACGGAATGCCGATAAGGGGGGGTGAAGGGAAGATGTGTTTGGTGGTGGCATCATGCTGGAGTTGGCGGAAATGGCGGAGGATGATCCTTTGAATGCGGAGGCTGGTGGGGTGATAAGTGAGGACAAGGGGGACCCTATCATGTTTCTGGGAGGGAGGAGAAGGAGTGAGGGCGGATGCGCGGGAGATGGGCCGGACACGGTTGAGTCTATGCAAAATACAGGCTATGTTGTAATGCAGAGAACTATCACCTAAATTTACACACAGCAAGCTCCCATTATCTGTATACTCCTTTTCAATGGTGCTGGCTGAGGACACCAATGCTGCACTTCTTTAAATAGCACCATTGAATCTGCAAGGGTAGTCTTTCTTATCACCGAAAAATAACTTTGTCTTAAGGTCAAAACCTGGCTGTGTTTTGAGTTAGGAGCCTAATATGAATATGTATAGTCAAGTTTCAACAACTTACCTGCTTAACAGTCACTGCTGCCTTAGTCATGAAAAATGTAACATTATTCTGATGCTGCAATATTAATTTTTTAATGTCTCAACTGGAAGACTAACACCTCCAACAATGCAGCACTGCATTTCTACTGCACTGGGAGTGTCAGCCTTATTTGTGTGCACAAGCCTCTGGAATGGGTCTTGAACCCACAACCTGCTAACTCAGAAGTAAGAGTGCTACCAACTGAGCCACAACTCAGCTGGTGTGTGAGGGAGGAAGTACTACAATTCAGCTTGTTTATTTAGGCTGCTGTTGATTACAAGGCATTTCAGCTAACTCTGGAAGATTTTGCAGAGCATGATATTGCGACCATGAGTTGCACGCAGAGTGCTCAGCGTGTGTTCACCCTGGTCGTCCATCCACAGGACAGTTTTACCTTTGCTCTGGCACTGTGCTTTGCTATGAGCAGTGTCTGGGACAGGGAATGCAGATTTATGCAGCTCTGGATCATTGATTAGATAGAGTAACAGGATATCCCCGACTGCAGGGGTACAGAGAGAAAGAGAGAAATAACAGTGCTTGGAAAATGAAACTTATTGATTTAAGCTCTTAAATAATGAATGAGGATGGCTTTGCCTCCAGGCTGTGAGAGCTGGGACAGCTTGCATTTCCTGTTTTGTGCTGGTTATATATAGAGGCTAATATCATCATTGCTTCTTCTTTTTTCGTGGATGCTTGTGTAATGAAGGACAGGTCCCCCTGCACTGACGATTGGATTATAGATGAAGAGAACCTAAAGCAAGGGCACTGAAGAAAGTGGAATCTCCATGTGAATTTGTTGAGAACAATTCATTTTATGAACATGTAAAAAGAAAAGGATAAACTGACTGATCAATGTCCCCGCCTCCTCCTTCCAAAATGGACTCTGATGAGGAGGAGAACTGGATTGAGGATCACTGGGAAGAATGGTAGGAAAACACTCAAATCCAGTATGTGATGGTGTGGAAGGTTGCAGGCCAATGGATGTTTGATTTTTCTATTCAGACTGATTTATTTTGAGTCCATCTTCAACTCGTAAATGTGTGTGATTTATTATCAATGCAAGCTGGGCTCTGGCTAATTTTTTTTCATTCCTGTCTCCTGACCGAAGATTGTTTTATGCATTGCATCAAAACATAGAATCGCCAGAATGCTTAATCAGAGAATTTTATCGAAGGGATTTTTTTCTCACGACAATTTTCCTGAGATCATATCTGGCTGAAATCCACCTGGTCCCTCTGTTACAATGCAAACTACAATGTCTATGAACCATTGCATTAAATCTCCCCTTCCAACCTATCTCCTGAAAGTGGTTGTTTTATTTATTTGTTTAAAAAATATTTATTTGGGGACAAAAGGCATGATTTTCTTTATCATGGAAAAATAGCTTTGTCTTACGGTTGAGTTAGGTGCCTAATATGTGATGTATAGCTGAGTTTAAACAACTTGCCTGCATAACAGTCACTGCTGTCCTAAAGTAAGTCATGAAACACGTTATGTTATTCTGATGCTGCGATATTAACTTTTTTTTAATGCTAGTGTATTACAGGTTTGAAGTACTGTGTAACTAATTCTACAGCATATTGTTGTGACCCCACTGAGCAAATTATTTGGTCCTTAGCCTGTATAATACTGATTTATTTCACTATCAAGTTATGGATCTATTGAGCTACTTCTGCTGTACACAATGGATGTGCTCCAAGCTTGAACTTGCTCCACATGTTCATTGGCAAGGCTTAGGCAATGAGGGAGGTGTGAAATGGGTGCTTTAACCCTTGGCTAGAAAATTAACTGATAACCAGTGTGGGTTTCAGCACTGTCTCCTGCCTATGCAAGATGGCTGTGCAAGTTGGCTGCTGATACCTATCTGAGCATGTGCAGAAGTCAATGATGTCATTTGCAGGAGATACCATGCCTGTTGGACGATCTTCGAACCCCAAAGTCGTTCGTCCAGTTTCTGAGACCACTTCCCTTTAGTTAGAGGTGTTGACTTCATGCTGCCAATGCTGTAATATTTGCAATTCTAGGGTGTGATGACCGTGCATGCGCCCTGCTGCACATTGCCCCCTATAAAGATGGCGGCCACACTTACAACTGCGCAAATATGTCGTTGGCAGCAAACGCAGCCTGGGTTTCACTACCTTTGTACCTTCTGCAGCTTTCTTTCTGTTTCAGTGTTAATCCTAGTCTTTTGTCTCTTTTTTTGATGTTGATACATGGGACAGGAGGGGGCCATTTAACCATAGAATCATAGAACACTACAGCACAGAAAACAGGCCATTCAGCCCTTCTAGTCTGTGCCAAAATATTATTCCACTAATCCCATTGACCTGCACCTAGTCCATAACCCTCCAGACCTCACCCATCCATGTATCTATCCAATTTATTCTTAAAACTTAAGAGTGAGCCCGCATTTACCACGTCAGATGGCAGCTCGTTCCACACTCTCACCACTCTCTGAGTGAAGAAGTTCCTCCTAACGTTCCCCCTAAACCTTTCCCCTTTCACCCTAAAGCCATGTCCTTTCATGTTTATCTCTCCTAATCTAAGTGGAAAGAGCCTACTCGCATTTACTCTGTCTATACCCCTCATAATTTTGTAAACTTCTATCAAACCTCCCCTCATCCTTCTACGCTCCAAGGAATAAAGTCCTAACCTGTTTAATCTTTGCCTGTAACTCAACTCCCTAAGACCCGGCAACATCCTAGTAAATCTTCTCTGCACTCTTTCAATCTTACTGATATCGTTCCTGTAGTTAGGTGGCCAGAACTGCACACAATACTCCAAAGTTGGCCTCACCAATGTCTTATACAACCTCACCATAACATCTCAACTCCTATACTCAATACTTTGATTTATGAAGGCCAGTATGCCAAAAGCTTTCTTTACAACCCTGTCTACCTGTGACGCCACTTTCAGGGAATTATGTATCTGAACTCCCAGATCCCTTTGTTCCTCCGCACTCCTCAGTGCCCTAACATTTACTTTGTATGTCCTACCTTGGTTTGTCCTTCAAAAATGCAACACCTCACACCTTTCTGCATTAAATTCCATCTGCCATTTTCTGGCCCATTTTTCCAGGTGGTCCGATACCTCTGCAAGCTTTGAAAGCCTTCCTCTCTGTCCACGACGCCTCCAATCTTCGTGTCATCAGCAAACTTGCTGATCCAATTTACCACATTATCATCCAAATCATTGATATAGACAACAAACAACAATGGTCCCAGCACAGATCCCTGAGGCACACCGCTAGTCACAGACCTCCAGTCTGAGAAGCAATCATCCACTACCACTCTCTGTCTTCTCCCACACAACCAATTTCGAATCCAGTTTACAACCTCTCCATGGATACCAAGTGCCTGAACCTTCTGAACTAACCTCCCATGTGGGACCTTGTCAAAGGCCTTACTAAAGTCCATGTAGACAACATCTACAGCCTTTCCTTCATCTACTTTCTTGAAAACCTCCTCGAAAAACTGTACAAGGTTCGTTAAACACGACCTACCATGCACAAAGCCATGCTGACTATCTTTAATCAGCCTTTGGCTGTCCAAATAATTGTATATCCGATCTCTCAGAACACCTTCCAATAATTTACCTACTACTGACGTCAGGCTCACTGGCCTGTAATTACCTGGTTTATTTTTGGAGCCTTTTTTAAACAACAGAACAACATGAGCTACCCTCCAATCCTCCGGCACCTCACCCGTGGCTAAGGACATTTTAAATATTTCTGCCAGGGCTCCTGCAATTTCTACACTAGTCTCCCTCAAGGTCCGAGGGAATATCATGTCAGGCCCAGGGGATTTATCTACCTTTATTTGCTGTAAGGCAGCAAGCACCTCCTCCTCTTTAATCTCTATATGTTCCATGACACTACTGCTTGTTTCCCTTCCTTCCTTATACACTATGCCAGTTTCCTGAGTAAATACTGATGCAAAAAAACTGTTTAAGATCTCCCCCATCTCATGAGGCTCCACACGTAGACTACCACTCTGATCTTCAAGGGGACCAATTGTGTCCCTTACTATCCTTTTACTTTTAATATACTTGTAGAAACCCTTCGGGTTTACCTTCACATTATCTGCCAAAGCAACCTCATGTCTTCTTTTTGCCTTCCTGATTTCCTTCTTTAGTATTTTCTTACATTTTCTATACTCTACAAGTACCTCATTTGCTCCATGTTGCCTATACCTGCTATACACCTCTCTCTTCTTCTTAACCAGATCGCCAATATCCCTTGAAAACCAAGGTTCCCTACGCCTGTTAACTTTGCCTTTAATCCTGACAGGAACATGCAAACTCTGCACTCTCAAAATTTTGCCTTTGAATACCTTCCACTTACTGAACACATCCTTGTCAGAAAACAACTTATCCCAATCCACTCTTCCTAGATTCTTTCTCATTTCCACAAAATTGGCCTTTCTCCAATTTAGAATCTCAACTCGAGGACAAGACCTAACCTTATCCATAATTAACTCAAAAATAATGACATTGTGGTCACTGGACCCAAAATGTTCGCCTACACATACTTCTGTCACATAACCTGTCAGGTTCCCTAATAGGAGATCAAGTATTGCATCCTCTCTTGTTGGTACCTCTATATATTGATTTAGAAAACTTTCCTGAACACATTTGACAAACTCCAAGCCATCCAGCCCTTTTACAGTATGGGAGTCCCAGTCAATATGTGGAAAGTTAAAATCTCCTACTATCACAAAATCTGTTTCTTACATCGGTCTGCTATCTCTCTACAGATTTGCTCCTCCAATTCTCTCTGACTATTGGGCGGTCTATAATACAACCGTATTAGTGTGGTCACACATTTCCCATTCCTCAGCTCCACCCATATGGCCTCTGTAGACGAGCCCTCCGGGCTGTCCTGCTTATGCACAGCTGTGATATTTTCCCTGACTAGTAACGCCACTCCTCCCCCTTTCATCCCTCCCCCGCTATCATGTCTGAAACAACGGAACCCCGGAACATTGAGCTGCCAGTCCTGCCCCTCCTGCACCAAGTCTCACTAATAGCAATAATGTCATAATCCCACGTGCCAATCCACGCCCTAAGCTCATCTGCCTTTCTGACAATACTCCTTGCATTGAAATAGATGCACCTGAGAACATTTCTATCCCGTACAAACCTTTGATTTCTGTCTATACATGCATTCTCGCTTGACCTTTATCCTCCTCCACCTCACTATCTGCTCTAATACTCTGGTTCCCCCCGCCCTGCATATCTAGTTTAAACCTCCCAGAGCAGCACTAGCAAACCTACCCGCAAGGATGTTAGTCCCCCTCCAGTTCAGGTGCAAACAGTCCCGTTGGAACAGGTCCCACCTTCCCTGGAACAGAGCCTAATTGTCCAGAAACATGAAGCCCTCCCTCCTGCACCATCTCCTTAGCCATGTATTTAGCTGCATTATCCTCCTATTTCTAGCCTCACTAGCACGTGGCACAGGTAGCACTCCTGAGATCGCAACCCTGGAGGTCCTGTCCTTCAACTTAGCACCTAACTCCCTAAACTCTCTTTGCAGGACTTCCTCCTCCTTCCTATCAACGTCATTGGTCCCTACATGGACCATGACATCTGGCTGCTCACCCTCCCTCCTGAGAATACTGAGAACTCGATCCAAGATATCGCGGACCCTGGCACCAGGGAGGCAACAGACCATCCGTGATTCTCGATCTCCCCCACAGAACCTCTTATCTGTCCCCCTAACTATCGAATCCCCTATCCCCTCTTTTCCCTTCCTCCTTTCTGAGCTGAGGGTCCAGCCTCGGTGCCAGAGACGTGACCACTACAACTTGTTCCTGGTAGGTCGTCCGCACCAACAGTATCCAAAATGGTATACCTATTGTTGATGGGAATGGCCACATGGGTGCTCTGTTCTTTCTGTCTATTCCCCTTCCCTCTCCTGACAGTCACCCAGCTACCTGCCTCCTGACTTTTAGGGGTGACTATCTCCCTGAAACTCCTGTCTATTACTGCCTCTGCCTCCCGTATGATCCGAAGTTCATCCAGCTCCAGCTCCAGTTCCCTAACTTGGTTTGTCAGGAGCTGTAGCTGGATGCATCTTTTGCAGGTGTAGTCATTAGGAACAATTGTGCTGTCCTAGACTTCCTACATGCTGCATTTGGAGCATTCGACTGCCCTAACTACTGCCTCCATTACCTACTCCTAACTTAATTAAAGGAACTTACCCGGCCTTACCCCACTGGGAGCAAGCTCGTCCTCAGCCTCTGCTCACCGAAGCCTCTTGAGCCAAAGCCTCAAAGCTCCACTCCTTCACTGGGCAACTCACACACTGGCCGCTACTCTTCAGCTTCCCCTCCTTTTATTTTCTATCTCCGTGCTCTTTTTAAAATGAACTCCCCTCGCTCACCGCGCTCTTTTTAAAATGAACTCCCCTCGCTCACCGTGCTCTTTCAAGCTTGTTCCACCATTTGATATGACCACGGCTTTTGGTTAACAACAATCAATCTCGGATTTAAAATTAACAATTGATCTGGCATCAATTTCCGTTTACAGAAGAGTGTTCCAAACTTTTACCAGTTTTTCATGTAGAAGTGTAGCAGAAAAATCAAGACTAACACTCTGGTACTGATGGAGTGCTGCACTGCTGGAGGTGCTGTCCTTTCTGGATGAGGCATTAAACTGGGTCCTCATCTTCCTTCTCGGGTGGAAGTAGAAGTTCCCATGACACCTATTTCAAAGAAGAGCCGGGGAGTTCTCCCTGATGTCCTGGCCAATTTTATCCCCCAGTCCACATCACAAACAGATTATCTGACGATCACATTGCTGTTCGTGGGAGCTTGCTTTGCACAAATTGGCTGCTGTGTTTCCTACATTACAAAGTGACTACATTCTGAAAGTTTGTCATTGGCTGTAAAGCACTTTGGGACATTTGGTGGTCATGAAAGGTGCTATATAAATGCACGTTTTTTTTTAGTGTGCTGAAGGGGATCAGACCTGGAGTTGTGCTGACATGTTACCCCAAAAGCTTTCTGCAGCAACATGAAGGTGATCGTGTAACTGTATCCTTCTAGTGAACCTGTGCCAGAACTCCCATTTGCTACTTATGTAACTCAATGCAACACAGCAGCCCTAGTAGAATGGAGCTAGTACAAGGAAAATGCTGAGCTTAATTATTTGACTTGTGCCAGTGGAAAGTTTTCATAGCTCTTCTGTTTTTTTTAATTCAATCATAGGATGGGGATGTCGCTGGCCAGCATTTATTGCCCATCCCTAATTACCCTTGAGAACTGAGAGGCTTGCTAGGCCATTTCAGAATCAACCACGTTCTTGTGGGTCTGGAGTCAATGTAGGCCAGCAGATTTCCTTCCCTAAAGGGCATTAGCAAATCAACAATTGTCACCATTAGACTTAATTCCAGATTTATTATTTTATTTTTAACTGAATTCAAATTTCACCATCTGCCGTGGTGAGATTCGAACCCAGGTTACCTGGGATTCTGGGTTAGTAGGCCAGTGACAATACCACTGTGCGCCACTGCCTGCAGCCTTATGATGCTTGGGGTTGGAATTTATTCACAAGTGGAGCAATGCAGACTTACCTCGATTGCCCAGGGTCAAGCAGCACCCCAGGCCAACACCTGTGGGGACCCATATGGTATTCATCATTGATATTATTGAAGTGGCAAATAAATTCCTCCCTCGAGGTCTTTCATTCCAACTTGGTAAAGAATGCAATTCATTTTAGGTAGAAAATTGAATGAAGTGTTTAAATAAATCATGGCTTGTCACAGTGTTAAAGCATCCTGCACTATACATACCCAGGCTTGTAGACAGTAGCGTGATGACATTTATGTTGATCTAATTTGGACACACCTAGGCTGGAATTTTCTGCTCCAAACCAGGACAGGATGGCAGATGCGGAACCAGGGGTGGGGTAGGATGACATAAAATTGGATGCCACACCAATGATGCCATGCTCATCAGCCCACCTCTGCCCATACAGAGGGTATTTTACCTGTAGCAGGGGAGGCGTTGGGTGGCTGGTTCACCCTTGGGCCAGTGTGTTCTCCTGTTCATGTACCCCTGTCCCCCTTCTGCTCCCAGTGGCACTGCTGGGAAATGAGAGCTGCTGGCCATTTGACTGGCTGGTGGCTCTCTGAGGCAGCACTGGGGCAGAAGAGGGCTGTTATATGGCTTTGGAGTGAGCCAGCAAGGGCAGGTGGGCTCGCCCCTGACTTTTACATCAGGGGCGGGGACCTCATCCCCAGCATAAAATTCAGCCCCTGGAATCTATGAGCTGGCTCCCAGTGCTTAGGGATAGACTCTTAAACCCATAGCAAAAATGGCTGCATGCAACTCAGAGTAGAAGAACCAACCAAGAGGTGCCAAAGGAATCTGGATTAAAAAATGTTCCATCTTTGTAGGAAAGATAAAGCAAAATACTTCTTGAAACATGAGAGACGGGGGGAAAAAGCCTTTTATTTGTATAGCACCTTTCCCAATTTCAGGACATCGCAATGCACTTTACAGCCAATGAAGTAATTTTGAAGAACAATCACTGTAATGTAAGAAAGACACTAGTCAATATGTGCACAGCCAGCTCCCACGAATAGCAATGTGATAATGACCAGATGATCTGTTTTTAATGATGTTGGTTGAGGAATGAATGTTGACCAGGAAAATAGGGATAACTTCCCTGCTCTTCTTCAACTTAGTGCCATTGAATCTTTTTTTTGTTCACCTGAGGGGGCAGACAAGGTTTCAGTTTAAGATCTCATTCAAAATACTGCACCTCCGACAGTGCAGCACTCCCTCAGTACTGGCACTTTAAGTGTCAGCCGAAATTTGGTGCTCAAATTTTTCATGTAAAACTTAGATCATGAATTAGGAATACTACCCACTGAGTTATGGTTAACACCTGAATTAACTTCAAGACACCAAATTTCTACTGATTTTTGAATATTCCCCTATTGCATTGACTTGAATATTCATGAAGCGTGAATATTTAAAAATAAAGCTGAGCACTTTGCTCCCATGGGGTGCATAGGCTTGTTAAACCTCACAGCCTCATGTGTCTAGTAGCCGTTTTTAGTCCTGCATTGCTTAAAAAGTGAGAGATAGTTGCTGTCGCAGATATAGGTGAATCAGACAGTCACTGCTAGCCAGCGAACAATATTCCATTCGTGCATTTTTACTGGAACATTTCCAGAATTACCTAGATTTCATGATCAATCCTAGGCGTTAAATCAGAAACAAGCTTCTTCCTTGTGCTGAATGTTTTTCGGTAGATTATTCTGCATGTGTATTGTTTGGAATTGCATGAGTGGCAAAGACAGAGGTTTGTAAGAAGAACAGATTCAAGGGGGTTTTCATCAGTTTCAAGGAGATTGTCATGCTAAAATTTTTCAGCAAAACATTCACTGCCATTCAATAATTTACCAAACAGTAACATTCTTATCTCTGAGTTAGAAGCATGATGGTTCAAGCCAGCCTAAAGCGACCCAGAGTGTCCATTGGCATCACAGTGTCAGTTGATGAATTGGAGGCAGGGCAGGAATTACAGCAGTATTCACAGCAAACCATATTTTACGGTAAAGTCTATGTACACAGCAAACAGTTTATTTAAACAGTGCTCTACAGCAAACAGTCTACAAAAAAATGCACTACAGCAGATAGTCTACAGAGACTATTTAAACAGTGCACTGCAGTAAACAGTCTACAGACTCGATTTGAAAGGAATCTGACTGAACTGTAACAAACACAATTAATGACCAAAACTATAGCAATATCTCCTTATAAAAGCATGGTAATTTTTCCAGCAAAATGCAGTGATTGGAGGATAGTTGACAAGACAAATAATGTCACAAAGCCAATTCCTATCACTTAGAACATTGTGAGCTCCAAGATGGGACAATTATGGAATGATCTCCATTCTGGCTGGGAATAATGGTGCCATTAGATGCAGCCTTCAAGGGCTGGAACATATAATCTCGTTTGACACTTTAATACTGTGTTGAGGCAATTCTGCATTCCTTTTGTGCTCTGCCAAGAAGAATGGATATGATAGTCCAGTAGATAAGCTCTGGGTTAGTAACCACCCGTGGCTTCCTTTGTGACAACACTGGGGCCTTGGCTTCAGCTGCCTAGACCCTAAGCTCTGGAATTCTCTCCCTAAATCTCACCCCCTCTCTCTCCTCTAAGATACTCCCTAAAACCTACTTCCTGATCAAGCACTTTATGCCCAGTAAACCTCCATTAGATCAAACCCTTGTCCTTGCATCTCCATAGATGCTCTTTGTAATTCAATTCAGACACATATTTGAGGGGTTGGGCTCTTTGTAGCCAATTCTTCACTAATGCCATGAGAAGGACTACCCTGCCATCCTCAATCTCCAACACTCCAACTGATGTTTGTATAGAAATGTGCCATATTGGGGAATCTGAGAGAAGGTAGCATAATCTTAAAATCAGAACCAGGTCATTCAGGAGAGAAGTTAGGAAATAGTTCTTCAAACAAAGGATGGCAGAAGTGTGGAACTCGCTCCTACGAAAAGTTAGCTTGATTAATCATTTAAAATCTGACATTGATAGATTTTTGCTAGACAAGGTTATAAATGGATATGGAGGCAAGATGGGTGGATGAAGTTTAAGATATGGATAGGTCACAAATGAACAGTTCACTGAATGGTGGAACAGGCTTGGGAGGCTGGCCTCCAGCTCCCACTTTCAAATATTGTTGTCCAAGCTATGGAGTCTAGCAAATGCAGATAGAATACTGGCCACAGGGAATTTTATTTTTAACAATAAGTGATTTTCTAAACTGTTTGACGATGAGCTTTGCGGTTAAGAAACAACGCCCATGTTTGCACCATAATCTCTCGGTCAAATTCACATTTAGCCTGTTTCTAACATTTGAAAGTTACAAAGCCTTCATTGGAATTCAGGGCTGGAAAAATATAAGAAATATTTTGTTCGCTTCCAGCCCTTGTACTGGATCTTTGGTATTTCTTCATTTTGGTGCTAGGTTCCTATTCACTTCTCAAAGCACCAGTCAAACATTTTATTGTTCTAAAACTATTTTTGAAACCTCCAAGAGACCCAATTGGAGAATCATTACAATAGCAATTTATTGTAAATTAAACAATTGGGTGAAGCATATACTGTTTATATATACGTACATACACAGATATGTGTATTCTAAATCACATCACATAGAAGGTAAATGTTGTTACAGATAACACTTCATCTGTGTGATCTCTTGGACTGAATTTTGATTAACAACATTAACAACTTATATAGCACCTTTTAATGTAATAAAACCTCTCGAGTGCTTCACAAGAGCATTATAAAGCAAAGTATGACACTGAACCAGATAATGAGATAATAGGTCAGATGACCAAAAGCTTGATCAGAGGTAGGGTTTAAGGAGCATCATAATGGAGAAGTGAGGTAGAGAGGCAGCGAGGTGTAGGCAGAGTATTGTAGAGCTTAGGGCCAAGGCAGCTGAGGGCAGGGCAGCCATTGGTGGAGCGATTGAAATTGGGGACACAGAAGAGGCCAGAATTAATATGAGGGTTGTGGGCTGGAGGAAGTTATTGAGGTAGGGAGGAGTGAACCATGAAGGAATTTGAAAACAATGATGAAAATTTTATAACCGAGACATTGCTTGACCGGGAGCCAATGTTGGTCAGCAAACACAGCATGATGGGTGAACAGGACTTAGGAATGAGTAAGAATGTGGGCAGCAGAGTTTTGGGTGACCTCAAGTTTATGGAGGGTAGTATTTGGGAGGCCAGCTAAGAGTGATTTGGAATAGTTAAGTCTAGAGGTAACGATCTCATGAAAGGTTTCTGCAGCAGATGAGCTGAAGCATGGGTGATATGGAGGTGGAAATAGGTGGTTTTAGAGGTTGTATGAATGTGTAGTCATCGGTATCAAATATGACATCAAGGTTGTGATCAGTTTGGTTTGGCCTCAGGCAGTTTACTCTCAGATGAGGTATGGAGTCAGTAGCTGTTGATCATAGTTTGGAGCAGGGACTGAAGAAAATGGCTTCTGTCTTCCCCAGATGTAAATGAAGGAGATCTCTGCTCATCCGGTACGGGATGTCAGATAAGCAGTCTGATGATTTAGAGATCATGGAAGAGTTGAGAAGATGGTCGTGAGGTAGAGTTGGGCATTGTCAGTGTATATGTGAAAACTAATACAGTGCCTTTGAAAGGTATCACCAAGGAAGAGTTTGTAGACAAGAAAAAGGAACAGGTCAAGTATAGATTGAATAGGACACCAGTAGCAGTGTTCGGGAGCAGAAAGAGAAGCCGTTGTAAGTGATACTCTGGCTATGATTAGATAAGAGTGGAACCAGATCAGAGCAGCCCCACCCAGCTGGATGACAGTGGAGAGGTATTGGGGGAGGATGGTGTGGTGAGCCTTGTCAAAGACTGCAGGCAGGTTGAGAAGGGTGAGGGCGGAAAGTTTATCTTTATCGCAGTTGCATAGGATGTCACTTATGACTTTGATAAGAGTTGTTTTAGTGGTATGGCAGGGGTCAAAATTTGATTGGATTCAAACATGGAGTACTGCGTAAGGTGAACATGAATTTGGGAGGTGACAAGTTGTTCAAGGCTCAGGTGAAGAGGTTGGAGAGGAATTTTTCAGTATATTTTGTCCCCTTATTGAACCTGGGCTTTTCCTCTGGTCTTCTCCCATGGCCATGGGTTGTGGTGTGGTAGGGTTAGGAAGTATGTAAACGTGATGTGCCGAGCTTGGCCAGGCTTGATTACCCAGCTGAACTTTTCCTTCCCATCATTTTTGAATGTTTGTGAGTAAGACAAAATGTATTTTTTTGCAGCTGAAGACTAATTGTGGAAATTTAATGCACCTCCTTTTAAGGCAATAAGCTGTAATTTCTGCACTTCTTCCTGGTTTAACTAGTTGCAGCTTGTCCTTGGACAGATCCTCTAGGCAATTAGAGATCAGATAGAGGGAAAAAACTCTGTGTGTCTCCTGAGGCCAATTAAAAAATATTAGCGGAAGAGTACATTGGCCATGATGTACTTCCTTCCTCAATGAATTATGTAACAGAAATTTGTGCGCTTGTGGGAGTGTGACATGAATTTGATGGACACATCATGAAAGGTTTACTTATGGGCTAAGAGTTTCCTGTGATGTTAATTGGAGGAACTGGTGAATGTCATTATCAACTTCACTCCTTGGTGGTAACCTGGTGGAGTATCCATCATAGAATTCATAGATTTTCATCCCTCACAAAATGATTGGGTTTTACAACAGGTGGGACTCTCCCACTTTGCTTCTCAATTTTTGAAGTCAAGAATTGACTGTCCCCTTGCCCCATGTTTAACAGCTGGGGTCATTGTACCAAACTGCAATGCCACCTAACCGGAATTATTATCTTAGACCTTTAGAATGAGAGAGGACACCAAGTGCTACAGTTGTACAGCATTACCTATTGATTCAGACAGATTGAGAGCATTGTAGTGGTGTAGTCAACTCAAGGATTTTAATGGGCTATTATTAACTGTAACAAGGCCATTTAATGGCATTTGCCTGGGTTAGCTTGACCCTTTTCTAGGTGGCAAGTTGCTGCAAGTGCAAGGCTACTTACCTGACAGTCAGTACTGGATGAGCAGAAATTTCCTCCAGTTAAATAGTGGGAAGACTGAAGCCTTTGTCTTCAGCCACACTCCAGACTCTGTAACCTAGCCACTGACTCTAACCCTTTCCCTGCCAACTGCCTGAGGCTAAACCAGATCGTTCATAAGCTTGGTGTTATTTTTGACCCCAAGATGACATATCTGAGCACCCATGTAGGGGGAGATGGTGGCATAGGTGTAATGTTATTGGGCTAGTAATCCAGAGGCCCAGGCTAATGCTCTGGGGACACTGATTTGAATCCTTCCATGGCAGCTGGTGGAATTTAAATTCAATTAATAAACCTGGAATATAAAGCTAGTCCGTCTCAGTAATGGTGGCCATGGAACTATCATTGATTGCTGCTTAAAAACCCATCTGGTTCACTAATGCCCTTTAGGGAAGGAAATCTGCTGCCTTACCTGGTCTGGCCTACATGTGACTCCAGGCCCACAGCAATGTGGTTGATTCTTAACTGCCATTGTGTTCAAGGACAATTAGGGATGGGCAACAAATGCTGGCCTTGCCAGCAACACCCACATCCCATGAAAGAATAAATGAAATCCTTGACTTTAATTGCTCCATCATTGGCAGCCATGCCTTCAATTGCCTGGGCCCTAAGATCTGCAATTCCCTCCTTAAATGTCTCTGACTTTCTACCTCACTTTCTTCCTTGAGATTCCTTTAAAATTAACCTCTTTGACCAAGCTTTTGGCCATTGGTCTACTTTGCTTTATAGCCTCCTGTGAAGCACTTTCAGACACTTTATTACAGTAAAAGTGCTCTAAGTTATTGTTAGCACACCATTAAAGTACTTAGACTTGAAATCAATTACTTAACTTTCTGTGATGAGTTTAGTTTGTACCTACCGTGCAAATATAACAAGTCCTCCTAATTCGTATGTATGTTCATATGTCAAGCCTTTAATGCATTTCGATGGTGAGCCAGTTAGCAAGATGCCATTTTTGCCACGAATGAAATATGCCCAGTGGCACCTTCTCTGGGTTAAATAAGCTGCCATGCCTGCATCACCCACTTGTTGAGAACTGTTAAAATGAAGGCATTTACGCCCTATCAAAGCATCTAAAGCGCACAAGCAAAGGAATATGGAGCAGAGAGAAGGGTTTGGTGATGTTGAAGGATTTCAGCTCAGAGTGGTGATATTAGTTACAATTTTCACTGCCCACCATACTGTCCTGTATCTTGTCAAGACTCTACACTAAAAACATGTATAATATGTATAATATATGGCTATATACATACTATGGCCCTACATGGTAAAATTGCTTTTACTATATGTCATGAGACACTCTAATCCTTCTCAATAAATCCCAAGTCAAGCAACCTGGACAGCCTGAAGCAAGAGTGCAAAAAAACAATTTAAAACCTAAGTTTATTCTTTAGAGAATGATAGAAGATACTGCTGAGAGAATTTGAAGAACTAATTCAATTGAGGGAGCCTAGTAGACATTAAGAAACCCCCAGAGCTTTGCTCACTGGCTTGATGATGTCATCTGAAGCACTCAATGTGATTACCGATCTTGTAGTTCCCCTTGAGGTAGCCATTACTTCCTTGTAAAACAGACAGTGTTGGATGTGTTGGAGCTGAGGTTCTGTGTTCCCATTATTAAGCATGTAGATACAATGATGCTGTAATCACTTGCTTGTTAACAGTTGCCACCTTAGATGTAGAGAGATGTACGAGTCTGCCTAACTGCCACACTCTGGTAAAAACAAAAACAGAATTACCTGGAAAAACTCAGCAGGTCTGGCAGCATCGGCGGAGAAGAAAAGAGTTGACATTTCGAGTCCTCATAACCCTTCCACAGAACTGAGCGATATGAGGAGAAGGGTGAAATATAAGCTGGTTTAAGGTGGGGGGTTGGGTGGGGGTAGAGAAGTGGAGGAGCGTGGTGTGGTTGTAGGGATAGGAGCAGATAATCAAAAGATGTCACTGACAAAAGAACAAAAGAACACAGAGATGTTGAAAACAAAAACAGAATTACCTGGAAAAACTCAGCAGGTCTGGCAGCATCGGCGGAGAAGAAAAGAGTTGACGTTTCGAGTCCTCATGACCCTTCAACAGAGGTGTTGAAGTTGGTGATATTATCTAAACGAATGTGCTAATTAAGAATGGATGGTAGGGCACTCAAGGTATAGCTCTAGTGGGGGTGGGGGGGGCATTAAAGATTTAAAAATAATGGAAATAGGTGGTAAAAGAAAAATCTATATAAATTATTGGAAAAAAACAAAAGGAGGGGGAAGAAACTGAAAGGGGGTGGGGATGGAGGAGGGAATTCAAGATCTAAAGTTGTTGAATTCAGTATTCAGTCCGGAAGGCTGTAAAGTGCCTAGTCGGAAGATGAGGTGCTGTTCCTCCAGTTTGCGTTGGGCTTCACTGGAACAATGCAGCAAGCCAAGGACAGACATGTGGGCAAGAGAGCAGGGTGGAGTGATGAAATGGCAAGCGACAGGGAGGTTTGGGTCATTCTTGCGGACAGACCGCAGGTGTTCAGCAAAGCGGTCGTCCAGTTTACGTTTGGTCTCTCCAATGTAGAGGAGACCACATTGGGAGCAACGAATGCAGTAGACTAAATTGGGGGAAATGACAGTGAAATGCTGCTTCACTTGAAAGGAGTGTTTGGGCCCTTGGACGGTGAGGACAGAGGAAGTGAAGGGGCAGGTATTGCATCTTTTGCATGGGCATGGGGAGGTGCCATAGGTGGGGGTTGAGGAGTAGGGGGGGATGGAGGAGTGGACCAGGGTGTCCTAGAGGGAATGATCCCTACGGAATGCTGCCAGGGGGGTGAAGGGAAGATGTGTTTGGTGGTGGCTTCATGCTGGAGTTGGCGGAAATGGCGGAGGATGATCCTTTGAATGCGGAGGCTGGTGGGGTGATAAGTGAGGACAAGGGGGACCCTATCATGTTTCTGGGAGGGAGGAGAAGGCGTGAGGGCGGATGCGCGGGAGATGGGCCGGACACGGTTGAGGGCCCTGTCAACAACTGTGGATGGAAAACCTTGGTTAAGGAAGAAGGAGGACATGTCAGAAGAACTGTTTTTGAAGGTAGCATCATCGGAACAGATGCGATGGAAGCGAAGGAACTGAGAGAATGGGATGGAGTCATTACAGGAAGCGGGATGTGAGGAGCTGCAGTCGAGGTAGCTGTGGGAGTCGGTAGGCTTGTAATGGATATTGGTGGACAGTCTATCACCAGAGATTGAGACAGAGAGGTCAAGGAAGGGAAGGGAAGTGTCAGAGATGGACCACGTGAAAATGATGGAGGGGTGGAGATTGGAAGCAAAATTAATAAATTTTTCCAGGTCCCGACAAGAGCATGAAGCAGCACCGCAGTAATCATCGATGTACCGAAGAAAGAGTTGTGGAAGGGGGCCGGAGTAGGACTGGAACAAGGAATGTTCCACATACCCCATAAAGAGACAGGCATAGCTGGGGCCCATGTGGGTACCCATAGCCACACCTTTTATTTGGAAGAAGTGAGAGGAGTTAAAGGAGAAATTGTTCAGTGTGAGAACAAGTTCAGCCAGACGGAGGAGAGTAGTGGTGGATGGGGATTGTTCGGGCCTCTGTTCGAGGAAGAAGCTAAGGGCCCTCAGACCACCCTGGTGGGGGATGGAGATGTAGAGGGATTGGACGTCCATGGTGAAGAGGAAGCGGTAGGGGCCAGGGAACTGGAAATTGTTGATGTGACGTAAGGTGTCAGAGGAATCACAGATGTAGGTGGGAAGGGACTGGACAAGGGGAGAGAGAAGGGAGTCAAGATAACGAGAACTGAGTTCTGTGGGGCAGGAGCAAGCTGACACGATCAGTCTACCAGGACAGTTCTGTTTGTGGATTTTGGGTAGGAGGTAGAAGCGGGCCGTCCGAAGTTGGGCGACTGTCAGGTTGGGAGCTGTGGAAGGAAGATCCCCAGAGGAGATGAGATCAGTGACAGTCCTGGAAACAATGGCTTGATGTTCAGTGGTGGGGTCTTGGACCAGGGAGAGGTAGGAGGAAGTGCCTGCGAGTTGACGCTCAGCCTTCGCGAGGTAGAGGTCAGTGCGCCAGACAACAACAGCGCCACCCTTGTCAGCGGGTTTGATGACAATGTCAGGGTTGGATCTGATAGAACGGAGTGCAGTAAGTTCAGAGAGAGAGAGATTAGAATGGGTGAGAGGAGCAGAGAAATTGAGACGACTAATGTCGCGCCGATAGTTCTCAATGAAAAGATCAAGAGAAAGTAAGAATCCAGAGGGAGGGGTCCAGGTGGAGGGAGAATATTGGAGGTGGGCAAAAGAATCCGTTGAACGGGGAGAGGACTCCTGCCCAAAGAAGTGAGCCCGGAGCCGAAGACGGCGGAAGAAGAGTTCAGTACTCTGGATTAAGTGCAGGCTATGTAGGACTGCTTATGAAGGTATCATGGAAAATGCCTTTGCTCAAAATGCATAATTTTATAATAATGTGTTATTTAACACGTGACCTACATTTTAAAGTTCTGCTGAGGTAGAATCCATGTGCCTCTATTTAAGGTGTCAAAACCTAATTGTTGTTAAGTAAACACAAGCTTAGGTCTGAGCTTTTAATTGCTGTTTGGGCAGGAAACTTTGCAAATTGTTAAAATACTTCACAATTTGAGCTGTTATTCAGACAGACACACCCATAAGTAGCAAACCTTCATTTTCATTGTTTTTGTTACTATAGCAAAGTGTGATGGATAGAATTTGCAGACTCCAGTCTGTCTGCTATTTGTGCTGACATGCCATTTCTAATACATGGTATGAGAAACAGATGTAGCCAGATAATGAGAGGACCATTTGCTCTTTTCAAAAAAAGTCACCTGATAAGAAAATCTCACCAATGCCTCATTAATTGCACAGTGGATTGAAATTCAGGTTTATATTTGTACTGGTGATGCAAATTTTTCTAGAACAAGTCCATCGGTTTGTTTTGGGAGTTCTGGAAACTGGTGCTTTTCTGAGCAGTGCAGTTAAGTTTTAGGATATCACAATTAACAATGACAACGAAACAAGTTTGAGAGGATTCCTTACACATTACTGATTTGTTTGAAGGCACAGTGCTGCTGAATCCCTCATCCGTTCTCTTGAAATCTCTAGTCTCAACTGTTCCAGTGCTCTGCTGGTGAGCTCTCACCTTGCACCCTCCTTTTAAACTTGAGCTCATCCAAAACATTACTTGCCATTTCATAACACGCACCAAGTCTGGTTTATACATCATTCCTGAGTCCACTGACCATGGTTCACATTCTGTAGAGCTTTGAATTTAAAATTTTCATCCTTGTTTTCCAATCCCTACATGGCCTTGCCCCTCCCAATTTCTGTTACCTCCTGAAACACTACAACCCTCCAAGATTTCTGTGCTCCTCCAATTTCGACCTCTTGTTTGTTCCTAATGTCCTTCTTCCCACAACTGGTGGTGGTGCCTTCACCTGCCTTGGCCTAAACTCAGGAATTCCCTTCATAAATTTCCCTGCCTCTCTCCCACTTTCTGATCCATTAGGACCCTCCAAAAAATGCAAGTATTTGACCAAGCTTTTGGTCACCTATCCTGATACTTCCTTAAGTGGCTTGCTGCCCAATTATTTTTATTTGCTCCTCTGAAGCACCATGCTGTGTTAAAGATGATATATAAATATAAGCTGTTGTTGTGTTGACCTGTTAAGAATATCCCGTGTGCCTATTCCATTAATTCAGTGTGTTAATTTAAGTTACACTCGATTTGGATGAAAATGATATGAGAATTGTTTTGCATTGAAGCAAATGGAACAGCAGATCCAACCCCCAAAGCAACACTGGTGACATCTTTGGGTTTAGTTTGATGTTGGTCATGCAGAGCATCCGTCTAAATCTCCCTAGAATAAGGACACGTCCTCTTTGAAGCCAAGGCTCCCTGGGCATGAACAATTTCAGTTTTTCAAAGAATTAGAATTAAATTGGAATCTCCAGGCCCCAGCTGAATTTGGGAAGAACTGTAGACTTTGTGGCTGATTGACTGTTTCTTGAACTTGAGTATAGTGTCTGCCCACTGGTGTACATAATGGGGGTTGGGGGGAAGGCAGGTGGGATAGAGAGAGATGGCTGTGAAAGAACTGTCAAGTTATCCCTCTATATAATGCATACTTCACACATGCATAGCAGTAAGTCTCCCCATCTCTGTAATCTGCTGCAGCCCTACAACCCAATCAAGGTCTTTGCATTCCTCCAAATTTGGCCAATTGCACATCCTCAGTTTTCATTGCTCTGCCATTAGCAACTATGCCTTCAGCTGTCTAGGCCTTAAACTCTGGCAACTCTCCAGTAAATCTCATCACCTCCGTATATATATCTCTCATCGTCTAAGATGATCCTCAAAACCCATCTCTCTAACCAAGCTTTTGATCACCTGTCCTAATATCTTAATGTGGCTCGGTGTCAAATTTTGTTGACCACTGTTGTGAAGTGAGTTGCTTTTCCATCTTAAAGGTGCTATATAAATGTAAGTTGTTGTCTAATCCTGTGTTTACTGTGGCTAACAGCAGACACGGGGAGGCGGTGGCGTTGTCACTGGACTGGTAATCCAGAGACAAGAATATGCTCTAGGTACCCAGGTTCAAATCCTGCCATGGTGGGTGGTGGAATTTGAATTCAATAAAAATTTGGTTGGGAGAGCTGTCTCACAGGCTAGTTGTGAAACACTGATGGGAATCATACCTTCTTGTCTCAGACAAGGCAGACCCAGCAGAGGTGCTGGCATAGTGGTATACAGTCGGAAGGACTGTTGGGAGTTCTCAACATCTACTCTGGACCCCATGAAGTCTCATGGCATTGGGTCAGAGATGGGCAAGGAAACCTTCTGCTGATTATCACATACTGCACCACCCCCTAACTTAGCATCTTCATGTTGAACACTATTTGAGGGTGGCAAGGATGCAGAATGTACACAGGGTGGGGGACTACAATGGCTCAGCAGCACCACTACTGACTGAGATGGCTGAATCTTAAAAGACATAGCTGCTAGACTGTGTCTGCAGCAGGTGGTGAGAGAACCAACAAGAGGAAAAAACATACTGGATCTCATCCTCACCAATATGCATGCTGCAGGTGCATCTGTCCATGACAGTATCGGTAGGAGTGACCACTGCACAGTCGTTGTGGAGATGAAGTCCCATCTTCACATTGAGGATATCCTCCAATGTGTTGTGTGGCATGACCACAGTGCTAAATGGGATAGATTTCGAACAGATCTAGCAACTCAAATTTGGGCATCCATGAGGCACTGTGAGCCATCAGCAGCAGCAGAATTTTACTCAAACACAATCTGTAACCTCATGGCCTGGCATATCCCCCACTCTACCAGCACCATCAAGCCAGGAATCAACCCTGGCTCAAAGAAGAGTGCAGGAGAGCATGCCGGGAGCAGCACCAGGCATACCTAAAAATGAGGTGTCAACCTGGTGACGCTACAACACAGGACTACTTGCCTGCCATATACAGAGCTAAGTGATTCCGCAACCAGCAGATCAGATCTAAGCTCTACAGTCCTGTCACATCCAGTCATGAATGGTGGTGAGCAATCAAACAACTTGCTGGAGGAGGATGTTCCACAAATATGCTCATCCTCAATGATGGGGGAGCCCAGCACATGAGTGCAAAAGATAAGGCTGAAGCACTCGCAACAATCTTCAGCCAGAAGTGCCAAGTGGGTGATCCATCTTTACCTCCTCTGGAGGTTCCCAGCATCAAAGATGTCAATCTTCAGCCACTTTGATTCATTCCACATGATATCAAGAAACTGCTGAAGGCACTGGATACTGCAAAGGCTATGGGCCCTGACAATATTCTGGCAATAGTACTGAAGGCTTATGCTCCAGACTTATGCCGTGCCCCTAGCCAACTGTTCCAGTACAGCTACAACTGGCATCTACCTGGCAATGTGGAAAATTGCCCAGGTATGTCCTGTATACACAAAGCAGGACAAATCCAATCTGGCAAATTACTGCATAATCAGTTAACTCTTGATCATCAGTAAAGTTATGGAAGGGGTCATCAACAGTGCTATCAAGCGGCACTTGCTTAGCAATAACCTACTCACTGATGCTCAGTTTGGGTTCCGCCAGGGTCACTCAGCTCCTGACCTTGTTACAGCCTTGGTTCAAACATGGACTAAGGAGCTGAACTCCCGAGGTGAGGCTTAAGTGACTGCCCTCGACATCAAGGCAGCATTTGACCGAGCATCAAGGAACCCTAGCAAAACTAGAGTCGATGGGAATCGGGGTAAAGTCTCTCTGCTGGTTGGAGTTATATCTAGCACAAAGGAAGATGGTTATGGTTGTTGGAGGTCAATCACCTCAGTTCCAGGATATCACTGTAGGAGTTCCTCAGGGTAATGTCTGAGGCCCAACTATCTTCAGCTGCTTCATCAATGACCTTCCATCATAAGATCAGAAGTGGGGATGTTCACTGTGCAATCATCAGCGAACCATGTTCAGCATGATTTGTGATGACTCAGATACTGATGCAGCCCATGTCCAAATGCAGCAAGAGGGGGACAATATCCAGGCTTGGGCTGACAAGCAGAAAGTAACACTTGTGCCAGGCAATGACCATCTCCAACAAGAAAGAACCTAACCATTGCCTTTTGACATTCAATGGCATTACCATTGCTGAATCCCCCCACTATCAACATCCCGGGGGTTACCATTGTTCAGAAACTGAACTGGGCTAGCCATATAAATACGGTGGCTACAAGAGCAGGTCAAAGGCTAGGAATCCTGTGGCAAGTAACTTACCACCATTTATAAGGCACTAAGGAGTGTGATGGAATACTCCCCACTTGCCTGGATGAGTGCAGCTCTGGCAACACTCAATGACACCATCCACAACAAATTCCGCTTGATTGGCACCCCATCCACAAATATTCACTTCCCACCATGGATGAACAGTGGCAGCACTCTGTACCATACACAAAATGAACTGTAGAATCTCACCAAGGCTGCTTAGGCAGCACCTTCCAAACCCATGACCGCTACTATATAGAAGGACAAGGACAGCAGGTACATGGGAACACCACCACTTGGAAGTTATCTTCCAAGCCACTCACCAACCTGACTTGGAAATATATCACTGTTCCTTCACTGTCACGAGGTCAAAATCCTGGAACTCCCTCCCTAACAGTACTGTGGGTGTGCCGACGCCACATAGACTGCAGCGGTTCAGGAAGGCAGCTCATCATTACCTTCAGGGCAATTAGGGATGGGCAATATACGCTGGCCCAGCCAGCGACGCTCACATCCTGTAAATGAATTTTAAAAATACTTTGTGGACACAGGCCTCAGAATATCTGTCTTCCTTAGCAGCCCCGCACAAAAACGCTATGGATTTTCAGATGGAAGCGTGAAAGCACTTTCCAATATATAACATTGATTCACCAAGTTGCAACTTAAACTCTGACCCTAGCCTGTGTTTACTTAACAACAATTGGGATTTATGGTCTTAAAGGGAAATTTCACTCTAGGTAACTCAACTCTGTTTCTTGCACTAAAAGAAAATGTGAATTATTCAGTAATTTGAATTAAGCAACATCTACAAAAGTAGGAAAGAAGAAATTTAGTGCAAAAACAAAATTGAATTAAGAAACTTTAATTGAAGGAGACTCTGCATATGATAATTGTGATATGCTGATTTATCAGGCACATTTCTATGTCACAGGAGACCTGGAGAGTTAACAATTATTGGGAAATGCATTTCATCAGAACTGAAAATTGTTCAAGACATGAATAGATTTTAAGTAAGTGCAGTGGAATAAACAAAAAGGTGTCTGACAGGATGGAGGACAGAAGTAGTTAACAACAGAATTGTTGATAGTACTAGGCACAAGGAGTTGATAATGTGACAAACATAGAAACAAACCATGGTACCTGAGGATGTGAAAATGACAACAGGAATGGCTGAGGGGGAGAGGGGCAGCAAAATCTTTGAAAAAAGACCTTCCTGGCCTGTGTCACGGATAGGTTCGGGAGACAACTTAAACCCTTGTGCCCTTTCCCTAACTGTCCATAATCGGTGTGTTTATCTTGGAAAGGAAGGTGGGTTTGAGTGCGTGGTCAATTTTAAAATAATCAGCAACAAACTTTTGTGGCTTTAAATTAAGAGTATTAGTTATTCACATATTCATCCAAAAGTCTAAACGCTGGCGTGATCGCTCACTCCCCCGTGCTCTCCTCTCCTCTCCTGTCCTCCTCTCTCTCTCTCTCTCTCCTCTCAAAGAATCACATGCTCAAAAGATACTGTTCAAGAGGATAGTGCACTTTTGCAAGTTGTAAACAAAAGTATAGTTCCTAGTTCATGTGTTTTGGCTTGTCCTTAGGTAAAACAGTCATTGCAGGCCCATTGATGAGGGTAATTTAGTCTGAAAAAATGGCGGAGGTGGTTCCAGTAGCTAGGGTCATATATCAGCATTGTTGCAGAATCCCCTTGAAGAGATGACTTATTCAGCAGATATAAAAATTGCTTACTATTGGATTTTTTTAACCAGAAGGTTAAGTTTCTGTTCTAATGAACACTGAAATGGAATGGCTGGGGAGACCTTTTTAAGATTGTTGAATTTGATTGATGGGATACAACTTGTTAGCGATAAATCTCCAATTGTGAATTATTTAATAAATTATTTGGTTCTCTCTAGACTTAACCATTAGGCAAGACTGAACACTACAGGTGGTAAAATCAAAAGGTTTATTGACAATAAAAGGTAGAAAGGTAGCAAGTTAAGGAGAGAAAAGACAAAGTTTCAATTAACGGTAAAAGGAAAAAGCTTAACTTAACAACTGAACAGACTTCTCACAGCTTCCTTGGGTGCTCATGCCAAAGCCATGGTATGATACTATCCCTCTGGTCACTCAGTAGGTGGATAAAATGCTAAAAAACTGCCTTCCCAAAACCTTCATTTTTATACCCTCAGCTCACGTTTTGTTATCGTGTTAGCCTAACTGTCATAATTGTTTAACTTAACTGTCTGCTAATTTATAATTGGTTCCTCACACCTGTTAGCATCTTCCCAAACGGTAATACAATGGGGTTACTCAAGATGTTTCATACTTGTGTAATGCCTCATCCTTTACCCGGCTTGGCCTAAATAGCCAAGTGGTTATGGTACTGGGTTTGTAATCCTAAGATCAAGAGTTCAAATCTCACACTGGCAAACTATGAATCAAGAGTTCAAATCTCACAATGGCAAACTATGAAACAATGTAACTTCATCTGAATAGGAACAGATGGAAAAGTGTTTGTACTCGAAAGAGTTACCTGCATGAGGCCCACTCCACGCGGCCAATGCCAACACTATGCAGTGTAATCATCAAGATCTCATCCTTTACCCATCGTAATGTAACTGCACAGTCATGAAGACTTCAGCTTGGTACACCTTTTGTTTCCAGACTGGTTTGAGAACCATCATTTATAACTCTTATAATGGACGATTGACATTTGTTTTATGTTTCATAGTTAGTATATTTAAAATCATTACATACTTTCTGGTATAGCCTTTTATTACCAGCCTTTACCAATACACCTATTGATTAAGTATTTATTCCTCAACTGTCTCACAACTGAGGCTCATTACTTGCCCAATTATTCCTGGCTGGTTTCAAGTAATGCAGTAACTGGTTACTTTTTAAAATGTCTCCTGGATTAATTCAAAATGGCTTCTTGACCACATTAGTTTACTATATTAAATAAGGTATTGAATCAAACTACAAAATGGTCAAGTCACACAGTAATTATTGACTTTATCAGTACGAACAAGATGGAACGGTGTCTGGGTTTTACAGGCGAAGATATCACTGCCTTGTTCTTCGGCTGCAGTGTTCCTTGCAGACTGACCAGTTTCTGTCTGATTCTTGGGGTAACAGATTTATTGTCTGAAGACCGTTTTGGTCACATGACCAACTGCTATTGTCCACCCAGAATGGTATGGAAGTCCAAAGCCATAGCTGCACGATGGGAGATAGGTGATGGCCAGTCACACTTATTTGTTAACTGGCTCCTGTAACTCTCTCTTTTATTAAACTTTGAACTTGGAGACGTAAAGTCTGGACATCAATTAGTTTAGTTTTAGTAAAACCACAAACAATGGCAGGTGTCAATATCAGAGCTGGGTTCCTTCTGTGTACAGAGAGAAAAAGCTAAAAAACTGCGGATGCTGGAAATCCAAAAAAAAAACAGAAACAGAAATACCTAGAAAAACTCAGCAGGTCTGGCAGCATCGGTGGAGAAGAGCATAGCTGACGTTTCGAGTCCACATGACCCTTTAACAGAACTAAGTAAAAATAGGAAATAGGTGAAATATAAGCAGGTTTAAGGGGGGAGGGAGGTTGTTGGGACAAGCAGCCGGTAATAGGTGGAGATAACCAAAAGATGTCACAGACAAAAGGGCAAAGAGTGTTGAAGGTGGTGATATTATCTAAAGGAATGTGCTAATTAAGAGTAGAAAGCAGGACAGACAAGGTACAAAGCACTAGTGGGGGTGGGGTGAAATAATACTAAAAGGTAGAGATAAACAATGGGTGGAAATACATTTAAAAATAATGGAAATAGGTGGGAAAGAAAAATCTATATAAATTATTGGAAAAAACAAAAAGGAGGGGGAAGAAACAGAAAGGGGGTGGGGATGGAGGAGGGAGTTCAAGATCTAAAATTGTTGAACTCAATATTCAGTCTGGAAGGCTGTAAAGTGTCTAGTCGGAAGATGAGGTGCTGTTCCTCCGGTTTGCGTTGAGCTTCACTGGAACAATGCAGCAAGCCAAGGACAGACATGTGGGCATGAGAGCAGGGTGGAGTGTTGAAATGGCAAGCGACAGGGAGATCTAGGTAATGCTTGTGGACAGACTAAAGGTGTTCTGCAAAGCGGTCACCCAGTCTCCTTTTGGTCTCTCCAATGTAGAGGAAACCGCATTGGGAGCAACGAATGCAGTAGACTTAAGTTGGGGGAAATGCAAGTGAAATGCTGCTTCACTTGAAAGGAGTGTTTGGGCCCTTGGACGGTGAGGACAGAGGAAGTGGAGGGGCAGGTGTTGCATCTTCTGCATTTGCATGGGAAGGTGCCGTGGGAGGGGGTTGAGGACCAGGGTGTCACGGATGGAATGATCCCTATGGAATGCCGCCGGGAGGGTGAAGGGAAGACGTGTTTGGTGGTGGCATCATGCTGGAGTTGGCAGAAATGGGCGGAGGATGATCCTTTGAATGCGGAGGCTGGTGGGGTGATAAGTGAGGACAAAGTGGACCCTATCATATTTCTGAGAGGGAGGAGAAGGCGTGAGGGCGGATGTGCGGGATATGGGCCGGACACGGTTGAGGGCCCTGTCAACCACCGTGGGTGCAAAACCTCGGTTAAGGAAGAAGGAGGACATGTCAGAGGAACTGTTTTTGAAAGTGTCGTGGAAAGTTCATGGTGAAGAGGAGGCGGTTGGGGCAGGGAACTGGAAATTGTTGATGTGACATAAGGTGTCTGGCTGAACTTGTTCTCACACTGAACAATTTCTGCTTTAAGTCCTCTTTCTCCTGTACATCGATGATAAATTCGGTGCTGCTTCATGCTCTTGTCGGGACCTGGAAAAATTTATTAATTTTGCTTCCAATCTCCACCCCTCCATCATTTTCACATGGTCCATCTCTGACACTTCCCTTCCCTTCCTTGACCTCTCTGTCTCAATCTCTGGTGATAGACTGTCCACCAATATCCGTTACAAGCCTACCGACTCCTACAGCTACCTCAACTACAGCTCCTCACACCCCGCTTCCTGTAAGGACTCCATCCCGACACCTTATTCTCTCAGTTCCTTCGCCTCCATCGCATCTGTTCTGATGATGCCACTTTCAAAAACAGTTCCTCTGACATGTCCTCCTTCTTCCTTAACCGAGGTTTTCCACCTACGGTCGTTGACAGGGCCCTGAACTGTGTCCAGCCCATCTCCCGCGCATCCGCCCTCACACCTTCTCCTCCCTCCCAGAAACATCATAGGGTCCACTTTGTCCTCACTTATCACCCCACCAGCCTCCGCACTCAAAGGACCATCCTCCACCCATTTCCGCCAACTCCAGCATGATGCCACCACCAAACACGTCTTCCTTTCACCCCCCCCCCCCCCCCCCCCCGGCGGCATTCTGTAGGGATCGTTCCATCCGTGACACCCTTGCCCTCAACCCCCTCCCACGGCACCTTCCCATGCAAACGCAGAAGATGCAACACCTGCCCCTTCACTTCCTCCCTCCTCACGGTCCAAGGGCCCAAACACTTCTTTCAAGTGAAGCAGCATTTCACTTGCACTTCCCGCAACTTAGTCTACTGCATTCGTTGCTCCCAATGCGGTTTCCTCTACATTGGAGAGACCAAACGCAGACTGGGTGACCGCTTTGCAGAACACCTTCAGTCTGTCCACAAGCATTACCCAGACCTCCCTGTCGCTTGCCATTTCAACACTCCACCCTGCTCTGTTGCCCACATGTCTGTCCTTGGCTTGCTGCATTGTTCCAGTAAAGCTCAACGCAAACCGGAGGAACAGCACCTCATCTTCCGCCTAGGCACTTTACAACCTTCCAGACTGAATATTGAGTTCAACAATTTTAGATCTTGAACTCTGTCCTCCATCCCCACCCCTTTCAGTATCTTCCCCCTCCTTTTTGTTTTTTCCAATAATTTATATAGATTTTTCTTTTCCCACCTATTTCCATTATTTTTAAATGTATTTCCACCCATTGCTTATCTCTACCTTTTAGCCCTTTTAGTATCATTTCACCCCACACCCACTAGTGCTATCTGTACCTTGTCTGTCCTGCTTTCTACTCTTAATTAGCACATTCCTTTAGATAATATCACCACCTTCAACACCTTTGTCCTTTTGTCTGTGACATCTTTTGGTTATCTCCACCTATTACTGGCTGCTTGTCCCAACAAATCCCCCCCCCCTTAAACTTGCTTATATTTCACCCATTTCCTATTTTTACTTAGTTCTGTTGAAGGGTCATGAGGACTCGAAACGTCAACTGTGCTCTCCTCCACCGATGCTGCCAGACCTGCTGAATTTTTCCAGGTATTTCTGTTTCTGTTTTTGTTCCTTCTGTGTACACCCAGTCAAGGGAGAGACCCCCACCATTGTTATTTAATCAGGAACTTTCTGGAGCCTTGAGGCAGAAATTGCAGAAGTCACCTGACCTTTGGCAGCCATGTTAACAGTCTCCTGAGTGTCTATCTTTAAATAAAAGACTATTCCAGAAATTTATGTAATGAATGTAGTCCATGTGGAAAGGTATGAATTCGACATACTGTCACTGGGCATGACACCTGGATTTTGCCTGATGTTCCATGTTTTCCCCACCACCCTCTGCTATTCTGCTGTAATAATATATCCCTCTTCTGAACCCATCTTTTGTTTCCAGATTTGTTTCTATTCATTCTCCATAAATGCAGCCTGGTCTGCTGAGAGTTTCTAGCACCTTCTATTTTCATTTCAGATTTGAAACATTCACATTATTTTACTTTTGTCACAGGAGATCTGCTGGCTTTTAAATGCTTTGTTGAAAGTTTCTCATTCTGTACCAACAACAAATCAGTGAAGGGATTGCAAGTTTTTCAGAACCGAGAGCCAGAGTCTAGTCTGTTGGTTTTGCTGCTTCTTGGTTGGCCCTGTGTGTTGGTTGCTGTTGTGGAGTATTTTAAACCAGCATTCAACACAGGGCTTTTCGCTCAAATGTCAAGCAGCCTTTATTGTTTACAGCGGTGGGGAGACCATCTCTACTGGTAAACCAGGAGACCTCTCCAACAATAGAGTTTCAAGCAGTTTATATACTACAGAACTGATACGATTAAAAGGACTGGGATTTGGACATCACAACAATGACACAGGATAACCACCATATGTAATCTAATTAAGACATGGAGGAGGCCATTGTCACAACCAGATGGCCCTAGACAACGTCCATTCACCCCTGTCACGGAAGAAGAGAAATCTTTTACACAAAGATCAACTTTGGAGCAAGAGACAACTCACCTTGGTAGGCCTCACAGAGGCTGAGCATTAACTCGCTGACACTACCTCCTACCTCCCCCTGGACCATGACCCCACCACTGAACATCAAGCCATTGTTTCCAGGACTGTCACTGACCTCATCTCCTCTGGAGATCTTCCCTCCACAGCTTCCATAGTCACCCAACCTTGGACAACCTGCTTCTACCTCCTACCCAAAATCCACAAACAGGCCTGTCCCGGCAGACCGATCGTGTCAGCCTGTTCCTGCCCCATGGAACTCATTCCTTGCTATCTTGACTCCCTTCCCTCTCCCCTTGTCCAGTCTCTTCCCACCTACATCCACGATTCCTCTCACGCCCTACATCATATCAATAATTTCTAGTTCCCTGGCCCCAACTGCTGCCTCTTCACCATGGACGTCCAATCCCTCTACACCTCCATCTCCGCAACTTCCTCGAACAGATGCCCGAACAATCCCCATCCACCACTACTCTCCTCTGTCTGGCTGAACTTGTTCTCTCACTGAACAATTTCTCCTTAAACTCGTCTCACTTCCTCCAAATAAAAGGTGTGGCTATGGGTACCTGCATAGGCCCCTGTTATGCCTGTCTCTTTTTGGGGTATGTGGAACGTTCCTTGTTCCAGTCCTGCTCAGGCCCCCTCCCACAACTCATCCTTCAGTACATCGACGACTGCTTCGGTGCCGTTTC
This sequence comes from Carcharodon carcharias, assembly GCF_017639515.1. NCBI lineage: Eukaryota > Metazoa > Chordata > Chondrichthyes > Lamniformes > Lamnidae > Carcharodon > Carcharodon carcharias. Next base: position 31,827,011 of record NC_054476.1, on the reverse strand, counting down.
ATGCTCTTGTCTGGATCTGGAAAAATTTATTAATTTTGCTTCCAATTCCCACCCCTCCATCATTTTCATGTTGTCCATCAGTGTCACTTCCCTTCCGTTCCTTGACCTCTCAGTCTCAATTTCTGGTCATTGACTGTTCACCAATATTCATTACAAGCCTACCGACTCCCACAGCTACCTTGACTACAGCTCCTCACGCCCGACTTCCTGTAAGGACTCCATCCCATTCTCTCAGTTCCTTCACCTCCGTCATATCTGTTCTGATGATGCCACTTTCAAAAACAGTTCCTCTGACATGTCTTCCTTCTTCCTTAACCAAGGTTTTCCACCCACGGTGGTTGACAGGGCCCTCAACCGTGTCTGGCCCATCTCCCGCTCATCCGCCCTCACACCTTCCTCTCCCTTCCAGAACCATGATAGTCCTCACTTATCACCCCACCATCCTCCGCATTCAAAGGATCATCCTCCACCATTTCCGCCAACTCTAGCATGATGCCACCACCAAACACATCTTCCCCTCACCACCCTGGCGGCATTTCGCAGGGATCGTTCCCTCCGGGACACCCTGGTCCACTCCTCCATCACCCCCTACACCTCAACACCCCCACACCACAACACCTTCCCAGGCAACCGCAGAAGGTGCAACACCTGTCCCTTTACTTCCCCACCTTCTCACTGTCCAAGGGCCCAAACACTCCTTTCAAGTGAAGCAGCATTTCACTTGCACTTCCCTCAACTTAGTCTACTGCATTCGTTGCTCCCAATGCAGTCTCTTCTACATTGGAGAGACCAAATGCAGATTGGGTGACCGCTTTGCGGAACTCCTTCGGTCTGTCCGCAAGCATTACCCAGACCTCCCTTTTGCTTGCTGTTTCAACACGCATCCTGCTCTCATGCCCGAATGTCCATCCTTGGCTTGCTGCATTGTTCCAGTGAAGCTCAATGCAAATTGAAGGAACAGAACCTCATCTTCCGACTAGGCACTTTAAAGCCTTCCGGACTGAATATTGAGTTCAACAACTTTAGATCATGAACTCTCTCCTTCCCCAACCCCTTTTTTTCAATAATTTATATATATTTTTCTTTTCCCATATATTTCCGTTATTTTTATATGTATTTCCACCCATTGTTTTATCTCTATCTTTTAGCCTATTTTGATTCCCCCCACCCCACCCCACCCCCACTAGGGCTATCTGTCCCTTGCTCGTCCTGTTTTCCACCCTTAATGTCCCCATTAGCACATTTCTTAGCCAATATCACCACCATCAACACCTCTTCGTCCTTTTGTCTATGACATCTTTTGGCAATCTCCACCTATCACTGGCCCTCTATCCAGCTCTACCTGTCCCACCCCCCCTTAAACCAACTTATATTTCTCCTCTTTTTTCTATTTTTCCTTAGTTCTGATGAAGAGTCATTCAGACTCGAAACGTTAACTGTGTTCCTCTCCGCAGATGCTGTCAGACCTGCTGAGTTTTTCCAGGAATTTTTGTTTTTCATCTTGGTAGGATCCATTGTCTGCAGCTATGGAAATAACATCAGCACCAAGCAGGTCTGTCCAGATCAGACTTGCTGGATCAAAGCAGGTGCTGAGCACCAATCATCCAGCAAGATGTCCTCAGGAAGAAGAGCTCTGATGAAGAGTCATACGGACTCGAGGTGTTAACTCTGTCTTTCACTCCACAGATGTTGTCAGACCTGCTGAGTTTTTTCCAGCATTTTTTGTTTTTGTTTCAGATTTCCAGCATCCGCAGTATTTTGCCTTTTATATTAAGAAGTCCTTAGGAAATGTATTTGTGATATTGTTTACTGAAACAAACTGTGTGACTCTCGCATCTGCAATAAAGTTGCCTTGTTGCTTTTGCACCTAATAAGCTTAGCTTTCGAGAATCATTTTAACCCCATAATTGCTGTACGGCTCGAAAGCCCCACTTCAGTTACATTGTTATATTATTCATAAAGAGTTAGGAACCTCATGACTGGAGTGTATCAGGCCATCAGCTACATGGAGAGCTGCAAGCCATACATTCAATGAAGCTCCAGCATTTTGAGTCTAACGTGTGATTATTTCTAACTTATGGGAATCAGAAGACTCTCAACATGGTAGCAGCAGGTTATCTGTGAGTAAAGTCCCAAATATTTTGAAGAAATTTAATTCTAAATTGGCTTGAAAATTCAACTCAAATTAGTGCCAGAGACAGAGGGAAAAAAAACTGAGTGAATCGTGTGAAAATAAAATGACTGCTGCAGCATTAAACAGCTCCAGCCCCCGATGAATTGGGAGGCTGATGTCTCGGAAGTATTTGAGAAATTTAAACAAAAATGCGGACTGATATTCAGTATCTTTCTGAAGGGCACAGGTGAAGAGGAAAGGATCAGCTATATCCTTATGTGGGCAGGAGAGAAAGGGTTAAATATGTTGAGTAGCTGGGAGCTGAGTGATGAGGACAGCAGAAAACCAGACAAATTTTGAAAAATTCAATACACATCTCCAGCTAAAGTCAATTTATTGGATCTACAGATATGAATTTTAAGACCCGAGGCAGGAATCGGGTGAGCCTGCTAAATATTTCATCATAAGATTGAAAAATGCAGCCAAAAATGTAAATTCAAAGACACAAATGAGAGGCTGCTAGATCAGCTCGTTCGGGGCTCTGCACACCCTGAAAGACAAAGAGTCATTTGGAAAAGACAAGCTAACAGTATCACCTGCTGTAGACACTGCTAGAGCACATGAAGCCATGAGTAGACAGGTGAAGACACTGACAGCCCTAATGGCTAGCTTTCATTTAAATCAAGAGAAAGGCAGCAGGATTGATACAGTGAAACGGAGATAAAGGAATGCACACCAGACAAAGAGAAAGATATGCAAGCAATCCAAATGACCATGAATTCACAGACGGACGGAAATGTCCTGCATATGGATCAAACTGCAAAGCTTGTGGAAAGCCCAGTCACTGGAAAAAGATGTACAGAACAAAGAAGGAAGCTGGTAAATGATTTATCAGAGTCAAACTAGAGATGAGACCAACAAATGATCCAGGGATGGCCTAATAAGATACAGCAAGCACAGCCATATGGCAATACTGGTCTTTTAGAGATGACATCTCACTAGAAGATGGTGTTCTGCTAGCTGGAACCAGAATAATCGTCCCCAAAAAGATGCAGCAAGAACTTCTCCAGAAGATACATAAAGGCTATGGAGAAGTATAAGCTCAGAGCCACATTATTTGTGTACTGGATACATATCTACAAATAAATTGAAAGAATGGTGTCCACATGCAATGTGTGTCAGAAGTACAGAAATACACAGCAGAAAGAGGAGATGAGAGTGACTGAAGTCCCACCCAGACCGTGACACACTGTGGGAACTGATTTATTCACACACAATCAAGAATGGCATCAAATACTTCCCTTTTATCTGAAAGATGAAAGATTTGAGAGCTACAACAATCATCTCAGCAGTACGGGTTTTGTTCATTGAGCAACAGATTTCAGAAAGAATAATTCAATTTGCCTCCAGAGAATTTAAGAAATTTGTTGAACGGTATGGGTTCAACATCACCTCATCACCATATTATCCAAAGGGACGCGGGTTTATAGAAGGATACGTACAGATGGTCAAGCGAATCCTCATGAAATGCCGAGAGACGAATGAAGACCTGAACCTTGCCTTATTGTCACTCCGATCTACATCTCTCGAGGCTGACGTCCCTGCAGAGATGTTTGATGGAAGAAAGTATGAGACAACTCTGCCAAACAAGATACTCTCTCCAAGTGACCAGGAGGAAGTAAGATGACAACTCACTGCACAGGTAGAAGGAGGTCAACACTTCAACAAGAATGCTAAATCCCCACCTGAGTTGTTGAAAGGACAAACTGGACATATACAGGATCCAATCATGAAAACCTGAAACCCAGCAAAGGTGGTTGTTGAAGCTGAGACTCCAAGGCTGTGCATTATCGAGACTAAAACTGGTAAGCAAATGAGAAGGAATAGAGTCCATATTTAAGCAGTACCTGAGCTTGCAAAGCAGAAAAGATCATCAACGCCAGCAACATCACCAGTAAATGATAGAGCATTAACATCAAGCACGGGTCCTACAACACCAGGGGCAACATACATAACATTGTCTGTGCAGCGTGCTAATTCACCACTGAGATGAATGCCAAATTCACAAGGTGGAGGCACAATACCCGTACACCCAAGCGATAACTATGAATAATGTTTTTCTGAGAAAAGAAAACTAGACTGTTAAGGGGATCGGTTATTTTATGAAAGTCTATTGTTAATCGTCTTTACTTTAAATTATTTTTCTAATGATTGGAACATTTATTGATAAAGAGGCATATTTTTTTTAAAGGAAAGAGGGATGTTATGTTATTTGTAAAGAGCTGGGAACTAATTGTTATGTGAATATATATCCCTGTCACTGCATTCATGTGCTGAGTAACAATGTATCAGTTCACCAGCCACATGGAAGCTGTAGGAAATATACTTGATGAATTTTGAATCTAAAGCGTGATTATTTCTAATTTAGGAAACCGGAAGACATAACTGTGGTTGAGTGTTGTGGCTCCTGGTTAGCCCATTGCGTTGGCTTTTGGACTCTTGGTTAGTTCAGTATGTTGGGTGTTGGTGGTTAGTCTGGTGTTTTAGTTGCATTCTCAGCCATAGCTCATGCTACAGATCACCTTTATCGTGAAACATAAGTGAAAAGGTCCAGCCTGACCCTGCTCCTGTTAACAACTGGCTGCTTGTGCAGAGCAATTCATTGCCCCGATCAGATTTACACATCATATGAGTAGGTTTTAAGGGGGCCGAAGTTGAAATGTAAAAATATAAGCATGAAGCACAATAGGCTTGTCTGTTCCTTAAGGAATACTAGTTAGATATGAGCTGTATGGCAGCTTGGCTCAGCTGGTAGGTCTCTTGACTGTGAGTCAGAAGATTGTTCAAGGCTCAAAACAAAATCTTGGCTGACTTTATTGTCAGTGTTAAACTTGGAGTGCTACTTTGTGCAAACAAAAGCCCTGACAGTCATTACACTAAAGCTCCCATCTGCCTGTTCAGGTGGATGAAGAAGAGTTGGGAGTTCTGGTCAATATTCTTCTCTTAGCAGTTCCATTCATTTGCTGTTTATGGGATCTTGCTATGCACAAGTTAACTGCTGTTTAATGATCGTGACTGCACTCGAAAATGAACCGATTGGGTGTGAAGTATTTTGGACCTTCCAAGAATGCAGAAGGCCCCACACAAATGCCAAGTTCTTACCCTATAATTCCCACATTTTAGAGTCATCAGCCATGGTCAGTTGAAGTGCCAAACATAAAAAGTGGGATACAAAAGGGAATGGAAATATAGATGTTACTTTTGTACAGAATTAAAACCGAGACCATGATCAGGAATGTGAACCACTCAGGACAAGATTAACCCATTGCACTTGGGGAATGCTGAAGCAACATATGTCAAAGCTGGATACAAACATGGAATTCAGTTTTTACTGATCATTTCCTATTCCCCTTGCTACAGAAGTATTGTTAAGGGAAAGGAAGATTTGCATTGATATAGTGCCTTTCATAACCTCGGGACATTCCGTAGCGCTTTACAGGTAATTAAATATTTTTTGAAGTGGAGTCACTGTTGTAATACAGGAAATGTGATATGGGATATTTTATGTCCATCTGAGAAGGCAGATGGGCCTTTGGTTCAATGTCCTGCCTGACAAATGGTTCCTTTGACTGAACAGCACTCCCTAAATGCTATACTGGGAGTGCATTATCCCAGGAAATCCTCTTCAACAGTTGTATCCTCGTTGCTTGGTTTTAGTGAAGATTGTCAGTGCACCTCTCTCTTTCATATAAAGGTTCTTGTTTTAGTCTGGGTACGGTTCTGACAAGAATACCTGGAAGGGCTGACACTTGAATGTTGCAAATTGAAATTCTGAAGATAGAAAAGAGTGGGCTGGATAATTTCTGATCCAAAGGATAATATATTTCTGAACTTTGATCACTGGGCATATCATTCCATGTGTTATCATTAAATTCAAGCCTTCAGAATAATACTGTAGTGACAGAGTTTTGCCACTAGAGGCATTTTATGCCAGCACTACCTCTAGTGGCAGTAGACTCACATTGTAATGTTTCAACCTGCAGGTCCAACAACATTTTTCTTTTCATCCTTGGGTCTTTATTCAAAACAGGCAAATCCTCAGGCACTAGGATCTCCCCGATGAAAATTCTTGGCAAAGTAGTTAGGTACTATACAGGATCATTGAAACAGCATCAGTAGCTGGGCAAAAAGCAAGAATACAGCATATCAAATCCTATTACATTAGAGAAGAGTGAGAGGAGATTTGATGAAGTAGTTCAAAATCTTGAGGGATTTGGACAGAGCAGATAGGGAGAAGCTGTTTTCGATCATTGAAGGTTCGATAACCAGAGGAAAAACTTTTTTTACTCAGCAGTTGGTAGGGATCTGGAGTACACTGCTTGAGAGTGTGATGTAGATTCAATCCTAAAGAGAAAAACATTGCAGGATACAGGGAAAAGGCAGGGGAGCAGCACTTGGTGAATTGCTCTTGCAGAGAGCCAACACAGATGCAATGACCCGAATGGCCTCCTCCTGTGCTGTAATTCTTCTATGATTCTAACTTGGAGATACTCAATCCCATAGACTCTACAGGAAGCCACCTGGTGATAAGTCCATGGAGATAAGACATTCCAAAAAAAGTCAAAGTTGTGGCGTTAGAATCATACAGCATGGTAAGAGGCCATTCCCCGCACCCCAGGCCAAGCTGTTCCAGTACAGCTATAACATTGGCATCTACTGGCCATGTGGAAAATTGCCCAGGTATGTCCTGTGTACACAAAGGACAAATCCAACCCAGCCAATTACCGCCTCATCGGTCTACTCTCAATCATCAATAAAGTAATGGAAGGGATCATCAACAGTGCTATCAGGTGGCACTTGCTTAGCAATAACATGCTTACCGATGCCCAGTTTGGATTCAGCCAGGTCACTCAGCCCCAGACCTCATTACAGCCTTGGTTCAAACATGGACAAAAGAGCTGAACTCCTGAGGTGAAGTGAGAATGACTGCCCTTGACATCAAGGCTGCATTTGACTGCGTGTGGTGTCATGGAGCTCTAGAAAAACTGGAGTCAGAGCTCTCCCGTGGTTAGAGTCATACCTAGCGTAAAGGAAGATGGTTGTGGTTGTTGAAGGTCAGTCATCTCAGCTCCAGGACATCACTACAGGAGTTCCTCAGGGTAGTGTCCTCGGCCCAACCATCTTCAGCTGCTTCATCAATGACCTCCCTTCCATCTTAAAGTCAGACGTGGGGATGTTCACTGATTGCACAATGTGCATCATTCACAACCCCTCAGATACTGATGCAATCCATGTCCAAATGCAGCAAGACCTGGACAATATCCAGGCTTGGACTGATAAGTAGAAAATGACATTCGCACCACACAAGTGCCAAGCAATGATCATCACTAACAAGAGAGAATCCAACCATCGCCCCTTGATGTTCAATGGCATTACCATCACAGAATCCCCCACTGTCAACATCCTGGGGTTTACCATTGACTAGAAACTGAACTGGACTTGCCATATAAATACTGTGGCTACAAGAGCTGGTCAGAGGCTAGGAATCCTGCATGAGTAACTCAACTCCTGACTCTCCAAAGCCTGTCCACCATCCACAAGGCATAAGTCAGGAGTGTGATGGAATAGTCTCCACTTGTCTGGTTGAGTGCAGCTCCCACAACACTTGAGAAACTTGACACCATCCAGGACAAAGCAGCCTGCTTGATTGGCACATTCACAAACATTCACTCCCTCCACCACCAATGCACAGTACCAGCAGTGTGTACCATCTACAAGATGCACTGCAGGAATTCACCAAGGCTCCTTAGACAGTACCTTCCAAACCCACGACCACTACCATCTTTAAGGACAAGGGCAGCAGACAGATGGGTACACCATCACCTGGAAATTCCCCTCCAAGTCGTTCACCATCCTGACTTGGAAGTATATCGCCGTTCCTTTGCTGGTCAAAATCCTGGAATCCCTCCCTAATAGCACTGTGGGTGTACCTACGCCAAATGGACTGCAGCAGTTCAAGAAAGCTGACCACCAGCTTCTCAAGGGCAACTATGGATGGACAATAGTGCTGGTTCAGCCAGTGAAGCCTGCATTCTGTGAATGAATAAATAAAAATCATACCTGTGCCAGCACTCTGAAACAGCAATCTGATTAGCCCTGCTCCACTATGCTTTTCCCAAAACCCTGCAAATATTTCCTTTCTAAGTATATATCCAATTACTTTTATGTTTGTGAAGCAGAAATGGTATATTGGCATGGAAAGGTAATTTGTTATAAGATTGTAGCTAAAATTCAGAGCGGAAATTGATTGGATTCTTGACTTTCTGTGACCCGAGATTGTTAAAGTTGTCACTGGAATGAAATTTAAAGAAGTATTCTCCCTTGGTACTCTAATTCCTCAATCAGTTAAACATTAAAACGAGGTATGTCTAGAATAGAATATATTTATTAAACATAAACCAATTTGTTCAACTTATTGGACAATGATGAAAAGAATTTGCATTTATATAGCATCTTTCATAATCCTAAAAATTCTGAAGTAATTTTGAAGTGTAGTCACTGTTGCAATGTAGGAAATGCTGCAGCCAATTTGCAAGATCCCACAAACAACAATGCAGCAATGACCAGATCATTTATTTTGATGCTGTTGGTTGAGGGATATATAGCACCACAGGATCTTTTATCTCCATATGAATAAGCAGATAGGGTCTTGGTTTAACATCTCATTGGAAAAATGGCACGAAGAAGTGTAGCAATCCTTCAGCACTGCACAGTAGTGTGAGCCTAGATCTTGTTGTTGAAGTCCCTAGAGTGGGACTTGAAGCAACAACTTTAGGGCTCAAGAGGTTAGAGTGCTGCCCACTGAGACACTGCAATACAAGCATATGTCTGCATATTAAGGCAGAAGGACTACAGAATGGTGCCACTGTGTGCAGAAGAGCAGTTTCTCAATGTCATCTAGCATTCGGACTTGTGCTGACTTGGTCTGTTCTCAATTATGTCGCTACAGGTTAACTCATGACATTAGTTTGGAGGAGTTCGAAGATGAAGACTTGTCTGAAATAACAGATGAATGTGGGATAAGTCTGCACTGTAAGGATGGCCTGGCTACAAGGGTAAGAGTTTGTGAGCTGTGAGTACGCTGTGAATGTTAACCCGTGGCTGTACCTCATCTTGATGGTATGGAATGGGGAAACATTGGGTGAGCAAAGCCTTAACTGCACCAATAACCTCTCTCTTGATGGGTCCTAACCAAAATGATGGGAAGATGCAAGTGGTTAAGTAGAAAGACAATTGAATGGATTTTACTTTGCTACTCATGTAGTAATGCAAATATAACCTGGAGAAAATTGCTTGCCAATTCTTAGAAAAGTGAAAGACTTCTGGCAATTACCTCTGTCCAGCATTTTGCATGCAATGTTAAGTTGTAATCAGAATCACAGTCATGTCTGGAAAAGCTTGGAGGTACAATTAATAACCATGAGGGCCATACTGTTAACTCTGTCACAGCACCACAAGTGGCCAGTCCTGGAGTTGCGTATGTGCTCTCAATAAGTTCCAGACAACTGGTGTTTCTGGATTTCTGAATTCCAGATTTGAGAGGTTACATTGTATCAGTAATGGTGTACATGAAGCTACCAGATTGGTTTAAAAACCCATCTTGTTCACTACGTACTTGGGGGGAGGCAACCTGCAGTCCTTGCCCAGCCTGGCCTGTGTGTGACTCCAGACCCACAGTAACATGGTTGACTTGTATCTGCCCTCTGAAATGGCCTAGTAAGCCATCAGTTGTATTCAAGAAGGCAGCTCACTACCGCCACCTCGAGGACAATTAAGGATAATAAATGTTGGCTTTGCTAGTGACACCCACATCCTGTGAATGAATAAAAAATATCACTAGGAGAATATAGGGTTATTGGATTATGAGATGGTTTATGACAACTATTGAGATAGAAATTATAATGTAATTTAAAATGGAATTGTATAAGTATTTGAAAAAGAGCCATATGAAAGGATATGGGAAATAGGCAGAGAGCCTTAAGGTAGCGGGATAGGTAGATAAGATGGTTAAGAAGGCATATGGGGTACTTGCCTTTATTAGCCGATGCATAGAATACAAGAGCAGGGAGGTTATGCTGGAACTGTATAAAACACTGATTAGGCCACAGCTAGAGTATTGAGTGCAGTTCTGGAATCCGCATTATAGGAAGGATGTGATTGCACTAGAGAGAGTGCAGAGGAGATTTACCAGGATGTTGCCTGGACTGGAGAGTTTTAGTTATGAGGAGAGATTGGTTATTTTCCCTGGAGCAGAGGAGATTGAGGAGGGACATGATTGAAGTGTATAAAATGATGAGGGGCATAGATAGGGTAGACAGGAAGGAACTTTTCCTCTTGGTGGAGGGATCAGTAACCGGGGGCATAGATTTTAAGGTAAGGTGCAGGAGGTTTAGAGGGGATGTGAGGAGGAATTTTTTCACTCAGAGGGTGGTGGGAATCTGGAACTCACTGCCTGAAAGGGTGGTAGGGGCAGAAACCCTCATAACATTTAAGAAGTATTTGGATGTGCACTTGCATGGCATACAAGGCTATGGGCCTAGTGCTGGAAAATGGGTTTAGAAGAGTTAGGTACTTGTTAGGTGCAGACTCGATGGGTTTTTTCTGTGCTGTAGACCTTTATGACTTTAAATGGGATGCAGGTAGATGGGGCAAATGAATTCTGTATAACGCCTTTCTCAAGCTCCGGACTCCTCCAAGTGCGTTGTAATGAATGAAGTACTTTTGAAGTGTAGTAACTGTTATAACTAAGGAGAAGATAGCTCTTAATTAATAACTGACACAAGACACAGGGACAGTGGATCAAGTGACTTCCTTCTAGGCTGTAATTTTTATGAAGCTGTGATTCAGCTTGCTGCTGCTACACTTAATACCCTTTGTAATGTCCATGATTTCAAAAATTTGTATGCTGAGGTGTGCCTCAAAAACTGAGAGGATATGGAAAAAATATTGCAGAGGAGAGTAATCCCTGGACTTGTCGTATCCAAATGCACCTTGCTATGAATATTGGTTCTCGGTTCAGTAACACCTTAAATTTAGAATTCCCTTGCCCTTCTCCATCTCTGTAACCTCCAGTTCTACAATGTCGTAAAATACCATGAGGCCTTTCAAATGAGGATTATCGGACAAAATTGTGCACTGAGCCACATAAGGAGATATCAGGACAGATCAAACTTGATCAAAGAGCACCTTACAAAAGGAGAGAGAGGTAGAGAGGTGAAGAGATGGAGGGAATTTCAGAGCTTAGGGCCCAGGCAGCTGAAAGCATGGCTGGCATTGACGGAGTGAAGGAAATTGGGAATGCACAGGACGCTAGATTGGAGGAAGGCAGGATGTTGCCTCATAGATACAGTGACCTCTGTTACTTCATTGAAGGGTGCATTTACATCTGCTACTCCTCCAAAACAATGAGTCTCTTAGACTTGGTATTTCTACAGGCAAGACATTGATCAGACTGCATGTGTATTGCTTAAGGGGTTCTAGGCAGCCAAACTTTACCTGATGTTTTGTCCTCCAAGAAAATCGATCTTTCTGACACCAGGGAGAATGACCTCCTGAATGTCTTGATTCACTTTGCAGCTTAGACTGTGACCCATCAGCCATGTCAGCAAAACCAAAGCTCAGAGCTAATTGTCAGGAGGACAATTGTCCAGCCCCGTGTCAGCAAAAGCTGAAATATAGTCCCAGTTTAATACTGTACTTGGACCAGTCAAGGGCAGGCAGAGCACTTTGTAAACTAACTATCCTATTGGAAAATCTGCTGAACTTATTTGCGGTACTGCATTTGCTTTGGTTTTATCAACCCAGACAAGAGAACGGAATACTGATGAATAGGATTCTGATACACAGGCAAGCCTGTCCTAGCCATGGACTCCAGCAGTTCAAGAAGGCAGCTCACTGCCACCTTCTCAGGGCAATTAAAGATGGGCAACAAATGCTTACCTAGCCAGTGACCCCCACATCCCATGAAAGAATGGAAAAAACACCACTTAAAGAGCACCGTAATCATTAAAACCCTGACTGCAATATACCCTTTGCCTCCCTCTGCTTTGTTGGGTAGCACTCTCATCACTGAGACAGAAACTTAAGTTTATGCTCCACAAAATCCAGGCTGATGTTCCCAGTGAAGAACTCCGAGAGTGCTGCACCGTCAGAGATGCTGTCTATCGCATGAGACTTTAAACTGAAGCCCAGTTGGCCTCTCGGAGAGAAGTAAAAGATCCCATGGCACTATTTTGAAGAAGAGCAGAGGAATTTTAATCGTTGACCTGGGTAATATTTATCCCAGATGGGACAGTGAAATCAAAGATGATAGATGCATAGTTGTGCTCAGAAGGCTCGGGTGTTTGTTAACAAGTCAGAGGTTTCTGTTTTGAGACCAAGACTTAAGGTAATTTGCAAAAGCACCAGAGCTAAGATAAGATTTCTTCCAAGTAGTGAGTTGCTTTCTGGAATACCCTGTCTAAAAGGGCAGTGGAAGCAGATTTAATTATAAGTTTAAAAAAGGGAATTGGATAATTAATTGAGGCAAAAATATTCAGAGGGCTATAGGGAAAGAACAGGGGAATGGGACTAATTGGATAGTTCTTTAAGCAGCTGTCACAGACCTGTTGAGCTGTATGGTCTCTTCCTGTGCTATATCATTCTATAATTTCAGCATTAAACGGAGTAGCTACAGTACTCGAGTTGAGAAACAAGACTGAATGTGTGTGATGTTGTGCTCATTCATTTCTATATGTTTTAAGTCCATGTGTTGTACATCGATGATAGTCTCAAAAATGTTACTGGCATCCAAAGCCCATAGGAAGGATGATTGTTTCTTTATGTCATTAAAACATCATCTGATATCTGGACATCTTCTTCTAAACTTTGTAGTATGCCCTGGTATCCCAATTCTGCCTCATCTTCTGTTCTTCATCTCATCTGCAGTTGCATATAGAGGAGAAATATTTTCATTGAAAGGGTTGTGAATCTTTGGAATTCTCCACCCCAGATCTACTGTGGATGCTCAATCGTTGAGTATATTCAAGACAGAAATTGATAGATTTTTTGGACTCGAAGGCAATGAAACGATATGGGGTTAGTGCTGAAACGTGCAGCTGGGGTAGATGATCAGGCATGAGCTTCTTGAATGGTGAAGCAGGCTCAAAGGGCTGCGTGGCCTACTTTTCCTCCTATTTCTTGTGCGCTTCTGTAGATTAGGGTCAAGGTTAGTTCACTAACCCTCCTGTGAAACAGTTTGAGGTGTTTTATTTCATTAAATGTGCTATATAAATGCAAGTTGTTGTAGAATAATGATGTATCAGTGTTATAGCTGAGTTATCTATGGCCTCATTTCTGGCTTGCTAAAGTAGTTACAGTAGTTATTGAAAAAAGTGCTGATTTAGTGAATTGACTTGTCATCCACGTTAAATGTCTACTGTTTGGGCTTATGTTAGAGCATTGCTGATTGACTAGTCTGCCTGGCTCATTCCTTTTCTAATATTTGTACTTCTGTTATTTGTATATCACAATAAGTAGGCTGGAACTTCCCAGCATCACCACCCGCCAACCCCCCCCAACCGTGATGGGCCCAGTGAGCCATTGAAATCTCCATTCACACCGGTGGGATGGGAAGATCCTGCCTGTGTGAGGGGCTGAAAAATTCTGGCCATACTTTCCCCACCCCACCCAAAACCAAGTGATTCCCCCAGAGGGGTGAAAAAACTGCAATAAAAAAAACCATCAAAGTCAAGTGTGATGCTGAAATTTATAGTATGACATTTGAAGTGTGACACTGTCTTCAAACAGAGGAGTGGATGAGGGAGGCAGTTTAATTCTGTGAACAGGCTGTGTGCAGGCAGGGTGTACCAGAAAGCCCTGGATCATCAGCCTACGGCCTTACAATCTACATCGGACGTAGGCCCTACCCAGATGATCACATAACATGAATTGACTCCCAACCACTGTCACCATTAAATGTAAGTAGATGTGAATTACAGACTGGACTTCTTGGCAATGAATGGGTGGAGATTTTATGGATGAAGACTGATCTAAGGCAGGGTAATTGAATTTAGATCGATAAAACACCTGAAAACGTACAGCTCTGAACCAGAAATGCTTGACTTGGGACTAGGGAAGCAAGTAATTGCTGCAAAGATTACAAATTGGTCGTGGGTCAATATTAGATTCAGCGACTTTCTCTCCTAACGTATAATTGTGTGGACAGTTCCTCACCGACAAAAGGCCTCCTGTTCAGCATTTTTGAGTCTTTTGGCACATTATTTTCTGCTGTAGCTGCTGTGACAGGAAACTGTTATTGGATTATGAAGAGCGGCTGGATCCTGTCTTTTCTCTGGCACTGGAACCTGCAGCTCTGCCAGGTCTTCAGGTTCATCGGGGCAGAAGAAGGACATTTAGCCCCTCAAGCCTGTTCTGCCATTCAATGGCAGATGTGCATCTTAACTCCATCACATCTGCCTTGGCTCCATATCTTTGCAACATGGATTAATTTATGGCACAGTAGGAGGCTATTCACCCCATTGAGTCCATGCCAGCTCCCTGTAGAGCAAGCTAGTTCATCTCATTCCCCTGCTTTGTCCCCATAGCCCTGCAAGCTTATTTCCTTCAAGTGCTCATCCAATTTCCTTTTGAAACCTTTGATCATCGCTGCTTGCAGCATGCTCGTGGATAGCAAGTTCCAGGTCATTACCGCTTGCTATGTGTAAAAAAAATAAACAAGTTCTTCCCCATGTTCTCCCCCCTCAACCCCAAATCTCTTGCCCAAAACCTTAAATCTATGTTCCCTAATCCTTGTACCATCAACTAACAGGAACAGTTTTATCAACCTTATCCAAACCTGTCATAATCTTGTAACCCCCCCCCCCCAATCAAAACCCCCCTCAATCTCCTTTGAGAGAGCTTTTCAAATCTGACCTTGTAGCTCAACCAACATCACTAAAAAAGTTTTATCTTGTCATTATCTCACTGGTGCCTGTGGGAATTTGCTGTACACAAATTAGCTGCCACATTTCCAATATTAGAACAGTGACTACACTTCAAAAGTACTTCATTGGCTGCTGAATGCTTTGGGATGATCTAACATCGAGGAAGGCATGTTGTTAATGCAAATTCTCCTTTTTAAAAATTGCTGATATGTGGTTGAAATGTTTAATGCAGCCAATTGTTCTGATCTGGAATACGCTGCCTAAAAGGGTGGTGGAAGCAGATTCAATAGTAACTTTCAAAAGGGAACTGGATATAAACTTGAAAAGGAAAAATATGTGCAGGGCTTTGGGAAACTGGCTGCATTTAAAGATTTCTTCTCAAGTCTTCCTGGTTCTTTTGCCAATAATTTTATAACTGTGGCCTCTGGTTGGCAACCCTTCTGCCACTGAACACAATTTCTCCTTTATTTAATGATTTGGAACAGGTCTATTAAATCTCTCCTTGACCTTCTCTACTGCAAGGAGAACAGCCCCAGCTTCTTGAGACTCTCCATGTTGGCAACTGATAAACCATTTAAGGTGCCAGAAAGTGTACCTATCATGAGTGATCTACATCTAGGTCATGTATTTAGACAGAATTTGGTGGGAACGTTTACCTCATTACAAATAGTTTACAGCTCCCTCTAGTGACTCTGCAGCTCACTGCAGCAGTCAGTTCCATAAACACCACTTGGCTATTTAATGCATTTTCATGTGAATCTTAAGGGATGCGTTAGCCACAAAAAATTTTGTGCTAAGAATAAGTTAGTTGAAGGCTGCTTTAACTTTGATCATTTTTTGGTCAAGTGTTTCTCACATTAGAATTCTCCAATTCTCAACTCAGCCACTTGAATTGGTTCCATTAATACAGATAGATGAGGCTTATTTTACACAGATAAAATAAATCGAGTGCGATATAATACTTATCCAGGAACTGGTTCTGGCTATCCAGCACTTCAATGGCAAGTCCCACTCCAGTGACTTGTAGGTGATTTTACCTTGGTCTTAGACTCCGAATTTAAGAACCTCTCACTTAATCAAACACCTTCTTTATGAGAATTTTAAATAAAACAGTTTTAGTTAAATCAAACAGTTACCCTGATCTTCCTGCTTGGTTCACTGGGACTCTTCCTGTTGATTTTTATTGTTATGATCCCCAGCTGAGGCTACCACTGGATAAGCCTGGCCCCAGGTTGGAACCCAGCTGGATAGATCCTAACTTTTATTTGTTTGTTTAGATAGGTAGAGAGGGGCTACTGAACAGAGTCACTGGAGTTAACAAAAGCATAAAATGTTTATTCAACAGTAAAAGATGAACTATATTACAATGTCCCTTCACCCACAACTATACATTTAATGAAATATACAGATTTGTAAGGATAACGTATGTTACAAAAGCTATCTTATACCTTAATGTTCACAGTAAGCACAGTTCACGTAAACCAATTAGCGACCCATGGTCAGACACACCGCACTCTGAAACCAAGTGACATATACCACTCCGGACAGATGTTATAGATCTCTCCTCAACTCTCCCCAGATGCTTGTCACACTGTGAGCCAACCAGTCTCAGTGAACTCTGTCTTTCACACAAGGGTTTCCAATCTCCAATTTCCAAGAATTTTCCTTGGAATCTTCTCACAAACTGTCACCTTCCGTAATGGTTTGCCTCCAGGGTTTTGAACTCTCCTCCGATGTTCCCCTCCCCTGGGTCACCACTTGCATTCAAGCCATCTTCCATGCACTCTCTCACTCTGACTCAGCTGTCAACAGTACATAGCAAAGAGTTACAGACCTTTAGTTGTCTCTTTGGACCTTCTGGCCTCTTGAAAGCTGTTGTCGCTTTAAATCTGCTTTCTGCAGCTTTTGTCTCTTTAAATCTGAAGCTTGGAGCCTTTCTTTCTGCCCCTCACTCTTAACTTCACTTACCAGATCTTTTCCAGGTTCCTGCCCTTCCTTTGACTAGAAGGTCTGCTTCGGGCTTTCTCCTGTTTCACTTCCCTGGATTTTGGGTTTTTTATTTCCTTTAGCTTGGGACTTGCTATATTTCACTCCAGTCTCTCTCTAGCAACTACTTTCAACCAACTTTAGCTTGGAACTGGCTATCTGTCCCTTCTAGGTTGCTTCTGCTTGGCAGCTGTATTCAAAACCAACTGAACCCAAACAGTTTCCAAATCAAACTGCTGTTTCTCATTTCTTCTGTGTGTGTGTACATGGGACGGACCTGCCTCTCTGGACCCCTGTTGCTAGGCGACAGCCCAGTTTTTCTACTGTTGTGTTTGCTTAATTTCTGTTACAGTTGTAAAACTCATTAGAAATGCAGGTACCTTTTTAAAGTGAAACTAAAACTCAATTTGATCTTTTCATAACACAAAAATACAGAAATACAAATCAAACTTAAACTTTAAAGCTAAGGCTCATTCTGAACACCCACAAATACAAATATAACTTGCTTATACTATCTCTATTTCCTAACACTATCTTCTGTCTACCTTTACTAGCGTTGCCTGTCGATAAGTATCCCCTGTCTTCCTTTTTAAATACTACTGTGAGGGACTTTTTTGGGGGTTTATATGTAGAATATCAAATGTGCTCAGCCTGAAGGCAGGTCCTCAATTCATTGTCTACTTATGCTTCATCCTGAGCTGTCATCTTGGCAGTTTTTTGTCAGTGGTGGTTTGTTGTTGCTTTCCATTCTCAGGGCCAGGATGAGGATGGAAGTCCCAACTCTACCTCAACCAGAACAGGAATCAAACCTGTGCTATGATGTTATACTGAACTACTTGTTAGCCATCTCACCAAATGAGCTAACTGGCCTCTTGCATACAGAATACAGTTTGTGAAAGAGCACAAACCTCTTCTGGATGCGGATTAGTTAGTTGGGTGCATGATCGGCTGTTGATTGGTAGGCGTGTTCCCAAGTTGTCCTACATTGGATTAGCTATGTAAGGACTTCTTCCCCCCCCCTCGCTGTGATTTATTTTTCTGGCTTCGATCAATTTGCTGCAATTAACTGCTCTATTTCAATGTAGAGTGTCCTATTCAGTGTAGATTGTTCTATGCAGTGTAAAATGTTCTCTTTAATTCACTCCATATCACTGTAACCTGTTTTCAAATAAGAAACATTGCTCTGAGCTCTCCTCTTGGCAGTTTTTTTGTCAGTGGTGGTTTGCTGGTGCCTTCTACTCTCAGGGCCAGGATGAGGAGGCAGTCTGTTAACCCCTTCCTTACAGACTTGAGCATATAATCTAGGTTGTCTCCAGTGCCATCTTTTCAGAAGAGATGTACACTGAGGCCTCGCCTGTCCTATCGGGTGGATGTAATAGATACCATGACTTTATTTTGAAGAAATACAGGGGAAATATCCTGTGTTTTGGGCCTAATATTTATCCCTCAGCCAACCATCGTTTAAAAATAAAATAATGGCAGATGATTTGGCCATCATCATATTTCTGATTTTGGAACTTGCTTTTTGCATTACAACAGTGACTAAACATCAAAAATTACTTCATTGGCTATTCAGTACTTTGGGATGTCCTGGTGTTCTGAAAAGGATGATACAAAGGTAAAACTCTCTTTTTCTTCTATCTGATCAGGTCTTATGGATGCATAGGCCTCATTGTGTTATGACTGTGGAAAGTGATGCTTTGAATGTTGATGAGCAGTTTGCACAGACACATGGCTGAGAGGTTTGTCCACTGTAGAACACAAGGCTGGAAGTTAGTGAGAAAACAGTACAGGTGAATAAACAATCCCCCCTTGCAGATCAGTTTGACCAACCAAATATGCATGGATCTCATGCCTTTTTGGGATAACTCTTCACTTTGACCTAGTGATATAAAGTAAGCACATGCAACAAGGTTACGGTAGTATGATGGTTACGTTACTGGGCTAGTAATTCAGTAGCCTGGAGAAGTAATCTGGAGACATGAATTCAAATCCCAAAACAGCAGTAGGGGAAATGAATTCGATGAATTAAATAAATCGGGAATTTTTTTTAAAAGCTGGTTTCATGAAGCTGCTGAATTGTGAAAACCTATCTGGTTCATGGGGAAGGGAATCTGTTTTCATACTTGATCTTTCCTAAATGTGACTCCAACCCCTTGGCAATGAGGTTGACTTTTAACTGCTCTCCGAAATAGCCTAGCAAGTACTCAGTTGAATCAAAGAGCTATGACACAGTACAATAAGAATAAAATCAGACATGGCGAAGGCATACTGTGTTTAGTTGAACCTACAAAGTGCTCCTAACACCTGGACACATGTCAAAATTGGGAGAATTTTCCCACAGACTGGTCAACTCACAGCCATCACATTCACCGAATCATACCTTAAAGACTGTGCCAAACACCACCATCACCATCCCTGGCTATGTCCAGATGCAGCAGAAGTGGTGGCACTGTGGTATACAGTCGGGAGGAGTGGTTCTCGGTATCCTCAACATTGCCTGTGGACCCAAGGGAGTTTCATGACATCAAATCAAACATGGTCAAGGAAACCTCCTGCTGATTACCATCTACCACCCTCCCTCAGCTGAAAAGTTTATACTCCATATTGAACACCTGTTGGGAGAAGCACAGAGGATGACAAAGACACAATGTACTCTGGACGAGGGCTTCAATGTCCATCATCAGGGGTGGCTTGGTAGCACCAATGCTGACTGAGCTGGCCGAGTCCTGTTAGACGTATTTGCCAGATTGGAACATAGGAGCAGTAGTAGGCCATTCACCCTGTTCAGCATGCCCCACCATTCAATACCATCATGGCTGATCATCCACATCATTGCCTTTTTCCACACTATCCCCATGTCCCTTTGTTATTGGTATTTAGAAACCTGTCAATCTCTGCTTCAAACATACTCTAATATTGAGCTTCCACAGCCCTCTGGGGTAGAGAATTCCAAAGATCCACAACCCTCTGAGTAAAAAAATTCTCCTCATTCTGGTCCTAAGTGGCTTTCCCCTTATTTTGAAATTGTGTCCCCTGGTTCTAGACTTCCCAGCCAGGGGAAGTATCTTACTTGCATCTACCCAGTCCAACCCTTTTAAGTATTTTGCAGGTTTCAGTGAGATCACCTCTCATTCTTCAAAACTCTAGAGAATACAGGCACAGTTCCCTCAATCTCTCTTCATAAGACAGTCCCACCATCCCAGGAACAAGCCTGGCGAACCTTCGTTGCACTCCCTATATCCTTCCTGAGGTAAGGGAACCAAAACTGCACACAGTACCCCAGGTGCAGTCTAACCAAAGTTCTATATAATTGTAGCAAGACTTTGCTACTTCTGTATTCAAATCCTCTTGCGATAAAGATGCATTGCAGCATCTCATCCCCTTCAACAGCACTTTCTGAACCTGAGACTCTACTGCCTAGAAGGACAAGGGCAGCAGCCATGTGGATGCACCACCAGTTGCAAGCTCCCCTCCAAGTTACTCACCATCCTGACTTGGAAATATTTCATCGTTGTTTCACTGTCACTGGGTCAAAATCCTGGAACTCCCTCCCTAACAGCCCTGTGGGTGTACTTATACCACATGGACTGCAGTGGTTCAAGAAGGCAGCTCACCACTACCCCCTCTCAAAGGCCATTAGGGATAGGCAATAAATGCTGGCCATGCCCACATCCCATGTTCGAATAACAGAAGAAACAAATAGGGTTAGACATAGTAGGGGGGGAGGAGGCTCGCTTGAAGCATAAGTACCACTATCGACCAGTTGGTCTGACTGACCTGTTTCTGTGTTGTACGTTCTATGTAATTCAATATAAATTAAATTGCCTCAAATCTAATTAGATGGACATTTCCTGTTGCAGTGACACCATTTCGCAGTAGGTTAGCAATTACAGAAGAGGGAAATCAGGCAGCTGAATGTCATTGCATGTTTGAATATGATTGGTTTTCTGTCAAGGGAAGTCTTATTTTGACGTTTCCTTCCTGCTCCTCAATGGTTATTAGAAGGTCAGGCTTTGTCTTCCAACAAGCAGTGTATTCCAAACCTTACCGCACTCTCTTTTTAACACATACATTCATTCAATTTCATGGCTGCATTTCTCAGCATTTGGGGAGTTCCTCTGTATGTTGGAATACAGGTAAATCTGGGAATTCTCGTTGATGGCCAGGATCATGTCACATGATTCTTTTAGAAACAGCAAAGCAAATATTTCAAAAAATTGAGGGAAGAATCGGAGTGGGAGATGTTCTTTAAGCAGGCCTGGGATGCCCTGCTTGAAATAACAGTTTCTTTCCATGCTGTTAAATTCTATGATTTATTTCTGAATCAAGACGCCAGAAGAAACGCAAACTAAGCTGTCGTCACATTGAATTTGCTGCACAGAAGTAGGCCCGACAGGCCTGTGCTGGTGTTTACATTCCACAAAAGCCTCCTCTCTCCCTGCTTCAGCACAACTTCTAATCACAGCAGGCGAATTAAAGACCACTCCTTCATTTTTCTTCTTCACTTTAACTTGACTGAGCATCAATGGAATGAGGATCAAATGGTGTTTATCTCCAGTCGCTATCGGTCTGTTGTCATTTAATCAGCCCAGGTTCTTTCCTTCCTTTACTTCCCTCCCTGGGGCACAGATGACAATGTAAATGATGTCCGTTCGTAAATCCATTGTTATATTTCACTGGATTGTTTTGGAGTTGGCTGCAAATTGAACTGGCTGGCGGATGACTAATTTATGTTTTGAAGAGAAACAGCTGCAAACTTGAGAAAAACCAATTGAAAGTTCACACCTTTGCGTGTTCATCTGAATCAGGAGTTGTCACCTGATTTGAAAACTCTTTCATTGTCAAATGCAGCGGCAAGCACAACTTGCTTTTGCACCTCACCTTTCACGTAGTAAAATGACTCACGGAACTTCACAAGAACGTAATGCAACAAAATTTGATGTCAAGCTGTATAAGGGGATATTAAGGCAGATGATCAAAAGCATGGACGAAGAGGTAGATTTGTATAAGGAACAAAAAACAAAATGCTTGCATTTCTAAAGTGCTTTTCATGACCACAGAGCATCACAACAAGTTAATTACTTCTGAAGTGTCACTGTTGTAAGGTAGAAGCTTCTTAAAGGAGGAAAAAGTGGTAGAGAGTCGGAGAGGTTTTAGGGAGTCAGTTCCCGAGCTTCATACCTTTCACACCAGAAGGCATGGCCGTCGATGGTGAAGCAATGAAAATCAGGGATGTTCAAGAAGCCAGAATTGGAGGAGTGCAGAGATCTGAGGGTTGGAGGGCCGGAGGAGGTTACAGAGATAAAGGGGTGAGGCCATGGAGGGATTTGAAAACCAGGGTGAGAATTTTAAAATGAGGGCACCACTTAACTGAGAACTAGTATATAGATGAGTGAACACCAGGTGATAAGTGAATGGGACTTGGTGCAGCTAAAGCTGCAGAGTGTTTAGTTTTATGGAGGGTGAAGGATGAGAGGCTGGATAGCACAGGAATGTCAATTCAATGCAATGAGAATCAAATGGAGTTTATGTCCCAGTCACTGTCAGTTTTGTGGTGTTTGATCAGTTCAGTCTCCATTTTCCTCCCTGTCAAGTCTAGAGGTAAGCCATGGATGAGGGTTTGCACATTAGCTGAGGAGAGGCAGGGACAGAGTAGGGTGACGTTATGAAGTGTGTAGGAATGCATTTATATGTTATACACATTCACAAGACAATGACTTGCTCCTTACTGACTGCAACAAACTGGACTCTAAACTCTGGAATTTCCTCCCTAATCTCTCTTTCTGTCCATTTCTCTCTCCTTTTAAGGAGTGTGTTAAAACTTAGCTCTTTGACTCAAGCTTTTGGTCATCTGTCCTTATGTCTCCTTATGTAGCTGAATGTCTAACCTTAAATGTAAGCAGGAAATGTTGGAAATACTCAGTAGATTGGCCAATATTTGTGAAGAGAGAAACATGTTCAGTCCCTTTGTCAGAACTAGAAAATGTTCCAGGTTGAACAGGTTTTAAGAAGTACAGAGGCAGGGAAAGGGGAGGAAAATACAAAAGGGAAAGACCTGTGATAGGGTGGAAGGCAAGAGTGATCCAAAACCACAACCTCTACCATCTTGAAGAACAAAGGCAGCAGATGCATGGAAACACCACCACCTGCAAGTTCCCATCCAAGCCACGCACCATCCTGACTTAGGGCCATATCGCCGTTCCTTCACTGTGGCTGGGTCAAAATCCTGCAACTCCCTTCTGAACAGCACTGTGGTTGTACCCACAGCGCGTGGGCCTGCAGTGGCTCTAGAAGGCGGCTCACCATGGTGCACCACTTTCCTGAGACATTTAAGGATGGGCAATAAATGCTGGCCTAGCCAGTGATGCCCATACCCCGTGAAAGAATGAGAGAGAATGACAAAAGTTCGGTGGCCCAAGGCAAAAAGGGGATGGTAACGAAACGGGTAAAGAAACAAAAACTGGGTCCAGAATCAATGGCCGGGATTTTCCAGCCCCGCCGTGGCAGGACCCTCCACGGGAAATTCTGCGGCCCAGCCAAAAGCCCATTGACTTTTCAGTGGGGCTGGTCAGTCCCACCCATTATCAGCAGCTGCTTTTTAATCAAATGGGAGCCAGCGGTTTTCATCTGAAAGTGTTGAACTCAACATTGATTCCTGAAGTCGAATTTTGTTTGACTACTCCTGTGAAGTGCCTTGGGGCATTTTACTTCATTGAAAGCACCGTATAAATACAAGTTGTTGTTGTATTTGTTGGTCTCTATAGACCTGAACAGACTGCTTGAAACTTGAGTTTCAAATTGGTCATTCAATTGGCGACCCACAATGCCTGTTATTCTTTCTGCTGTCAATGCACGACCTCCACAATTTTCACTTAGAGTTACAACTGAGTTCTATCTCATCTTTTAAAATTGATCCGCATGCTCTAAGATTCTTTCCTTCATGGTTCAGGCTCCCCTCAAGTGGACACTCTAGACAAAACTATATGCTGTTGTTCCAAAATGTCTCTCGTTATCTGTCATAGTCCCAGTCGACTGACAAGCACCTACATGTCTCCAGATACTTCTCAGCCAATCATTCCCTCCGCTTTCAGCTATTTCACATATCACCATCACTGGCATCTATCTCACCTTCTGGAACATCTAGCAGCCTTATACCACCTGTGCACAGTTCTGGCCTTCATATTATAAAAAGGGGATAGCGGCATTGAAAAGGGTGCAAAAAAAAAGATTTACAAGTGTGATACGGGAACTGAGGGGTTATAAGTATTAGGAAACACCAAGCAAGCTAGGAATGATTTGAGCTCTGAGGCGTTCTTTGGCGCAGGTGCCTCTCTTATGGCTCTCACTTTCTCCTCAACCAGGTGGAGGCCCTGTGAATCTACCCGGTGAACCAAATAGATTACCTCCCTCGCTTGGAATGTGCACTTTTCATTTTTTTTAAATGCACTCCAGCTTGCAAGAAACGTTTTGAGACTTCTAAGTTTGCCAAATACTCTTCTTCAGTGAATCCTGTCATCAATACATTGTCGAAATAGACTACAACCTGGGACAGCCCCTGCAGTAAGCTTCCCGTTGTTCTCTGAAAGATGGAGCAAGCTGAAGAGACACCAAAAGTCAATCATATATTGGTACAATATATGTGGGTATTAATTGTGACAAATTCCCGGGAGGCATTATCTAACTCTAATTGTTGATAAGCATGACTCATGTCAAGCTTTGTGTACATTGTCCCTACTGCCAGCTTGGCATACAGGTCTTTGATTTTTGGAATGGGGTGCCTGTCTAGTGTAGCTACTTTATTAACTGTCAGTTTGTAGTCTCAGTAAATTCGGATGCTTTGGTCAGGTTTAAGGATGGGGACTATGGGTGCTGACCATTCTGAAAACTGAACAGGTTGTATAACGTCCAGTTTCTCTAGTCTGTTCAGTTCAATGTCGACTTTTTCTCGCAGTGCGAATGGTATTGGTCTCACCTTTAATGAAGCGAGGAGTTGCTATTGGATCTACATGAATCTTGGCCTGCCGGCCCTGGATTTTCCCCAGTTCATCCATAAAGACAGTGGTGTACTTTGAGTAGCTCTAGTAGCTACTTGCTCTCAAATGGAAAATTTCAGCTCGTTCTAACTTAATCTCCTTTAACCAATTTCACCCCAGGAGGCTTGGCCCTTCACCATCACGGGTAGCTATGCTGCTTGGCTCCCAAATGGACAGTTACTTTGCTTATGCCTTTTACTTGAACATGTTTTTAGCTTGGCAGCTGTTTCTTCTAAATTTAATTGATGTTCATCATTATTCAAATGTCTGAAGGGATGTTCCCCAATTATTGTAGTGGAAGCTCCCATGTCCACTTCCATTCAAACAGGTTTGCCACTTACTTTCACTGTGACGAATGTTGGTTCTGTCTTTCCAACTTTCAGACTAAACGAGTAAATGTATGAATTTTTTGGGTGTTTCAGGCTTTCTATATTGTAGATTTCATTGGGCTTCTTCTTCTGTTTACAAGTCTGCTTGAATCTTTCCTTGTATTGCCTTATCTTATGCCCAGTTCTATGAAAATAGTAGCATTTGATTTTTTTTAAACTGCCAATTGCTAAAAGACTGTTTCCATCTCTACTAAAATTATTCTTTGATTTCGTTGCTAAGTTATTTTTCTTTATTCTTCGGCTAGCAGGGGCTGTTTCCTGCTTCTCGGTAGAGTCTCGCTTTTTCACACCTCCTTCGGCTGAGGTTTCCCACCCAACGTGGAGGATGGTGTCATTTTGTGCACCCTGTATTGCTTTTGAATCTCTTATTGCACTTTCCATGGCCTTCTTGGAATCCAGAATCACGTTAGAGAATAATCTTTTCTGAATAGAGTTCTCTTTCACACCACACATTAAACAATCTCTGAGCATGTAGTTCAGAATCGTACTGAACTCTGTGTGCCGTTAGCTGCTTCAAATTTGCCACGTCACATGCAATTGTCTCACCTGGGGCTCCCTTTCACAAATTAACCCTGAACCTCTGCATCGTGACTGAGGGCTTTGGTTGAAAATGACCCTTCACGAGGAATACCAATTCATCAAAATTCTTCAAATCTGGGGCCCTGGGTGCATTAAATTTCAAATCAAGCTGTAGGTTTTGCTCCCTCAAGTACTCAAGAAGATCACTTGCCTCTTCTCTTCCCCCCCAGCACCCCGCCTAATCTCATTCCCTTGCAAAAAGAACATGAAGCATTCTATGTATTGAGACCAATCATCTGTGGCTGGTTCAAAATGACTAATTCTCCAAATTGTGGCATTTTGAGAGGGGATAACTTTAATTCTAATGGAGCTTGCTACTCACAACCAAGCAGGGCAAGGTGCAGTGCTGATTTCTTTCTAACTTGATTTCTTCTGTTCAATCCTGTTTTATCCTCATCACCAGTTTGTTGTAGGGTGGCCGAGTTGTACTGTTAGTGATAGAGTTGATCAGCAGACACTTCTTGGGTGGAAACTTTAAGTTTATTCACAATATACTCAGCAGCAGCTGTACGTGTGCTTTCAACTCCATGTCTATCTCTACACTGCTGAGGTAGCCCACGCTACTCTTCTATTGTTACTACAGATCATGTGACCTTGCCTAACAAGTATTATTCTTAAAGATACATTACACGCTAAATAAAACCTTAATTACTACAAAACTCATGAGGGTAAAAGGAATAGAAGGATATGCAGATAGGGTGAAATGAATTAGGATGTGAGAAGGCTTGTATGGAGAATAAACACTGGCATTGACTAGTTGGGTGAAATGGCCTGTTTCTGTGTTGAAGACTCGGTGTGATTTGATGTAACATTGGCAACCTCTTTCTCTCCTTAACCACTCAGCTAAATCCTGGCATTTGCTTTCTTTCTCTAGTCATGTCACAATGCCAATAAACTTGGCACCCATCTCCTCTAATTGTTTTTCATTACGCTTGTTACTGACCCAGTGCTGACTGTTGTCACAGATCGCTGCTCAGTACACAGCATACTCGTGACTCCCCACCCCCACCCCACCATTGGCATTGTTGGTATCAGTTGGCACATAACATCAGTAGATAAACAGAAATCTTTACATCCACAAGCGGGGAACAGTCAGAGAGCGGGGAAAATACTGCAGATGCTGGAAATCTAAAATGCAATCAGAAAATGCTGGAAAACAGTCAGCTGGTCAGGTAGCTTCTGTGGTGTGTGAGAGAGAGAGAAAAACAGCGTTAACCTTTCAGTTCATGGCTTTCATCAGAACTGGGAGATTGTGAAGGGATTGAATACAGCAAGTGTAGAGACAGGGGGAAGGGGAGGAAAGAACAAACAGAAAGGCCTGCGATTGGCTGGAAAGCAGGAGTGATTAAAGAACAAAAGGGATGATGGTGCAAGGCCAAAGGGTGTGATTAAAGATTTAAGTAAAGGAACATGAGACAGGTACACTGATGGTATATAAATGGTTACAATTAGAGAGTCAACTGTTTCTAATTTTCACAGTTTTTAATTAATTTATTTTTCCTCTAGAAACACACAAATAACATTAGGGGGTAATTTTGTACGATAGTGAAAAGGGTTTTGATTGTTAGTTGAACTTCGTGTCCCAGTTTGGGGAACAGATGGAAGCAGTAAATTATATATTCTTCATGAATGCACAGCCTGTGGCTGAAAAACCCCAGTGCTTATTCCAGCAATTGATTTCACATTCAGCAGTGAAATGCTGAGGCAGGGGAAACGTCATCTGGGGATAAAAGGGTCAGATAACCATCTAAGACTGCGTCTGAATTTGTCTATTATGCATCTCTCTCATTAATTATTTTGACAGTCTCACCAGGGTTTATCTTCCCCGACCCTGAGGATTTTCCCAGAAGATGACTGTGTTTCCTAGTTTTTAGCTTTGGGTGGATGTGATTGGCAATAGTGGGGGAATCACTGAATCATTATGGCAGAAAAGGAGGCCATTTAGCCCACTGAGTTCATGCCAGCTCTGCACTGGATGTAGAGCAACTCACTTAGTCCCATTCACCCGCTGTATCCCTGTAACCATGCAAGTTTATTTCCCTCAAGTGCCCATCCAATTACCTTTTGAAATCATTGATTGTTTCTGCTTCCTCCATCCTCATAGGGACGAAGTTCTGGGTCATTACACTTGCTGCTTAAAATAGTTATTCCTTACGTTCCCCTGCACCCCTTGCCCAAAACCTGTGTTTGCTCGTCTTTGTACATCAGCGGATGGGAACAGCTTTTCTTTGTCTACCTTTATCTAGACCTTCCATAATCTTGTACACCTCTACCCAATCTCCCCTTACTCTCCTTTGCTCCAAGGAGACCAACCTCAGCTTCTCCAACCTAACCTTGTAGCTAAAAACCCTCATCTTCCTTTGCTCTCTGTCGAGGATCCTCACATCCTTCCTCAAGTATGGAATCAGCCCACTCGTAGTTTATTAGAATAGAGAGGATTCGGAGTAGATTTACCAGACTGGCACCAGAGATGAGGAACTTCAGTTTTGTGGCTGAGACTGGAGAAGTTGTGATTAGCCGACTTACAAGGTTAAGGAAGATTTTTCCCGATCACTTCAAATCGAGTCCGCTGGTTCTCAATCCTTCTATCAGTACTTGATAAGGAAACATTTGTGGGCCTATGGGCAAAGAGCAAAGGGTAGTGGGACTAATTAACCAGATCTTTTAAAGAGCCAGAACAAGCACAATGGTCTAAATGACCTCCTACTGTGCAGGAAGATTCCATGGGCTGAACATTACTCCCCCCACAACCTTCAGGGACAGGCAGGGAAGGTGTAAACTTGAGCGTCAGGCCAATGGCGCCATACCCATCACCTGCCTGCCTGACCCTGCAGGTATTTTACGAACAGCAGGTTGGGTGGCCTGTCTGCCCATGGACCAATTGAAGGCCTTGTGGCCAATTAAGGGCTACTTCCTGCCGCCACAGGGATTTTACCCATTGCAGCAGAGACTGAATCCTGGTCACCTGTCTATCTGGAGAGCCTTATGCCAGGCTGTTGGGGGCTAGGGGTTCCTCTTTGGGTAGCCTCTGCCCAACAGATGACACACCCCACCTCCCAAGGTGTGAACCCCTCCAAGTTCTCCCCTTACCCTTTCGGACTATGCCCTCGACCCCCACCCCTCCAACCCCTTAAAGTGGCGTGTCAGCCTGGCCCTGATGAGACCCCAATCTCAGCTTGTATCCCGTTTTTAAAGCTGAATGCCTTCCTATCCACTGTAGTCGCTGCAGTCCTAGCAGTGACCAATGCTCATGGTGGCGCTACTGGTACGTGAGAGCTGCCGGCCTCTCAATTGAGCAGCAACTCGCTGAGGCGGGACTACTTGGTGAGAGGAGGACATCTCATCCCTAGCCAATTAAAGGGTATTTAATAGCTAAAGGGTAGAACTAGCCAAGCAAAGGCAGGATCGCACCGCCCCCACCCTGTGTAAAATTCAGCCCTATAATTCCAAGACATGATTGTGTCACATAACTGAGTGAGCCTTGCCAAAAAAAAGGCACCAAGCATGTTTGTCCTTCTTTCCATTACAAATAGGAAAGCATTGTTGATGCTTGGTTTGTGTATTCAGATTCATGTTATTCTAAATATGTGATATAAACAGAACAATGTTCATTATGATCTGTATATACAAGTGCTTCACTGTGGGAACAGGGGATTTCATCTGTCTGGGTTTATAATGAAAACACAGTATTGTGCTATCGATGCCACATCTGTGCCAGCTCCAAATACCAATTCGGACAATGATCCTGAGAAATTTCAAATGCTAATTTTTGTTAACAACTGGTGTTAGGCCCTGTTAAAATACTGCATTCTGTACATAAATAATGTTGCTTCTTACATTAAAATATTTGGTGCATTTCATATACACCATCACTCGTTATATTAAAATGCTAGTAAATGCCCATGGTGTATTCTCAGACTGGAAATAGATGTTAGTAGGTTTTAAAAAAACAGTTGGCTCAGCTTAAAACAGTGTCCGGGTCTTTCACTCCAAAATAATCCTCTTTGCACCAAACATAGGCCCTCGGTTATGTGTCGCATTGAAGCGAAAGCAATTAGATTCTCCCTTTTGCATGTACCCCTATGCTGACACTATTCATACGTAAAAATAAATTGAAAATACACCCCATTGGATGAATGCAGCTCCAACGACGCTAAAGAAGCTCAACACCATCCAGGACAAAGCAGTCCACTTGCTTGGCACCCCATCCACTACCTTAAACAATCGCTCCCTTAACCACTGGCACACAGTGCCACCAGTGTGTACCATCTACAAGACACACTGCAGCAATTCCTTCATCAAGCCTCCTTCGACAGCACCTTTAAACCTGTGTCCTGTACCATCTAGAAGAACAAAGGCAATAGGCATATGGAAATGCTGCCATCTGCAAGTTCCCCTCCAAGTCACACACCAGACTTGAAACTACTTCGCCGTTCCTTCACTGTCACTGGGTCAAAACCCCGGAACTCCTCCCCAACAGCACTGTGGGTGTAACTACACCACACAGATTGCAATGGTTCAATAAGGCAGCTCACCGCCATCTTCCCAAAAGCACGTAAGAATGGGCAATAAATACATCCATGTGAGCAACGCCCACATCCATGAACATAAGATCATGAGAAATGGAATGAATAATAAAAGCAAACAAACTCGTATTCCCTCAGACTGAACTGGAAAAAATGTTTAAGTGAATGCCCCTATTTTTTCATTATACTCTAGAAGATTTCACTGTTGCACCACAACCTACCATTACAAACCATAGAATTGTAAAATAGTTGCTGTACAGAAGGAGGCCATTCTGCCTGTCGTCTGTGTTGGTCACCTAATCAAAAGCTGCAAAATGTTGAAGATAAACATGAGCTCAGAGTCTGAATTAAACAACAGTAATCGTAATAATCCTCTAATTTCCCCACCATCCACCACCATCATCAAATGGACTCAGCATGGGTTACCAGTGTGCTATGAACATAGGAGCAATGGCTGATGGGAATAGGCCCTCTTGCCCATCCAACTCTCCCCCCATACTGGGACATTACACAATATATACTGCCCAGCTATGTAATCTCCTGGGAGAGGTGAAAGTACAGATAAAAAATTCAGGCCAACTGGTGAAGGAATTGGAGAATAAAAATGGAAAATCCTGGGGGAAAAAAAAACTTAGGTTCGGCAGCATCTGTGTAGAAAGAGAAACAGAGATAACATTTCAGGTCTGTGTGTGGCTTTTAATCAGAACTGGGAAAAGTTAGAACTGTCATATTGTAGTAACTGTAGCTTTAAGGAATGTAGTGACTGTAGCTTTAAGACTTATTGTACTGTGTAGTATCACATGACAATGTGAATGAATCAGCCCGAAGCACAGAGAACCTTCGGGGTGGAGCTCGTGCCGGCTTGTGGATCTTGATGGAAGCATGTATCTGCTGCTGAAGCCCTGTAAATAAAGTTCACTGTTTCCTATGAGAAACCTGCCTGGAAAATAAAGTCCATAATAACCGGTGATGAGGATAAATTAGTTCCGGTGCTGTCCCTTGCCCAATGAATGTGAGTATCTTGTCTTAAACAAAAGAAAGGGAAAATATACACACCAGGTTTACCACTTTTTGGCAGGATTGACTCCTTTGACTCATCCACAGAGGATGGTAGTCAGAATATAGAACGCTTTGGTTTCTTTTTCCAACAGGCGAAATAACGGTGGAAGAAGAAAGGAAAACAATTCTCCTAAACTTGTGGGAGTAAAATTTATAATTTAATCTGTAGTTTGACTGCCTGAATGCTGTTGACCTGAAGAGCTTCAGCGAATTAGTAGATCTCATAAAGGATCACTTTCAACCCAAACCATCTGTAATCAAGCGATGCTCAAATTTAATTTGAGAGTAAGAGCCCCAGGAGAGACCATAGCTTCGTACGTAGGGAAGTTAAAACAGCTAACCGAACACTCTGATTTGGGGAGACCCTAAATGATATGTTAAAGATCACTTGGTCTGTAGTGTGCATGATGATTCCATTCAACGACGGGTTATTAGCTGTAGTAAATATCAACTTTAAAAGGAAATGGTGGCTTCTGATGGAAAGCACTGAGCAGGATTCGCAGGCCTTACAGGGTGTACAAAATGGCACCATTTTCCACTTAGGGCGGGAACAGACCACCGAGTGTGGGGTGGGGACCAGGAAGTCAGCCACAAAGCAAGAGACAGTCCCTGTTACCCGAAAAGTTTTAAAGTATGCAGGAGACAGCTCAGCCGCAAATCTGAAAATGAATCGTTACGGATGTGCAAGTAACCATATCCCTGAAACTTGCCATTTTAAAGGGGTGGAGTGCCATTATTGTCATTAAAGAGGGCACATACTGAAGCAGTGTAAAGCAGGATTGAGACAGACTCCCAGGCAGCAAACTAAACTGAGTGAAGTACATAATGTGGAAGAACCAGAAACCACTAATTCCGATGCTTGTTCTCTATTTAATGTGAAAGTAGGGAAAACAGAGCCAATCACTGTTACTCTGCAGATCAATGGAAAATTTTTGGTTATGAAAGTGGATACTGGGGCATCAACCACTGTAATTGGGGAGCACACATTCAAATATTTAAACAAGGGTGCTCAACAATTGAATGTGTTGCAGACTTTAGCCAAATTGAAAATGTATACTGGTGAGGTCATACAAGTGAAAGGTATTACCACTGTACCTGTTTATCACAAGCACCAGACAGCATAGCTCCGTGATTGTTGTGGAAGATAAAGTGCGAAGCCTTCTAGGTCATGATTCGTTAAAAGAAATCAAATTTAATTGGTCTGAAATTTTCCAGCTGACAGCTGGAGGACCCCAGAGCTGCTAAAGAAATATGACAAGGTCTTTCGAGAGGAACAGGGGAAAATCAAGGGCCTGCAGGCTAAGATCTATGGTGACTCTGAAGCAACTCTTTTTTTTAAAGCCAGGCCTGTGTATTATGCCCTGTGGGACAAGGCTGGCACTGAATTAAACTGTTTAGAGAAGCTGGGTATTATTCAGCCAGTTCAATTTTTGGAATGGGCAGCACTCATAGCCCATGTCTTGAAACCAGAAGAGACCATCATTATCTGTGGGGATTACAAGTTAACATTAAACAAAAACAGAATTACCTGGAAAAACTCAGCATGTCTGGCAGCATTGGGGGAGAAGAAAAGAGTTGACGTTTCGAGTCTTCATGACCCTTCAACAGAACTGAGTGAATATTAGGAGGGGCTGAAATATAAGCTGGTTTAAGTTGTGTGTGTGTGTGTGGGGGGTGGTGGGGGTGGAGGTGAGGGGAGAGAAGGGGGGGTGGTGGTGTGGTTGTAGGGACAAGCAAGCAGTGATAGGAGCAGATAATCAAAAGATGTCACCAAGAAAAGAACACAGAGGTGTTGAAGGTAGTGATATTATCTAAACGAATGTGCTAATTAAGAATGGATGGCAAGGCACTCAAGTGACAGCTCTAGTGGGGGTGGGGTGGAAAGATTAGCAGGGCATACAAGATTTAAAAATAATGGAAATAGGTGGGAAAAGAAAAATCTATATAAATTATTGGAAAAAACAAAAGGATGGGGGAAGAAATGGAAAGGGGGTGGGGATGGAGGAGGGAGTTCAAGATCTAAAGTTGTTGAATTCGATATTCAGTCCGGAAGTCTGTAAAGTGCTTAGTTGGAAGATGAGGTGCTGTTCCTCCAGTTTGCGTTCGACTTCACTGGAACAATGCAGCAAGCCAAGGACAGACATGTGAGCAAGAGAGCAGGGTGGAGTGTTAAAATGGCAAGCGATGGGGAGGTTTGGGTCATTCTTGTGGACAGACCGCAGGTGTTCTGCAAAACGGTTGCCCAGTTTATGTTTGGCCTCTCCAATGTAGAGGAGACCACATTGGGAGCAACGAATGCAGTAGACTAAGTTGGGGGAAATGCAAGTGAAATGCTGCTTCACTTGAAAGGAGTGTTTGGGCCCTTGGACGGTGAGGAGAGAGGAAGTGAAAGGGCAGGTGTTGCATCTTTTGCCTGGGCATGGGGAGGTGGGGGGGGGTGATGGAGGAGTGGACCAGGGTGTCCCAGAGGGAACGATCCCTATGGAATGCCGCCGGGGAGTGAAGGGAAGATGTGTTTGGTGGTGGCATCATGCTGGAGTTGGCGGAAATGGTGGAGATGATTCTTTGAATGCGGAGGCTGGTGGGGTGATAAGTGAGGACAAGGGGGACCCTATCATGTTTCTGGGAGGGAGGAGAAGACGTGAGGGCGGATGCGCGGGAGATGGGCCGGATACGGTTGAGGGCCCTGTCAACTACCGTGGATGGAAAACCTCGGTTAAGGAAGGAGGAGGACATGTCAGAGGAATTGTTTTTGAAGGTAGCATCATCAGGACAGATGCGATGGAGGCGAAGGAACTGAGAAAATGGGATGGAGTCCTTACAGGAAGTGGGGTGTGAGGAGCTGTAATCGAGGTAGCTGTGGGAGTCAGTAGGCTTGTAATGGATATTGGTGGACAGTCTATCACCAGAGATTGAGACAGAGAGGTCAAGGAAGGGAATTGCAGTGTCAGAGATGGACCATGTGAAAATGATGGAGGGGTGGAGACTGGAAGCAAAATTAATAAATTTTTCCAAGTCCCGACGAGAGCATGAAGCAGCACCAAAGTAATCATCGATGTACCGGAGAAAGAGTTGTGGGAGGGGGCCGGAGTAGGACTGTAACAAGGAATGTTCCACATACCCCATAAAGAGACAGGCATAGTTGGGGCCCATGTGGGTACCCATAGCCACACCTTTTATTTGGAAGAAGTGAGAGGAGTTAAAGGAGAAATTGTTCAGTGTGAGAACAAGTTCAGCCAGACGGAGGAGAGTAGTGGTGGATGGGGATTGTTCGGGCCTCTGTTCGAGGAAGAAGCTAAGGGCTCTCAGACCATCCTGGTGGGGGATGGAGGTGTAGAGGGATTGGACGTCCATGGTGAAGAGGAAGCGGTTGGGGCCAGGGAACTGGAAATTGTTGATGTGCCGTAAGGTGTCAGAGGAATCACGGATGTAGGTGGGAAGGGACTGGACAAGGGGAGAGAGAAAGGAGTCAAGATAACGAGAAATGAGTTCTGTGGGACAGGAACAAGCTGACATGTTCGGTCTACCAGGACAGTGGATTTTGGGTAGGAGTAACATTAAACAAGGCTGCCAAGTTGGACAAGTGCTATATCCCCAGGACCGAGGATCTGTATGCCAAATTAGCAGGAGGGAGAACTTGCACTAAATTAGATATGAGTCACGCATATCAGCAGATGGATCTGGTTGATACATCCAGAGAATTTGTAACCATAAACACACACAAAGGGTTGTATCAATACACACACTTGCCTTTCAGTGTTTTTCCAGCGCGATTTTCTGGAGGACGATGGAGAGCTTGCTGCAAGGACTACCTCAAGTTGTGGTCTACCTGGATGATGTCCTGATAACTGGGCTAACAGAAGCAGAAAACTTGGCCAACTTGGTTGGAGTCTCAAAATGATTCTGGGAAGCAGGGGTGTGCTTGGAAAAGGAAAAGTGTACCTTTCAGTGAAGTGAAGTCATTTACTTGGGCTACCAGATGGATGCCCAAGGGTTACACCTGGTAGAAGAAAAAGTTAAAGCTATTAAGGAGGCACCCTCACCTACAAATGTCTCAGAGCTCAAGTCATTCTTGGGTATGGTAAATTATTATGGCCGATTCCTACCCAACTTATCGACGGCCTTAGCCCCTCTGCACAGATTATTAAAGAAAAAACAATGATGGACTTGGAAGTCACGTCAAGAAGAAGCCTTCATGAAAGTCAAACAGCTCTTGCACCTTGTTAATAAATTATGACCCAATAAAAGAATTGGAGCTAACTTATGACACCTCCCCCTATGTCTTGGGAGCGGTACTATGCACAAGATGGACGATGGCCCAGAAAGACCATTAGGCTATGTATCCAGAACCCTCTCCATGGCCGAGAAGTTTTATTCCCAAATCGAGAAAAAAGGATTGTTGATTATTTTTGGAGTTAAAAAATTCCACCAGTATGTATATAGCTGACACTTTGCTATAGTATCTGATCATAAACCTCTCTTGGGTCTATTTAGTGAAGAAAAAGCTATCCATCTCATAGTTTCTGCAAAAATTCTAAGGTGGGCTTTGATTTTATCAGCATTTGAATATACTTTTATGCACAGACCAGTGATGTATATAGTCAATGCAGATGCCCTAAGTCACCTTCCTTTGCAGGACAGCATTGAACATGCTCCAACACCCCAAAAGATCATATTAGCAATGAATTTCCTGGATTCTCTGCTAGTCTGCGCAAGACAATTAAGAAACCAGACGAACCGTGATCCAGCCTTGTGTGGAGTACGAGATCAAGTATTGAAAGGATGGTCCTAGGAACCAGGCCCCAAGGAATTGAAGCCATTCTTCACTCAAAGGAATGAATTGAGTAGTCAGCATGGTATCCTATTATGGGGTGCATGAGTCGTCATCCCTTCACAAGGAAGGGAACCATTCTTAACTGAGTTGCATAACACGCATCTTGGAATTTCCAAAACGAAAAGGCTTGCAAAGAGCAATATCTGGTGGCCAGGTATAGACAATGATGTAGAAAAAGTGGTTAAACACTGTCTGCAGTGCCAGCAACTACAGAAGTTGCCTGTTGCAGCCCCACTGCACCTGTGGGAATGACATGGTCAACCCAAGGTGTGACTACATATAGATTAAGTAGGTCCATTTCTAAGTACTATGTTGCTACTAATATTTGATGCACATTCCAAATGGTTAGATGTGTACGAAGTTAGATCGCCAATATGTGTGACTAAAGGAAGGTTACACCCAAGATTTTCCATACATGAATTAGCAGAAGTCATTGCCTCAGACAATGGTACTGCATTTACTAGTACTGAACTTCAAAAATTCGTGAAACTAAATGGTATCAAACACATAAAGACAGCACCATATCATTTGTCATCTAATGGATTGGCCAAGAGAGCAGTACAAACTTAAAGTTCGAATGAAAAAATTATCAAAAGGATCATTTGGAGATTAAACTTTCACGTTTCCTGTTTCACTATAGAATGACCGCCCCCCCCTGCCGACACTACTATAGTTTCAACACCTTCAGAATTACTTATGAAGCGCTGTCTTCATATGAGATTAAGCCTGGTACTCCCCAATTAAAAGGGGGATGTAGAGAACAGTCAAGGGGGTCAAAAAGTGACTCATGATTTGGACAATCGAGAGTGAGAATTTACTGTCAGTGAAACAGTAGTTGTATGAAACTTTGGTGGTGGAACAAGTTGGTTACCTGCTGTAATAGTTTCTATGACTGGATCGTTCTCGTGCCACGTAGAAGTGGAGAGCCGGATCACCTGAAAATACGTGGATCATTTGAAAAGAAGGGTGATACCCCAACAAACCGATGTTCCACCTGTAGCCATTGTAGAACCTGTGGGTCCCTGTTGTGATTGATCAACCAAGGATAGACGTAGCAGATGTCTCTGTCGGAGTGGATAACACTGAGCTGCCTGTGCCTACAGAAGTACTTGATGTTTCTGCAGTTCCAGAAAATGAAGATTCTGTAAGAGATTTGAAAGTCGTGATCCACTCGGATCAGGAAACCACCTGAGGGACTGAACTTATAATTTTATAGCCCTTGTATATATTTATAATGTCATGAATGTAGTTGTTCTTGTAAATACAAACTGTAAAAAGAAAAATTAAATGGGGGGAAACCAGACAGGTTTCCCATAAGAAACAGCGAACTTTATTTACAGGGCTTCAGCAGCAGTAACATGCTTCCATCAAGATCGACAACTAGACACAAACCCCACCCCTAAGGTTCTCTGTGCTTCCAGGCTGGATCGTTCACACTGTCACATGGTACTACACAGTACAATAAGTCTCAAAGCTACAGTCACTACACGTAGGCTTTGAGCAAGGAGTTGGTGGGACAAGGTCAAAAGGAAGGTCTGTGGCTGGGTGGAAGATAGGAGAGATTGAATGACAGAAGAGTTAGCCTTCCAGGGCCAAAGGGAATAGAGATTGATCAAGAAAAGAAACGAAGAAGCAAAATGTATGCCGAGGGCGGGTGTGCTGCTGACTGCAAGCAAAAAATAAGAGGAAAGCTGAAATTTGCAAAGAAGAGGAAACAAAATGGGGGGACAGAGTTTACAGTCTGAAATTGTTGAGCACAATGTCAAGTCCTGAAGGCTGTAAAGTGCCTAATTAAAAGATGAGATGCTGTTCCAGAACCTTACTGGAACAGTAAGAATCAGGCAAATTGCTTTCCGAAGGTGATCGAAAAAATAGTCAGGGGATCACACTGATTCGGATAATTCCCTACTTTTTCACAAGACGATCTCCGCCTCAGCCAGAAACCTAGTTCAAATCCTGCTCAAAGGAATTTGACAAATCCACATCCAGTGCATGAGCCAGTAGCTTGTTCCACAGATCCACTTCACTCTGGGAAACAGAACCACCTCCTGGTTTCCACTGATCTCCCATTATTACCCAACATCAGAACAGACAGATTATCTGGTCATTAACACATTTCTTCTAGTAGGAGCT
Source organism: Carcharodon carcharias (assembly GCF_017639515.1). NCBI lineage: Eukaryota > Metazoa > Chordata > Chondrichthyes > Lamniformes > Lamnidae > Carcharodon > Carcharodon carcharias. The sequence continues at coordinate 31,788,373 of NC_054476.1, read as the reverse complement.
TGCTTTCTGCAAACTGGCTGCTGCATTTCCTACATTACAACAGCGACTACATTTCAAAAAGCACCTTATTGGCTGTAAAGTGCTTTGGGACGCCCTGAGGTTGTGAAAGGTGCTATATAAATGCAAGTCTTTTTTTTCTTTGAGAGTGCCAGTGAGGTATCATATATTGTATAACGTTAAGGGAGACCAAGTCTATAATATCTCAAGTAACCAAAACAGTTAGCAGGTGGAAAGGACTGTGGGAGATGTTATTGTATGCTCATGTTAAAATGTGGTTAAACCTTCCATTAAAATGACAGAGTAAAATTTGACACCAGTCTGTTAAATATTTATACAATAGTATCATGACATATGGACATATGAATTTAGGAACAGGAGTAGGCCATTCGGCCCCTCGAGCCTGCTCTGCCATTTGCTAAGATCATGGCTGATCTGATTGTGGGCTCCACTTTCCTGTCTACCCCAGATTCCCTTTGACTGCCTTGATAGTCAAGAATCTATCTAACTCAGCCTTAAAAATATTCAGTGATCCAGCCTCCACTGCTCTCTGGGGGAAGAGAATTCCGCAGACTAACGACCCTCTGAGAGAAAGAAATTGCTGCTCATCTCGGTCTTAAATGGGAGACCCCTTGAGCTGGATTTTACGTGCTCCTGCTGGCTGTACTTCTGGGGGGTGCTCACCTACCCCTGAGCTCGCCTTCATAGAATGGTAGGTGGACCGAAATCAGCAGCCCATCCACCATGTTTAAATAAATAACTGAGGATCAATTGAGCTTGTTAACAAGTCATGCTGCCATGCCACAATATGGTTGATGTGGGCAGTCAGGCGTTAATGGGCAGACCATTTGTTTAAAACTTTTTAAAAAGGCGGGAAGGAAGGGGGGGCTACCACCTTTGAGGGGGTGGGCCTTGGCGTATTAGGGGGCAGCCCGGACTTCCTCTGCAATGAGGGGTAGAAGTCCCACTGGCAGCTGCTTTAGCCTGCCCACAGCACATTATGCTTGTGGGTGGGCTCACACTGACCCCACTCTGCCGGGGGTGGGGCGGGGGGGCGCAAGGCATCCATCCCCCACTCGTAATATGCAGTTCCTTTAGTTTTAAACGGTTTCCCCTATTTCTGTCTCTCCCAAAAGGGGGAGCATCCCTTTCTGCATTGAATTGATACAATACGAGATGTTCAAGATTATGAGGGGCATGGACAGGGTGGATAGGGAGCAGCTGTTCCCCTTAGTTGAAGGGTCAGCCACGAGGGGACATAAGTTCAAGGTGAGGGGCAGGAGGTTTAAGGGGGATGTGAGGGCAAACTTTTTTACCCAGAGGGTGGTGACGGTTTGGAATGCACTGCCTGGGAGGGTGGTGGAGGCGGGTTAGCCTCACATCCTTTAAAAAGTACCTGGATGAGCACTTGGCATGTCATAACATTCAAGGCTATGGGCCAAGTGCTGGTAAATGGGATTAGGTAGGCAGGTCAGGTGTTTCTCAAGTGTCAGTGCAGACTTGATGGGCCGAAGGGCCTCTTATGCACTGTGATTCTGTGAATATACAGCAGTTTGTACCCTGTATACCTGTGGAACTGACACAAAGCACAAAAAAGAGATGTTTATTTTGATAAGTTATGTGATAGGATCATTTTGAGACCCATAATTATTCACTTTATGCTTTGAGAAAAGGGTTAATGAGATCTCTGGGCTCCAGCTGAATACTTGTGATGTTTAATGATTTCCTTTCTGCAGTGGTAACTGTAACAGATCCATAGACTGTTCCAGTCACAAACTGTTACCCAGCTGAGAAGCCGTTCTGAACCTGTAGCTTGGCCAGCGCTGACCCATCAGTACCAATAAAGGGTGGGTCAGTCCTATTTTGCTGGAGACAGCTTTAGAAAGGGATGATCTAATGCAGTAATGGATGAGGTAATGAATTTCACAGGGGTATTGAGAGCTTAGCTGTGCGTGTGTGCGCGTGTGTGTGCAAGAGTTAAGCTACATTGTTTCTGGCAGTCCTGTTTATGACCCTTTGCCTGCTGTGACAGATCAGGAGATGATCTTTACGTTGGGGAAGCAAATTAAGGCTGGGATCTGGATCTTAAACTGAAGGTACGTGGTTATGGGCTTGCACTGTGTTGGAGAATCGGACTGATTAACAGTCTTGTCAGCCACGTTAGCCCCAAATAAAGTGTGGGGAAAATCCCGGTAGGGCTGGGGACCCAGTGCCCCTGTCGATCTTAATGACGAGTTAATTGTTTCATTAACATGTTGCCAACTCCCACCTGACAACGAATTGGGGGCTTGCTGGAGAGACAGGAACTGGAGCAGGAATTCAAATCAGGAGGCAGGAACCAGAAATCCTCAGGGTCAGAACCTGGCAGTTAGTTTGAAGGGAGGGGGAGGTTCAGAGCCATGATCGGGAAAGGGTGGAGTGGAGAGGGCTTGGGGGATGGTTGTGGTTGTGAATGTGCGATTGCATCCACGATTGGGTTTATTCTGGAGGTGTCTGTCAGCAATCTGAGGGAGGTGGGTGGGGTGTTGTTGGTGTCTGGTCATAATTGAGGGATGAGCTGGGTGGCAGGAGGCATATTTCTCAGCTCTTGAAACTGGGAGGGGTAGTAGGGGTGCTGTTCAGCCTGTTACAAGCTCGAGGCTTCCTTATGCAGCCTGGGGCACTCCTGCCTCTTCTGACCCACAAAGAAATCTGAAAAATAAATTTTAAACCTACTATTTGGACATGTTCTGATCTGAGATTTAGCTCCAGGCAGATTTTGTCAGTTTAAAAAAAATCCCTTGTTTCCTCAGTCCCTACCTCCCTCCACTCTTCCCACTCCCCCATTCCTCCACTCCTCATTCACCCCCTTCTCTTCCCTGACTGATGCCCCAATTTGGATTTGCAGATTGGTCCCTGATGTTGTCAACAAACCCGATCTCCATATTTGAAACAGGGTCCCAGCCTCTTTCTTCCGTGTTGTTTTGCTTGCCTGTGTTAATTATGTATTAATTGTGTTTAATTATATGGAAATAGAGGGCAATAATCCACTTGAGCAAATTTTTATGGTTAAAATCTATAAGGTTGCTGTTGTCAAGTAGTTTACTTGTATGTTCTAACCAAGTGGGGTGTTTTTGGGGGACTGTTTTATAAAACTGTTTTAACAGTGTAATCTTAATCTTGTGTGCTTAAGTTTTTTTTCTCTTTGTTAATAAATCTTTTAATTGTAAATCCTAAAAGTGTTACTGGGGTTCTATGCTTTTGGGATTAATGGCTTTCCGCTCACTTTCAGAATACAAAAAAAATCATAATGATCAGTAAAAGAAATTTCCCTTTGGGATTTGGCTTGCTGAATGAATAACATCAGCTGCAGTCATAACACTTGTAACATTTAACTCTGTAAATAAATGTCAGATGGAATGAAGATTGGCTCCAGTTTCATCCTTCACCAACTGGCTTTTTGGAATATAACGTGTGTACACTGGAGCTGCAGTGTCTCAGTTATGGATTGATCTGTCTTTTAGAGTGTCAGGGCAGTTGGTTTTATTATTCATTGTTGGTCACTTTCCCCTCTTGAAATCCTTTCTTATATTTGTTTTGGAATGTGCGTGATGCTTGTGAGGAACTATTTATTGCCCATCCTTAATTGCGCAAGGAAATTGAATCAACCACGTGTCACATGTATGTTAGATCAAGAAGGGCTGGCAGATACCTTCCCTGAAGGACAACAATGATGCAGTTGGCTTCTTACATACATCCTGCCAACTTTCATTAAAATTATTGGTAAGCTTGATACCATCAACAACAAGGAGTTACATTTATATAGCATCTTTAATATAGTCAAACATCTCAACGTGCTTCATAGGACTTAACAGGAATAGGCCATTTGGGCCTGCTTCACTTCATAGGAGTAATTAGCAAACAAAATTTGACACTGAGCCAGAATAGGAGATATTAGGATAGGTGGCCAAAGGTTGGTCAAGGGGTAGTTTTAAGAGCACTGTTGAAGGAGTGAGAGTTAGAGAAATGGAAAGAGAATATTAGAATTTACAGCTTACAGGGGATGAGGAAAATTTCTTTTATGCTGCAAATTATTATTGGGAATGTGTTGACTGAAAAGGCAGATTCAATAATAACTTTCAAAAGGAAATTGAATAAATACTCAAAGGAAAAATATTGCAAGGTTTTGGAGAAAGGCAAGGGAGTGGGATGAATTGGATAGCCGTTTCAAAGAGCTGGCCTAGGCATGTTAACCTTCTCTAGTGCTGCGAGATTCGATGATCTGACCCTGGGGTAATCCTGCTGTCTGCTTTTCTTTTTTAAATCCCCACATGAATGGCTCATTAAGTAGTCAAAGTCAATTGTTTCTTGACCTGCTGAGAGGCATGGCTGGAAGAAATCTCCTTGCTCCCTTCCTCGAGCTATCCTTCACCCGCTAGCTGAGGCCTAATTGGCAATGCCTGACCCTCTGAAATTAGCAGTTGCTTCGATTGAGCCAAATAATCACACCCGACAGCTGGAACGCTGCTGTTTTTCTTGATTTTTTTTCTTTGCTCCTCTCCTGGAAGCGGGGATTCAGTGGCTCACAGACGCCATCTGCTCCTCGGCATTTCACTAGGATGTCTAGTCGGCAGTGTAGGTCGGCAGGCTACGCAGGAAAGCAGCAGCCCATCCAGTTGAGCCTGATCCTGCATGGTAATTTAGTAAGGGCAGTGCAAGAACAGGACTCGGAGCTGACCTTTATTTCACTCCTCAATTCTGACAGCATCAAGGTCAGTTGTAATGTGTACACCGCTCTTGACCAAGATCAGCTGAATCTACTCACATGTTGTTGAGGGATTAGACATTTTAATTTGTTAGTACAAATCTGTCTCTCTGTCTGTCTCTCTCTCTCTCTCTCTTTCTCCCTCCCTCCCTCTTCCCTCCCCCCTCCCTCTCTCTCTCCCCCTCTCCCTCTCCCTCTCCCCCCCTCCGCTCTGTCCTGCCTTCATTACATACAGGAATCAGCCACAAATGATTAAAAACAGCTTATGTTTCTTCACTGAAATTATTCCATTGAAGTGGCTGTACTTAAAAAAAAACAAATACACAGAAAATCAGGATTTGCTAAGCAAGTTGGAAGACACTAAGATAATTAGTCTGCGTTATAATTAATCCCATACTGGTTTATAATTAATTCTTCCTACTGGTTTAAAAATATAATGTTTGGAATAAAAATATCATAACTTCTAACTGGCGCTCGGGTGAGTGAAGTTACTTAGACACATCGAAAAGAAACTCAAACAATTGATACACTGAGCTTGAAGGTGGCTTATAACTATAAGAAATTCAGCAACTCACAGCATACGAATTGTGATTTTCAGCTCGGTAATACTGTTTTTGTTTTGTGTCACGAGCAATGTTCTGCCTCCAAAATCACATTCCCAGTGTGCATGCACACTTCTGGTACTAGCCATGCCAGACATTATTTTGGTGGGGGTGCTAGTGCGTGTGAAGAGGAGGCATTCGCCACAAGCATAGAGAGTAAGCAGATCGTGAGCTCAATCATTAAGATTTGCTCCACTGTTGATGGCTGTGCCATCAGTTGCCAAGGCCCTAAGCTCCCTTAACCTCTCTGCCAACACCTCCTTTAAATTCTTTCTGTTGTGCCTGATGTGTTCATTTGAATGCGCTGCCCTGCACATGTGGTGCCTTAAAGGAGACAACTTGTGAGTGGCCTAGATGGTACCTTCCAGCTTGCTGCGTCCATATGCAGCTTTCAGGGAACATTACTCTCTACCTCTCTCTCCTCCTTTAGGATGTCCCTTAGAACCTACCGCTTTTGGTCACTTGTTTGACTATCTCTTCCTGTCATTTCAACCATCACAAGATGAATCCTATGTTGTCCAGGCAATAGAAATCGTGGAGACAAAAGGTATTGTACTCCGTAAGGCATGGAATGTTCGTACCAAGAAAAAGAGCTCCTCACGATAGTATCGGCACTGTGTGCTCCCAGGTCAGTGTGTAGCACAGCCAGAGTAGAGTTTCATTGAAAGCTAAAAATAAAATACAGAAAGTGCTAGAGGTGCTCAGCAGGTGATGGAACATTTATGGTGAAAGGTTAATGATGTGAGCATTTCTTTGATTTTAAACATTGGGGCTGATATTAACCCACCAATAATAGGCAGAAAGGGTCAGGGGTTAAAAAAATTAACATCATGAAATGCTCCTGTTACCCATTTTATGCCAGCGGGTTGCTTGGCGTGTGTGTGCTTCATCTAGGAGAGGTAGAACATTCCATTGCAATATTTAACTTAAGCTCTCCCTCTGCATTTGGGTCCAAGAGGAGACAGACTCCTTGTCTAAGCAACTGCATCATCCAGTTCCCTCCGCATGAGGCTGGTAGGCATAAACAAGCTGCACATCTAACCTTGCCATGGAAAGAAGGTGGGCAACCCTCCAGGATTAGACGGGAGTCTTCAGGAATTGAAGATTAATCTCCAAGACATCACTACAAGCAAAGCCCAGGAGAAAATTCAAAGGGCATTTTTAAAAAGAGCTTTAAAAAAAATGTATTTCAAAACTTCTTTTAATTAGTTATAGACATATTGAACTGTAACTCTTTCGAGTACAAACACGTTTCCATCTGTTCCTATTCAGATGAAGTTACATTGTTTCATAGTTTGCCATTGTGAGATTTGAACTCTTGATCTTGGGGTTACAAGCCCAGTACCATAACCACTTGGCTATTTAGGCCAAGCATAGACATATTGAAGGTGGTGGGAAAAAGCTGACAGTCGAGAATCATTCAATTGCTTTCCAATTATCTGCAGGAAGTTGGGGCCCCATGAGGGTGTTTGTGTCGGATGACTAGTGTCAGGAGTATGAGGATGGGGCCTTTTGGAGGCAAGGAGGTCATGTGATGAAGCCTCTAGTGATACCTGCAACCAGCATTAGTAACTCTAATTAGAAATGGCCTGGAACGTCAACTAGATGGAGTGTCAAGTGGAGATTTTATCGTGTGTTTAAACAATAGGCGACAGCATTATGAATCCGTTGAGCTTCAACAACTTGCATTTATATAGCATCTTTACCGTACTGGAATAGTAACCCCTGAGGCCTTAGACTAATATTCCACAGGTCATGTGTTCAAATCGCACCATGGCAGTTTGAGCATTTGGCCAGGATTTTTGCAACAACGGAAAGCCTCTTCATTATTGCGAAAATAGAGGATGAGCCCAAAAAATCAGAAGACCAGCCCCTGCACATGGCACCTACTGTTTTCACAGGGGCAGGACTGGGCCCGGGTCAGAACGTGCATATTTTGCAGAGGCAGCTGCCCATTTAAATCAGCAGCTACCTTCACTTGTGTGTGATTTTAGTGCCATAGGTGTGTGGAATGTGACATACACAGATTAGACCTGGTAGGAGCAGGTCTGAAATTAGTGGATTTATTTGGATAGCCAGGGCCCCCTTTTGGAGAGGTGCAGGGATCCCTTTGGACTGTGCTTTAAATTTGCATTGATTGCCCCATAATTGGCAACATCTCAATTCCAACTGTCTGGCTTTAACCCAAGGGAGTAGGAGGGTGGGGCTTCTGGAGTTACAGGGCAATCTTTTTTATCCCTAAAGACTCATGCACCCAGGTGCCAGGAAGAACTTTGAGCTTGAGAAAGGCACATAGCGCTTTGAGCAAAGGAAGATACAAGATGGGCATGGCACCCTCGCACATAGGCGCCGTAGAAGCCAATCAATGCCAATGGACCAGGAAGGAGGAGGTGGTGAGGCAGGACAACCAGGTACTACCCTGTGGGAGGGTACTGACCTTCGAGCTCATATGACGGAGAAGCAGTGTCAGAGGCGACTGAGGTTAAGCCGTGAAGTGGTCACCAACATACATTTCATGGTCCAGTAACAACTAGAACCACACTCCTTCAACCCCCATGCCTTATCAGTGGCTGTGAAGATGACTGTCACTCTCAATCTTTATGCCTCAGGCTCTTTCCAGGGCTCAGCAGGAGACCTGCCTGGTATATCCCAGTCAGCGGTACACAGCTGCATCTAACTAATGCCCAGTATGCTCGTGTGGGAGAAATTACATTAATTTCCCTGTACATTCGGCGTCTAAGGCAGAGAGCTAGCACCTTTGTCCAATTTTCAGGCTTCCCTCAGGTGCCGGCTGTTACTGATTTCACCCGTGTTGCCATGAAGGCCCCAACTTAGCATTCAGACTCCTTTGTCAACTGAAAGTCCTTTCACGCAATCAGTATCTAGGTATTCTGTGACCACACAATGTTTTCCTTCAAGTGTGTGCAAGGTTCCCTGGCAGCTGCCATGATGCATCCATTCTGAAGAGTTCCCAGATCTTTTAGTCACCTTTGCAGATCCATTGGTTGGCTTCTAGGGGACAAGAGCTACCTGTTAAGAATTTGGCTAATGATCCCCTCTAGGACCCCTCAAACTGAGGCAGAGTACAATTACAATAGCCATGTGTCACAAGGAGGGCAATCAAGCAGGCACTTGGCCTTCTGAAAATGCTCTTTGCGTGCCTCGATTGTTCAGATAGAGCCCTGCAGGATGCCACAGCAAGGCTGTCCTCCATCTACAAGACACAAGTCAGGAGTATGATGGTGTATTCTCCACTTGCCTGGATGAGTGCAGTGCATGTCCAAATGCAGCAAGACCTGGACAATATCCAGTCTTGGGTTGACAAATGGCAAGTCACATTCATGCCACACAAGTGCCAGGCAATGGTCATCTCCAATAAGCCAAAGTCTATCCATTGCCCCTTGACATTCAATGGCATTACCATCACTGAATCTCCCACTATCAACATCCTGGGGGTTACCATTGACTCGAAACTGAACTGGACCAGCCAAATAAATACTGTGGCTACAAGAGCAGGTCAGAGGCTAGGAATCCTGTGACGAGTAACTCACCACCTGACTCCCCAAAGCACCATCTACAAGGCACAAGTTGGAAGTGTGATGGAATACTCTCCCCCTGGCTGAGTGCAGCTCCAACAACACTCAAGAAGCTTGACACCATCCAGGGCAAAGCAGCCCGCTTGATTGGCACCCCTTCCACAAACATTCACTCCCTCCACCATGGACGAACAGTGGCAGCAGTGTGTACCAGCTACAAGATGCACTGCAGAAACTCGCCAAGGCTGCTTAGGCAGCACCTCCCAAACTCACAACCGCTACCATCTAGACAGACAAGGACAGCATATACATGGGAACACCACCACCTGGAAGTTACCCATCAAGTCACTCACCATCCTGACTTGGAAATATATCGCTGTTCCTTTGCTTTCGATGGGCCAAAAGCCTAGAACTCCCTCCCTAACAGAACTCTGGGTGTAGCCACACCACAGGGACTGCAGTGGTTCAAGAAGGCACTTCACCACCACCACCTCAAGGGCAACTAGGGATGGGCAATAAATACTGGCCCAGCCAGCAATGCCCATGTCCCATAAATTAATTTTTAAAAAGTAGTGGTAGTAGTGGTGTGTTGCATACTGCACAGCATTGTGCAGCAGAGGGGCCTACAATTCAAAGACAATGATGCCATGGGTAAAGCTCCAACCCACGAGGAAGAAGAGGATGGGGAAGATGAGGGGGAGGAGGAAGCCTCTGTCCATTCTGATGATTCCCAAACTGAGGAGGATGAGGAGGCTGCCAATTGCAGAGCAGCTGGGAGAAATGGTCATGTAGCCACTACTGACTATGCGGGGAGGGGGATCAACATCAGGACGTCCTTGTATAAAAGCGATTCACGTAGGGTGCACCTATATCACACTTGCCATCAGCAATTCCCAGTGAGCAACTTCCAGCTAAAGAACCTTTTACATTGGCACCACAATTACTCAGGGGAATACCCATTCCCTGCAATGGAGAGAAACAACAACAATGAGTTTGTCTCAGTAACATTAAAATGGTTGAAACCTTCACCATCAAAACCAAGTGCCTCAGCATATTACAAATGCACATGGTAAGAAGTCCTTCATGAAGCCCGCTCACATAAATGCCAGTGCTTGTAAATGAGGCACCCAAGCCGCCAACCCGTGCACACTCAAACCATGCCCATAATGCTGAGTGTGCCATTATGACTTAAGACTTCACATCCAATACATGCTGATATGATTGTATGTGCAAACACACATGCAGATAAAGATTTTTGTGCTGCATGAGCCCACAACTGTGCAACAATAGCACTTTGAATGAACTTGCACACCATCTATTCTGTTCAGTGGTCTGGCTTCCGCAGTGGGTTCCATATGCTACCCTCCTGGCTTCCATAAACATCGCCTACCTCACAAAACACTTCCTGTGCCACCTGGCAATGCAAATGCTGCCAATGAAGTGGGGATAGCAGAAAAGCATACATGGTATCTTGAGCTGTGATGCTTAAGCCTAGGCCAAAGTGTGACACTGCCCTGCGGTGCCTTGCCTTGAATACCTTGTACCCAGCACTCATGTTTAAGGTGCACCTGCTGACTTGCATCAATTTGTGATCATGGACTCTCCCTTAAAATCAAGCATGGATGGACAATGAAAAAAGCAAGGAAGCGAGTGTTTTGCCTCTGAGGAGGTAGGGGCAGACAGCTCACTCCTCTGTCTGGCAATGAGGAGCATGGTGGCTGGCCTCGTCGTGTAGACAGCGGTTGGGAACCTCTTTCAGACTGCGGCCTCTACATCACTGCTTGGGCAGCCAAAGTCACTGGCACATGTGAAGCCGACGAGGGCTCTGGTGGAGGGGCCCGTGAGGTGGATGAAGATGAGGGTACAGTGAAACTCCTGATACTTTCACCCTCCTCAGTAACCTGCACAGCCCTGGATTGGCCTTCAGGTGGGGCTGATGGGGCTGGCTACTGGTGCACAGCAGTCACCCATTCCAGCAACCACTGTGTCAACAGTGCAACCATCATGTTAAGGGTACACAGCACCTCATGGAGTCCATGGGTGTCCTTATACTCTGAGTGAACTGATCCAGGCTACTGAGGGAGGCCTACACCTTTTCTGGCCGAGATGCTGCTCTTGCATCCACTGCAATTGCTGCTGTATGTGTGTCTCCATGAGATTGGCCAATCTCTCATGGTCAGAGCTCACATGGTTGAGTCTCTGGAACAACGTGGAGCTGATGACAGTGACGGACTTCTCCATTTTCAGTCTTAGAGCTCCCAGTGCCTCAGGAAACTCTGCCAGATGCCCAGGCATCTGCTGCTGATTGTCCAAATATTGTGCCCCAAAAGGTGACTCCTGAGGCTGCACATTGCTGCCCACTGGAGCATCATCATGAATTTCCTCTCTCCTCTGAGGGGGACTGTGCACAGATGTCTGTGGTTCTGGCACCTCCCCCTGCACTCTGGTGCAGTGACTTTTGCCCTGTGCCACTGAGTCTACGCAAGTGCTATATCCCTCCGAAGTGCTGAGGTGACGGATTGTGGTCTAATCAGATGTGATGCTGCCTCCTTGGAGGTCTGTTTCTCCCTTTGACGCCCAAGGGACGATTTGGACTGGGGAAAGTGAGGTGGGGTGAGTGAGCAGAGCTGGGGCCTGTGTGAGGCTGAAAAGGAATTATTTAGGCATAGCCCTTCACATTGTGAAGCACGCTCTATGCACACCATTACGTTTAACCATGCTCGCACTGCCAGTATGACGCAACCCCATCCTTGCACACCATCTCATGCCAGCGTCCCTGTGTACTCAGTGATCTGACACCATAACCTCCACCATTACCTCCATGTTCCAAGATGCATTTGCCAATGCCTTTATCACCTGCTAAGGTTGATTCACCATCACCAACAGGCACCCTGGCAATTTCTGTGGCCTTCTGTTCAACCGAGCAAGTTGCTCTCAGCCAGGCTAACCCACCCCCAGTCCGGGCCATCTCCTTCACCCTTTTCAACTGTAATGGCAACAAGATCTCGTGTTAGATAAAAAATAAGATGCTGCGGATGCTGGAAATCTGAAATAAATACAAAAAAAAATGCTGGAAAAGCCCAGAGGGTCTCACAACACCTGTGGAGAGGGAAACAGAGTTAACGTTTCGAGTCCGTATAACTCTTCAGAGCTAAAGAGAAGTAGAAATGTGATGGATTATGTACTGTTTAAGAGGAGGTGGAGCAGGTGGAGCAAGATAGAAGGTCAGGGATAGATGGGAGCTCAAGAGAGATTGACATAGATGTCATGGACACAAGACAAAGGGAGTGTTAACGGTAGTGGTAAAGACTAAAGATGGTGCTGACAGTGGCATAAAGGTAAGAGCAGAATTTATCAATAGCAGAACAAGGGTCAGCTCTCTGAAAGCACAATGTGTTAGTGCAGGTAGGAATATTTCTCTTCATTATGTCTGTGCATCACAATGCTGATTCACATGTATTCTGAGGGCACCTACCTGAGCTGCTTACACATACAAGCCTCAGTGTTGTAGCAGAGGTATGTGCCATGTCTCACATCTTAGCTGGAGCATGAAGATGTGACCCTTCCCTTCGACCTCTCTGTGGATGAGCCAGCTGTTTACCTTGCTGGAACGCAGCAGGTTGTTGAACCTTTTCTGGCACTATATCCATGGTCGCTCATGGTCTCCAGCTGTGCTCACCACAGCCAAAATTTGAATCCAGACCTTCTTTGTAGTGGCTGATGGATTACGTCAGCCCGCAAGTTAGGGGACAGCTCTCCTCTTCTGGACCTCTTCTGCTAACACTTGCAGGTCCTGATCTGAGAAGTGTGGGCAGCTCAACCCATCCCTTCCCCTGTGCCACCTGTGTGTGACATGCTATCAGTAAGAATGTAAGGTGAAAAGGGTCATGAGCCGTTCAGATTACAATGCTCTCATTCACTTTTATGTGCTTGCACGCACTAACCATTTTCACCATATCATCAATGATTACTGGTAAAGTGCAGTGGAGGAAATAGCTCTGCACAAATTCTTGATGTTGTGGGTGTTGCGGCTGTCACTCCAAGCTAGCATGCTGTGCTCCGCAACCACTGAAAGCCCTATTAGTTTACTCCCTCTTCACACTGTTATGCCATGAGAGTATGCAGCTGTGGGACGGACCTGGTCATTGGACTAATAAGCCAGAGACTCGAGGTAATGCTCGGGGGACCTGGGTTCGAATCCAGCCATGGCAGATGGTGAAATTTGAATTCAATAAAAACCTGGAATTAAAAAGCCTAATGGTGACGGTGAAACCATTGCCGATTGTCGTAAAAACCCATCTGGTTCATTAATTTCCTTTAGGGAAGGAAATCTGCCATCCTTACCTGGTCTGGCCTACATGTGACTCCAAACTGGCTCTTAAATGCCCTCTGAACAAGGGCAATTAGGGGTGGGCAATAAATGCTGGTCACTAGCCAGTGATGCCCACATCCCATGAATGAATTAAAAAAAAATGGCTGAACTGTGTGGGCACATCCTGATAGATGGGTGGCAAGAGAGCAGTTTGGTGGGATAATGACCATGACATTGCTCATCAATCATCCACCGAGGCATGGCAGCTGACCACATGACTGCAGAATATGGCTGTGTCTTGTGGATCCATGCCGTGCTTTCAGTGCTTCAGTGCAGTACACTGTGATATAGGCAGCAAAAATGATGTTTTTTTTTCCTAGGGCAAGCCCATGATTTGCCATCCGTTCCAGGGTCAGGTGTTAGTTGGATAACATTTACAAAGTTCCCACCCACCTGACAAGTCAATGACATCTCCGAGGCACAGGGACTTCTGCATAGATGACCAACCTCCCAAAGGGGCCTTTCTGAAGGCCCGCTTTTTATATGCTCCGTCCACCGACCCCACACTACTTCCAGCTCACCCACCCCAACTCCGATTATCGTCAGCTCCCCTAAACTGAAAACCTGATGTTCGGGGCCACATTGGCAGAAGTCAGGTTCACAAAGCTGGGAATTCTTCCGACTCTGCGCACCCAACGTGAGGATGAAAATCTAAGCCTTTGAATTCAGGTTAAAAAGCTGGAAATTAAAAGCTGGTCTCGGTAAAAGTGACCATTGGAGCTGTCGGATTGTCAAAAAACAGAACTGGTCCACTTATGTCCCTTTAGGGGAGAAAGCCTGCTATCCTTACCTGGTCTGTGACTGTGTGTGGCCCCATAGACACACCAGCATGGCTGACTCTTAATTGTCGTCTGATATGGCCTAGTGAGCTTCCTGGTTGTATTAAAACTGCTATTTGTTCAACTAGAAGACCCACCATTACCTTGCGATGGGCAGCTTGTGATGGGTGACCATAGCTGACCTTGTTAGTGATGCCCATATTTTGAGAACTAAAAAGCCAAGCTAAAGAAGGCAATATTTAGCTGTGACTGAAAGCTTGGTCAAAGGGGTAGATTTTAAGAGCATCTTAAGGGAGGCGAGATGAATAATATAACCATGAAAAGGGCATTATATAATTGGATTTGAAATTGCCAGACAATGAACGAACATTGTTTTCTCATTGTACAACCATCAGCGTCACAGATTTTAAATATTCATTATGGCTTATCAATTTAAGAGCGAATGTTACAATCAATGCACTTTTAAATATGATCAGAAATGCTTAGTACATTGAATTATAATGTGAATTAATTACACCACAAACCGTTCAAATTAGGCTGGCGGGAAGTAAAGGATGTTTTTGTAAAAGATAATGAAACAACCACTCTAAGCATTTCCCATCACCTCACTGAGTAATCATCTGTTTATGTCATAAAATTGCTCTATTGTGTACAAGGGATATGAAGAATGAGCTGTAAATCCATTTGCAGTGCCTCAGCATCAGATCACCCCCATCGTTACTTAGCAACAGGATCGTCATTGGATATTAAAAAGAGACCTCGATAATAAGAGAAAAGGAATGATAAACTGCCCCTCAACGCTTCATGTGATGTAGGAATTTGTGTTTTTCAATCTGCTTCTCGCATAACATAGACAACCATTATTTAACCCATTGAGTGCGAGGGTTGCTTAGTAGATCTTGCAATACTTAGGTTTTTTTGTCATCAATTGGGATGTGTTGATGACGCACCCATTAAGATTGAAAGGAGAAGATTGTTCATTCTACTTTTTCCTCCCTATTAGTCTCCAGAAAAGAAGCCTGTGCCTTTTTTGGGGTTATTTTAAGCTAATTCTCTGAAGGCCATTAAATCTGACTGCAGCTGAGAACCTAAAGAGCCATTTTCAGAATGGCTCCCAATCATCAATCTTTAGGTTTGCTCTCTCTTTCGTCCAATTGCTAATTGTATTGGCAACTGGAACAGCCGTTTGGATTAGAACCTGGTGAGAGACTGGCTGAAGAGCCATCTTGGGAGAGCTGCTGCCACTGATAGATGGAGTGTCCCAGTCTTTTCCATCATAAACCAATAACTGATAACAAGATGCACTGTGCGTCAGAAAGAATGAATCCAGGACTATGCCGCTAATCAAGAGTTATCTCACAGATATTCAATAGCAACTCCCCAGAGAGTTGGATCCTTGCGTTCTTGAGTCTGTAAAGCAGTCCCTGACAATTACACCATTGAATGGAGCTAATCCATTGAATACAGTTTTATTGGAGTCTGCAGGTCTGCCAGCTGTCTACTTCCTCTGGATTTACATAGAATTTCCATCACTGAAACAGAGGATTCGGTCAAGCTGGAGCTTATGCTCTACATGAACCTTCATGGTCCCCACCATCTAACCTTGCCAACATATCCTTCTATTGGTTTCTCTCACGTGTTTAGTCAGCTTCCCTTGACTGCGCACCATGCTATTCGCCTCAATCACTCAATATGGTAGTGAGTTCCACTGAGTCCTGAATTCCCTACTTATTGGTAAACTACACAAGTGGAAACATCTTTTCTATGTCCACCGTGAATTAACATCATAAGCGGTGGGATCTGCTTCTCAGCTCTTAAATGCCCTCTGAAATGGCCTAGCAAGCCACTTGGTTATATCAAACTGCTACGTAGTCACAAAAAAGGAATGAAACTGGACGGACCACCCGCCATCAACCTAGGCACTGGAAACGACAGGAAGTTGTCCTGGGAGTCCTCAACAGCGACCCTGGACCCCATGAAGTCTCATGGCATCAGGTCAAATATGGGCAGGGAAACTTCCTGCTGATTATCATGTAACCACTCCCCCACCCCATTCAGCTGAAGAATCAGTGCTCCTCTGTATTGAACACCACTTGGAGGAAACAGAGGGTGGCAAGGATGCAGAATGTACTCTGGGTGGGGGACTTCAATGTCCATCACCAAGAGTGGCTCAGTAGCACCACTACTGACCGAGCTTGCCAAGTCCTAAAGGAAATAGCTGCTAGACTGTGTCAGTAGCAGGTGGTGAGGGAACCAATAAGAAGGAAACACATACTTGAACTCATCCTCACCATCCTGCCGCAGCTGCATCCGTCCATGACAGTATCGGTAGGAGTGACCACTGCACAGTCCTTGTGGAAACCAAGTCCCGCCTTCACATTGAGGATACCCTCCATCGTGTTGT
Organism: Carcharodon carcharias; assembly: GCF_017639515.1. NCBI lineage: Eukaryota > Metazoa > Chordata > Chondrichthyes > Lamniformes > Lamnidae > Carcharodon > Carcharodon carcharias. The sequence goes on along the minus strand of NC_054476.1, from coordinate 31,771,939 downwards.
GTGGCACGACCACCATGCTAAATGGGATAGATTTTGAACAGATCTAGCAACTCAAAACTGGGCATCCATGAGGCGCTGTGGGCCATCAGCAGTAGCAGAATTGTACCCGAACACAATCTGTAACCTCATGGCCCAGCATATCCCCCACTCTACCATTACCATCAAGCCAAGGGATCAACCCTGGCTCAATGAAGATTATAGGAGGGCATGCCAGGAGCAGCACCAGGCATGCCTAAAAAAGAGGTGTCAACCTGGTGAAGCTACAACAAAGGACCAGCATGCCAAACAACAAAAGCAGCAAGTGATAGACAGAGCTAAGCGATCCCACAGCCAACGGATCAGATCTAAGCTCTGCTGTCCTGTCACATCCAGTCGTGAATGGTGGTGGACAATTAAACAATTCACTGGAGGAGGAGGCTCCACAAATATCCCCATCCTCAATAATGGAGGAGCGAAACATATCAGTGCAAAAGATGAGGTTGAAGCATTTGCTGCTATCTTCAGCCAACTGGAGGTCCCCAGCATCACAGATGCCAGTCTTCAGCCAATTCGATTCACTCTGCGTGACATCACAAAACAGCTGAAGGCACTGGATACTGCAAAGGCAATGGGCCCTGACTATATGCTGGCAAAAGTACTGAAGACATATGCTCCAGAACTTGTCGTGCCCCTAGCCAATCTGTTCCAGCACAGCTACAACACTCATATCTACCCAGCTATGTGGAAAATTACCCAGGTATGTCCTGTACACAAAAAGCAGGTCAAATCCAACCCAGCCTATTACTGTCCTATCAGTCTACTCTCAATGAGTAAAGTAATGGAAGGGATCATCAACAGTGCTATCAAGCGGCACTTGCTTAGCAATAGCCTGCTTACTGACGCCCAGTTTGGGTTCCCCCAGGACCACTCAGCTCCTGACCTCATTACAGCCTTGGTTCAAACATGGACAAAAGAGCTGAACTCCTGAGGTGAGATGAGAGTGACTGTCCTTGAAGTCAAGGCCACACTTGACTGAGTGTGGCATCAAGAAGTCCTAGCAAAACTGAAGTCAATTGTAATCATCTGTGCTTTCACACTCGTTATTGCTTTCCTTAGTTAGTTCATCCTAATCACAGACTGGTTAGAGCCATATCTAGCACAAAGGAAGATGGTTGTGATTGTTGGAGGTCAGTCATCTCAGTTCCAGGACACACTGCAGGGTTCCTCAAGGTAGTGTCCTCAGCCCAATCATCTTCAGTTGCTTCATCAATGACCTTCCTTCAGGTCAGCAGTGGGGATATTCGCTGACGATTGCAGAATGTTCAGCACCATTTGCAACTTCTCAGATACTGAAGCAGTCCATGTCCAAATGTAGCAAGACCTGGACAATATCCAGGCTTGGGTTGACAAGTGGCAAGTAATATTCATGCCACACAAGTGTCAGGCAATGACCAACTCCAACAAGAGAAAATCTCACCATCGCCCCAGATGTTCAATGGCATTACCATCAATGAATTCCCCCACTATCAACATCCTGGGGTTTACCATTGACCAGAAACTAAACTGGACTAGCCATATAAATACTCTGGCTAACAGAGCAAATCAGAGGCTAGGAGTCCTGTGACAAGTAACTCACCTCCTGATTCCCCAAAGCCTGTCCACCATCTACAAGGCACAAGTCAGGAGTGTGATAGAATACTCCCCACTTGCCTGGACGAGTGTAGCTCCCAAACACTCAAGAAGCTTGATGCCGTCCAGGACAAAGCAGCCCGCTTGGTTGGCACCACATCCACAAACATTCACTTCCTCTGCCACTGACGTACAGTAGCGGCAGTGTGTACCATCTACAAGATGCACTGCAGGAATTCACCAAGGCTCCTTTGACAGCACCTTCCAAACCCACGACCACTACCATCTAGAAGGACAAGGGCAGCAGATAGATGGGAACACCACCACCTGGAAGTTCCCCTCTAAGTCACTCACCATCCTGACTTGGAAATATCTCACCGTTCCTTTGCTGTCGCTAGGTGAAAATTCTGGAACTCCCTTCCTAACAGCACTGTGGATGTACCTACACCATATGGACTACAGCAGTTCAAGAAGGCAGCACACCAGCACCTTCTCAAGGGCAACTAGGGATGGGCAATAAATGCTGGCTTAGGCAGTGAAGCCCACATCCTGTGAATGATTTAAAAAAATTAAGAGACCAACAGTGAAGGGGCCCTAATGGTTTGTCAATCAATTCCACGTTTTTATCCAGTCAAACTTCCCACCTGCACCCCTCAAAGTCATGGCAGTAATTTGACATATGGAATGAGAATGCATTGTGGTTTAAATCCAGGCCTTAGAATCTTCCAGGGCCGAAAGGGACCATTCAGCCCATTGTGACTGTACCAGTAGACTTCCATAATAAAAAGAAAATCTGCGTATTTTACTAAAGTGGTTTTTTTTTGCTTCTGCCTTGGATATGCTTCAAAATTAGGTTTGAAATCTGCAGTCCAAGCTGCTTCTGAAAATAGCTTAACTAGCTGCTTGAGTCAGGTGAGCCTTCAGGATCAATCTAGCACAAAGGCTGAGTGGGACCATGAAGTCTCAAGGTTCCTCACAGGCTCTTTTTTGTAACTGGTGTTATGAATCACATTGTAAGTGAGCTTTTCAGATCTTGAGACTGCCTTTATGCTGGTCAGTGCTGTTTGCCCAATTCAGGGTCTTTAGCCCTGATCGGGATTCTTTAGTCTAGTCTTGGTCTTTAGTCTGATCGGTGTTTTCAGACTGGTCAATGTCTTTAGCCTGCTCATGGAAGATAAATGATCAACCTGGTGAAGAAATTAGCTGAACTGAAGGAGTCGGGTTCAATAGCAGGTACTCTCATTGGCAGGATATGACTAGTGGTGTCCCGTAAGGATCAGTGTTGGGGCCTCAACTATTAGTTGATGGGATATAAAGTCACGTATTTAGAATTGCTGATGGCAGAAAAATAGATGGTATTCTAAACAGAATAGATGGAAGTGTAGCATTCTGAAGAGAGACAGATTAAGGGAATGGGCAAAATTGTGGCCAATGGATTTTAATGTAGACAAAAGTGAGGTCATTCGCTTTAGACGTATTCCATCATGACAAAGAGGACAGAACAGGGTTTTTTCTAAATGGTTAAAAGCTAGAAACAGTGCCTATCCAAAGAGACTTTAGAGTCCAGGCACATAGATCATTAAAATGTCATGAACGGATACAGAAAATAATCAAAAAGGCTAATGGAATGCTGGCCTTTTTTTAATCCTTTCACAGGATGTGGACCTTGCTGGCTAGGCCTGCATTTGTTGCCCATTCCCAATTGCCCTTGAGAAGGTGGTGGTGAGCACCGCCTTGAACCGTTGCAGTTCATGTGATATAGGTATAGAATTGTTAGGCAGCTCCAGGATTTTGACCCAGCAATAATAAAGGTGTGCCAATATCGTCCCAATGTCGTCAGGGTGGTGTGTGGCTTGAAAAGAAACTTGCAGGTAGTGCTTCTTTGAGGAAGTAGCATGCAATGTGGATAGCTGAGAACCTGTGGATGTGGAGTGGAGTGTCACAGGGATCAGTACTGGGGCCTCAACTATTTACAATCAATATTGCTGACTTGGATGAAAGTATCAAATGTACAGTTGCTAAACTTGCTGATGGCACAAAGATAGGGAGGAAAGTAGTCTCCAAATACCAGTTTCTGATTAATGCTAGTGATGCCCCCCCCTCCCCTGCCAGCAGTATATTAATTGGTTAAATGAGTGGACAAAAATTTGGCAGATGGAGCATAATGTAGGAAAATATGAGCTTGTCCATTTAGGCAGGAAGAATAGAAAAGCAGCATATTATCAAAATGGAGAGAGATTGCAGAACTCTGAGGTACAGAGGAATCTGGGTGTCTTGGTACATGAATACATGATTCACAAAAAAGTTAGTATGCAGATACAGCAAGTGATTAGGAAGGCTAATGGAATGTTGTCATTTATTGCAAAGAGAATTGAGTATAAAAGTAGGGATGTTTTGCTACAGTTGTACAGGACGTTGGTGAGATCACATCAGGGGTACTGTTTACAGTTTTGGCCTCCTTACTTAAGAAAGGACATAATTGCATTGGAAGCAGTTGATTCACTTGACTGATTCCTGGGAAGAGGGGGTTATCTTATGAGGCAAGGTTGAACGGCTGGGCCTGTAGCCAGTGGAGTTTAGAAGAATAAGAGGTAATCCCATTGAAACATATAAGATCCTGAGCGGACTTGAATATTGGGAGAGACAGGAATAGTTTAAAAGCAAAGAGTCTTCAATTTAAGACAGAGATGAGGAGCATTGTTTTCTCTTGAGGATCGTGAGCATGTGAAATTCTCCCCAGAAAGCGATAGAAGCAAGATCATTGAATATTTTTAGGGTAGAGGTAGGTAGATTCTTGACTAAGAAGGAAGTCAAAGGGTATCATGCATAAGCAGGAAAGTGACGTTGAGGCTAAATCAGATCAATACTCATCCAGGCAAGTGGAATTTATTCCATCAAACTCCTGACTTGTGCCTTGTAGATGGTGGACAGTCTTTGGGAGTCAGGAGGTGAGTTACTCACTGCAGAATTCCCAACCTGCTCTTGCAGCCACTGTATTTATATGGCTGGTCCATTTCAGTTTCTGGTCAATGATAACCCTCCAGAATGCTGATATTGGGGGCTTCAGCCATGGTAATACCATTGAATGTCAAGGGGAGATGGCTAGATTCTTTCTTTATATCTAAAGAAATAAAATACATGGGGTTAGAAGTCCTGCCTCAGCTATACAAAACCCTGGTTAGACCACACCAGGAGTACTATGAGCAATTTGGGCCACCACACCTTAGGAAGGACACTTTGGCCTTGGAGGGAGCGCATCGTAGATTTACTTGGACGTTACCTGGACTCTAAAGACTAAACTACCAGGAAAGATTACACAAACTAGGGTTGTGTTCTCTGGAATTTAGCAAATTAAGGGGTGACTCAATCAAAGTTTTCAAGATATAGTCAGTTTAATTTTGGTGGTGGGGAAATTTCCAGAAAAAATAATTCAGGACAAAGTTAATAGTCACATGGACAAATGCAGGTTAATTAAGGAAAGTTAGCATGGATTTCATGTTTAACTAACTTGCTGGAGTTTTTTGAAGAGGTAGCAGAGATGCTTGATGAGGGTAATATTGTTGATGTGGTGAGAATAAAATTCCCACAGTTCATCTCGCCATTGGGAAACTGATTTTTGGCCTCGTGCCAAAACAAGTTCGCCCCCCCCCCCCCCCCCCCCCCCCACCACACTTGCTGCTGCTGGCAGGACTGGAAGATTCCGCCCATAGTCTCTGTTATAATGTAGCCAATCTGCAAAGCAAGGTCACTCTCACAGCATGTGATAATGACCATATAATTTATGTTAAGTGATATGGTTGAGATAAACATTGGCCAGGTCACCAGGGAGAGAACACATCCTAGTCTTCAGATAGTACTATAGGATCTTTTACAGTCACCTGAGAGGGCAGATGGGGCCTCGGTTTACTGTCTCATCTGAAAGATGGAGCCTCTAACATTGCAACACTTCCTCAGTACTGCAGTAGGTGTGTCAGTCTAGGCAGGCGGCTAATTGGATATTGTCCATTTTAGACTACCGCACAAAGTTAAAATGACACACAGCCAGTTCTGTGCAGCTGCTTTCACTGTGTGAAAGAGCCCAATAATGTGCAGTGCCCTCACTAATTTCCAATATGGGGAGGTTTTTCAGTTGCAGCATTATTCTGACTGAGGAAAGGGGATCCCCAGGAATGATGAAGACTCCCACGCAATGGAAGAGCAGGAAACTAGCTGCTTGTGCTAAGGCGATGCATACAGTGCAGCATTATTGGTTTTGTACCAAGCATATTGGGGTAGAAATCGAGGACCCAGAATGCTCATCTGTTTAGACCATTTCAGGTTACTCCAGAGGATTCACCCTATATCGGATTTATACCAGCCTAGTATTTCCAGTGAATCGGGGTGTTGGCAACCTCCAGATTTGGAAGGAATTGCTTGCTGGCAGTGCCACTGATCTATTTAAATGCTGCCTGTGTTCTAATTCACACCCAAGTACCACTCACTCATCACCCTCCCTGCTCACTGGTCCAGCAATGCCTCTATTTAAAAATTTCAAACTTCTCCAAGGCTTCGCCTCTTTCCACCTCCTGCAGCCCTACAACCCTCTTTTATCTCTGCATTTCCCTAATTCTCCCCTCTCACGCATTTCTGATTGGCTGTCATACCTTCAGCTGCCTGGGCCTTAAATTCTGGAATTCCCTCCCTAAACCTCTTGGCTTCTCGACCACTCTCCCCTCCTTTAAGATGTTTCTTAAATCCTGCATCTTTGACCAACCTGTCCGAAGAGCTTTTTGTCACTCGTGACTCATTGTCAAAATTTGTTTGATGACATTCCTGTGAAGGGCCTTGTGACATTTACTGCGTAAAGAAGCTCCATTAGTGTTCTTTCAGTTGTTGGAAAAGTCTGATTTTGTTATTATTGCTTGTAGCCTTGGGAGTTGTTTTGGTGTTTTCAGCATTACATTTTTGGATTCGATGCAGATTTTCCTGCAGGATCTGAAAATCAGTGGCTTCTGACAATTGACAGCTGGCTAATGGGATGATAGTCACAGCTAATGTACAGTTGAGCAGGGGAAATCTGTGAAGTGTATGTTAAATCCTTTGAGGAGAAATAATTGTGGGGCCAGGGGGAAAGGGCAGGGGAGTGCAACTAATTGGATAGCTCTTTCAAAGAGGTAGCACAAGCGTGATGGCTGGAGTGGCCTCCTTTTGCACTATATCGTCACATGATTCAATGATTCTGTTGTTGATGTTTTTGGTTCAGATTGAAAGTAAATGTGCTTTACTGTCTGAAAATTATTGACATTTCTTTGTCAACGGCTGTGATTTGCACTCAAGTTAACGTGGAGCATTTTTCCACTTGTTCAGACAGCATGTGTGCAGAAAAAATTTAAGCCTACTGTGTATTGATTTACAATCTTATTATGTATTATTTATGTGTATTTATAGTTATATAACTTTATATAAATTATTTATATTTATTATATATATTTATGTAATATATAAATATATATACATTAATATATTTTGTATATACAGTATATATATTTCTATATATCTATAATGTACTTACCTTCATATAAATCATCAACACCTTACTGTCCAATCTCCTTCTCTTCTCAGTCCCGTGTGACTCTGGAGACCAATAATGCTGCGACGACAAGCGGAAATGATGTCTGCACAATCCAGGCAGAGATGCTGCAGCTGGATCTGATTGATGCTGTCGACGATATCGAGGAAGAGGAGGAGGACAACGGTCCTCTGAAGGAAACAAACCCTGTCAGCATGGCATCTTACAAACCCAAGCGGCCCACGACCTTGAATCTCTTCCCACAAGTTCCTCGGACTCAGGTAAGATGGAGGGCAGTGGTGGTGTTCCCTTGCTGGTCTGCTGCTGATAGCTCGCAGATTAAAATGACCTCTGCAGCTGATCCCCCCCTCCAACTCCTATAATCTTGTTTCTTGGATGGTACATAGCAGACAGAAAAGGACTTGTTTTTCTTGTTGCCCTGTTTTGCCCGGCTGAATTGTAATAAAGACGGATCTTAAACTTTGCCTGGTTTACAGTCATTAATAGCGGAAATCAAATATCCGTGCTTTCACACTCATTATTGCTTTCCCTAGTTAGTTAATCCAAAACACAGACTGTCGGAGATTGCAAGGATTGCCTTCAGCAGCGAGTGTCTGATCAGATTACTGTATCAGTGGACAGTTGCATCAATGAAATGCAGACTTGATTATCAGGTCAAGACATATATTACGTCGGCCTTGTGATCTGTACATGGATGGATTCCAGTAATATTTTGGCTATTGAAGCTGCACTCATTGCTGAAAATTGTGAAAGTGAGATTTTGTGACAATACAGGAATCCATTCCTGATCAAATTGAGTAGTCTTTGCATGAAATCATTTATTTATAAATATATATATATATGCTTTGTTAGTGGTAAATTAATGATTCTTAACTGTCTGAAAGCTGTAAAGTAAAAATGAAAGCGTTGCATTTATATATTGCCTTTCACAACTTCAGGATGTCCCAAGACACTCGCGAACCTATGAAGTACTTTTTGAAGTGTAGTCATTGTTGTATTGTGGGAAATATAGCTGCCAGTTTGTGTACAGCAAGCTCCCACAAACAGCAATGTAATAATGACTGGACCATCTGTTCCAGTGATGTTGATTGAGGGATAAATACTGGCCAGGATGTCAGGAGAATTCTTCTTTCAGACAGCGGGCATGGGATCTTTTACATCAACTTGGGAGAGTAGATGGGATCTCAGTTCATTGTTTCATCCGAAAGACAGCACCTTGACAGTACGGCACTCCCTCAGTATTACACTCGGAGTGTCAGTCTAGATTTTTGTGATGAAGTCTCTGGGGTGGGACTGGAACCTACTATCATCTGACTCAGAGGCAAGGTTGCCTCTCAGTCTCCCACATGAATACAAATGTCATGACTTCAGTGATTGATCCATTCCTATTGCTGTCACTGATATTTAATGTCAACCTGGCCGAATGTGTGCAGAATAAGAGCAGACTTTCCATCCATATACAAATTGCTGACAGATTTTAAAGGAGGTTTTGATTTTGTTAACAAACTGATCTACTATGGTGTACTTCATGGTAAAATGAGGATTAAATGATTTTGGTGGGTCAACCAAGGAGGGAAGAGATGCCAATCTCCTCTGAATGGAATGGAAAGAAGTTTCTATCGAGAGTCAGGAAAGTAAATGTTTTTTGACTGGTCCCTAGAGAAGAGTACTTCTCTTACATGCTGCAGAAAGGGAAATAAATAAACTCATTGTCCTCATTTACCACAGTTAACACAAATCAATAAATCACCACCTTTCTCACCAGGGCAATAATGAAAGAATATGAAAGGGGAATAATGTCTCATCTATTTGAGTGGGAATTTATATAATGAATTAAAAATATTCAAGGGATTATATTATTTGCATTTTTCCTCCTTACAAAATATCTCTGTGACAATACGTAGTGCTCTGCTTATATAACAATTTGGATTTTTATTCAGAACCACCTCCTAAACCTGAATAATAATACAATCTTTCTAGAATTAGGTGCAGTTCAAATTATTTATTCGTTTGTTTGCTGGCTATCTGAGTTGAGGTAAAACTGACGAGTGCAAAGTTATAATTATTTTGAGCACATTTCAAAATACATGGATGAAAATTAAAACAGGAGCAAAATTTAGTTTTGTTTGTCATGCTTTATTTAACAAATCAGGAGCCTTATGCCTGAAGTAGTAGAAAGGGATATAAATAAACTGGCCTTGTGGTAGCGACTGAGGCCGCACCAGTAATGGTGTGCAGGAACCCACATTATTGGCCTCGCTAACTCTAACCGGCTAACACATTACATGAAGTTTAACAGCACAGAAACAGGCCATTCAACCCAACTGCTTCATGCCAGTGTTTATGCTCCACATGATTCTTCTAGCAGCCTATGTCATCTCTCTCTATCAGCATATCCTTCTATTCCTTTCTGCCTCATGCTTATCTGGCTTAAATGCATCTGTGCTATTTGCCTCAACCACTCCTTGTGGTTGTGAGTTCCACATTCTCACCACCCTCTGTGTAAAGTTGTTCCTCCTTAGTTTCTTATTGGATTTATTAGTGACAATCTTATATTTATGACCTTAGTTTTGGTCCCTTTCCCCCCACCCGCAGTATTTTGCTTTTATTCTCTACATCTGCTCTGCTGAACCACTTCATAATTTTAAAGATTTCTATTGGATCACCCCTCAGCTTTCCCATTTCTAGAGGAGAGAGCCTCAGCCAGCTCAACCATTCCTGAGAGTTATAGCCTCTTAGTTCTGGCATGTATCAGAAATTCCCCTTGCTCCTGTGTTTACAGAAATGTTCACCACTTGCTTTAATGTAACAGAGGGAGGAACTTCAGGGGTAGAATTTTTCGCTTGGCATGTGGGCATGTGCCCGACACGCTCGAGCAGGAAATAGCACTGAATGTTGTCGAGCAAGCATCCCGATGTCATCACGCACCCGTGATATTTCGGTCAGTGCGCGTGCACACGGGAGTTACAGTTACAGTTGACATTTCGGTTGGTGGACGGGTGAATCGGACGAGCGGCTTTTGCCTTTTTGAGGAAACTTCATCCAAGGGCGGGATGATGTTTCTGAGATTAAGTTTTAAAAAGATTAAAATGTTTGGACAGAATTTGCAGCATTCGTATGTTGAGGTGGCTCATTCTGATAAGTGGACATTTTTTTCAGGATTTTAAATTCAGCATTTATTGACTTTTAAATTCGTCAGCTCGCTGAGGCAGCTCTCTGCCTACAGGGAACTTTCCTTCCGCACTCGCCCATGCTAACTTCAGTGCTCGCCCTCCTCCCGCCCCCACCCCAGCAGCGCTGAGCCTTTCAGCATGCCTTTCACGCTGGCTGCCCGTTAATTGACCAGCCAGGGTGAAATCACGTTTGATGATCCATTCCCCGGCCGCTGCCAGGTCGAAAAAGACTCTGCTTCCACTGCCTTTTGAGGAAGAGAGGTCCAAAGACTCACTATCCTCTGAGAGAAAAAAATTCTCCTCATCTCTGTCTTAAATGAACAACCCTTTATTTTTAAACAGTGACCCATAGTTCTAGATTCTCCCATAAATTCTACCCATTCCCCGGCCCGAAAATTCTACCCCGGGTGAACACACCAAGTACTTATGCGTATCATCCCACCCCATCATTTCAAGGCTGTGATCTGCAACTGGAAAGGCCTCAAGCACATCAAAGTCCAACCACTTCACATCTAGGCTTGACACCCCTTCAAGTTATTTACTCCTCTCAAGTCTCCCAGGCCCTAACCGCCAGTCAACATAGTGTCAAACCTGCCATCTGTTTAACTCTATTGTGCAAAGTTGAGATATAACCAATAGTGAAAGCAGAGTCATTGTTATTTGAAGCCACAAAGACTTATGGAGCTCCGTGTAATTTTCTGTTATTCCATTGTCACATTTTGGCTGATGAGCAGGGAAATGTTAGCCATTTGAACTCTTAAGATCAATCTTAATGGAAGCTACGTATTTTGATTATAGTTTAACTTTCCTTGTATCCTTTCACTTGGGTATGCAATGCTGTAAACATTGGGACACCATTACTAAAGAAATAAAAATAACTATAGCGCCCTTCATGACCTCTGAACATAAAGGGATCGAGAATGAGAGGGCACAGTTTGATAGTAATTAGCAAAAGAAACAAAAGTGATATGAGGCGATACTTTTTTATGAAACGAGTAGTTAGGGTTTGGAATGCTCTGCCTGAGTGTGTGTTGGAGGCAGGCTCAATTGAATCATTCAAAAGGGAATTAGACTGTTATCAGAAAAGGAAGGATGTGCAGGGTTACGGGGAGAAGGCGGGGGAGTGTTACCAGGCCAGTTGCAAATTCGGAGAGCTGGTGCAGACCTGATGGGCCAAGTGGCCTCCTTCTGTGCCATAACAATTCTGTGATCCCAAAGTACCTTTACAGCCAATGAAGTACTTTTTGAAGTGCAATCACTGTGCTGTGTAGGGAATTTCTGTCTGCGTTGTTACAAATACCTCACCTCAACAGGTATTTTGAAGTATAAAAATGTACAAAAAATACTGTAGCCAGAGAACTAGCATGCAAAAATAAATCGGTTGCAATGGGGCCAGTACACCCAAGAGGAAATCAAACAATTGTTTCCCTTGATGGGGAATTCTAGAATCAGGGGACATACATTCAAGATAAGTGGCCGAAGGTGTAGGGGGGACATGAGGAAGAACTTTTTTTATGTAGAGGGTAGTAGGTGTCTGGAATTCGCTGCCCAAGTTGGTGGTAGAGGCAGAAACTTTAAACTCTTTTAAAAAGTACCTGGACTGCACCTTAAGTGCTGTAAACTGCAGGGCTATGGGCCAGGTGCAGGAAGGTGGGTATCCTCGGGCTGGCATGGACAAAATGGGCCAAATGGCCTCCTGTGCTGTAACTTTTCTATGGTTCTGTCAGAGATGTGTAGCTTCCAAGACTGCAAGGAAATTGGAACTCAAAGGACAGACAGAGTACCAAGCCAATGATGTTAAATGACAAGACCATCCCAGGGTATTGGTGTATTGGGTGTGAGACTACTACAGATAATGGGCACCAATGCGAGAAAGCCAATAAACTATGCAATGGTTTTAATTTTGAAACAATGTCTTTCCTTCCAATCACTTATCTCCAATCACCAAAAGTCAGAGACTAGCAGATCTTGACAACTGATCTGAAGTGGCAAAGGGCTGCCAGTGCACCAATCACTGCAGAGATTATTTTCATAAAAGGATGGGCATTGCTGAATTGAGAGCAGGAAAATAATTTTACGGCACCTAATTTGGATTGAGTTGAAAAGTGGTTGGAAGAGACACGCCCACAGCTGATTAAACAAACACAATTGCTACTGCCTATCCAATTGTAATTTCAAGGTTGAAGTTTGTTTCAAACAGAATGGTCATATCTAATATCCTGATCCCAAAGGGGGAAGATTTTAGCAATCCAACTACTTAGTTGATTAGGAGCCCTGTAAAGGCCAACGTTTCCTTCTGGCTAAATCAAGCCTCTGCTCTTTGATTGGTGTCACAAGAATGTGATTTTCAGCAGTCATTGTTCAGAGCCATTTCTCCTGGGGCAAGGCAAAGGATTTGGTAAGGAAGGTCTCACATCATTAATGAGATCTGACTCTGGTAGCAAGTACTCTAGTTGATTAAAGTTCAGCAACAGAATAGTACTTCTTTTCCTTAAAAAAGAATAAATGTTAAGCCAAAAAGAATTTTGTATTAGGTTTAGGACTGATGTTGTGATGCAGCCATTGCCAAGAAGCCAATTGAATTACAGTCAATAGTCTTTAAGGTTATGAAAGGGTTTGATTAGCTGGACAACAACAACTTATGGTGCCTTTAATGTAATAAAATGTTCCAGGGCATTTGATAAGAGTATTATAATTTAAAATTAGATACCGAGCCACATAAGGTGATATTAGGCAAGAAGGCCAAAGGCTTGGTCAAAGGGGTTACATTTTAAGGAACGTTTTGAAGAGAGGTGGAGAGATTTAGGGCCAAGACAGCTGAAGGCATGGCCGCTAAGGGAATACTCAAAGAGGCCAGAACTTGATGAGCACAGATATCTTGGACGGTTGTGAGGCTGGAGCAGATTACAAAAGTAGGAAGGGGGCAAAGCCATGGAGGGATTTGAAAACAAGGATGAGATTTTTAAACCAAGTCATTGCTTGACCAGGGCCAGTGTAGGTCAACAAACATAGGATGATTGTGGAACAGGACTTGGTGTGAGCTAAGACATGGGTTTTAAATGACCTCAAGTTTATGGCAGGTAGAATTTTGGAGACTAGCAAGAATGCATTGGAATAGTCAACTCTCAAGGTTACAAGCAGATGAGCTGAGACAGTGGAGAGTCTGACGATGTTACGGAGTGGAAATAGGCCATCTTATTCCTTAGAGGAAGTTCTTCCATTTGTGGGGGAGTCCAAAACTAGGGGTCATAAATATAAGATAGTAATAAATCCATAGGAGATTCAGGAGGAATTTCTTTACCCAGAGAATGGTTCAAATGTGGAACTCACTACCAGATGGAATGTTTGGGGTGAATAACTAAAGTTAAAGGGAACACAGATAAATACATGAGGGGCAAAAGATTAGATGATATGCTGATAGGATGAGATAAAGAATGGTTGGAGAAAGCTCTTGTGAAGCATAAGCAGTGGCAAAGCAGTTGGACCGAATGGCCTATTTATGTGCTGTAAATACTACGTAATTCTACATAATAAAACTGGGGAAGGATGTAAAATTTGCTGCCAACTCACCATCATCTGCTTTACATACTCACGTAAAGTCAAGATCTACCCCAGTGCATGAGGGTAAAAGATGACCAGGCTAACTATTTCATGTTATATATGAACATACATATGAATATATGAATTAGGAGTAGGAGTAGGCCACTCGGTTCTTCAAGCCTGCTCCGCCATTCAATAAGATCATGGTTGATCTGATTGTAACCTCAACCCCACATTCCTGCCTATCCTCTGACCTTTAACCCTTCTTGTTAATCAAGAATTTATGTGGCTCTGGCTTAAAAATATTCAAAGACTCTGCTTCCACTGCCTTTTGAGGAAGAGAGTTCCAAAGACTCACTATCCTCAGAGAAAAAAATTCTCCTCATCTCTGTCTTAAACGAGCAACCCCTTATTTTTAAACAGTGAGCCATAGTTCTAGATTCTCCCACAAGAGGAAACATCCTCTCCATGTCCACCCTGTCAAGACCCCTCAGGATCTTAAAGGTTTCAATCAACCTCTTATTCTTCTAAATTCCAGTGGATACAAGCCTAACCTGTCCAGCCTTTCTTCATAAAATAACTCACCCATCAGGCATTAGTCCAGTAAACCTTCTCTGAGCTGCTTCCAATGCATTTCCCAATAAGGAGACCAATACTGTACACGGTACTCCAGACGTGGTCTCACCTGTGCCCTGTACAACTGAAGCATTCATTACTTCCCTATTTTTGTAATCAATTCCCCTCACAATAAATGATAACATTTTATTAACTCCTAATAACTTGCTGTGAACTTCTTCACTTTTGACTTTTGGCAATAGTGTAGAACTGGATGATATAGGCCTTGGCTGTCTGTTAAACTTCTCTTCTGATTGAAGGAAATAGCAACAGAAATTAGGAGAGGTGTTTAACATGCAAGTTAGCCCATATTGCCCGGTTCTGCACAACTGCCCAAAGTCACAACCCGCGTGAGTTTCAGTCATTCATGAATGGTTTTTATGAAATAATCTCTGTTATTTTATGTCGCTCGGCAACTTGTTGAAAAGATGTCGCTTAGCCCATTGTGTGTCAGCAGCGTCTGTTGCCCCAGCTCCGTGGGACTGTCACCATCTGTACATGACATCCTTTGTTTTCTTCTTGCAGGATACACTGAATAACAACTCATTCGGCAAAAAGTACAGCTGGCAGGAAAAGGTCTCTCGATCATCATCCCCATTGAAAACTGGTACGTGTGTCTGCATTGCGCCTATTCCTGATGACATGTCCATATTGGAGCTGCATCTTTAAGAGCAAAGTTTATCTACTTGGTTCTTAATCCACCAAAATTGTTTAGTGAGCTCCAGTGTGTGTGTTTTTTGCAAGTATTTTTTAACCATTTAGAAAAGGGAGCAAGAGCTTGCATTTAACATAGTGCTTTTAACAAATTAAAGTGCCTTAATGTGCTTCACTCGAGCATTTTCAGGCAAACATTTGAAATCAGTGGATATTTGGAGAGGTGACCATAATCTTGGTCAAAGAGTTAGGTTATAAGGAATGTCTTAAAGGAAAAGAGGGAGGTAGAAGGATGGAGAGGCTTAGGGCAGGAATTCCAGAGCTAAGGGTCCAGACAGCTGAAGGTATGGCTGCCAATGATGGGGTGAGGAGAGTGGATATGTGCAAGAGGTCAGAATTGAAGGAGCAGAAAGATCTCAGAGATCTGTAGATCTGGAGGAGATATAGGGAGGAAATTCGGATATGAAGGGATCTTAATGCAAGGATGAGAATTTTAAATTCCAGGTGCTGGTGGACTGCAGGGAGCCAATGCCAGTTAGTGAGCACAGGGATGATGGGCAAATAGGCATTGATGAGCATAGCAGAGTGGAATTTCCACTATTATGTTGTCGGGACTTGGGTGCTATAGTGTTGAGTGCAGAAGGCAAATGGAATAAGGAGATCCACCACTGAATTTCTGCATTTGGAGAGCTTCTGGAAATGCCTCTTTCTTGTGCGCTCTCTCTCTTGCACTCTCTCTCTCTCTCTCTGTTCATTCCCCTACCCCAGGAGAGAACGTGGTTGCTTGACCTTTGATTGTCCCACTGCATTGAAATGGGAACATGAGACCAGGGAGACAGAATGTTTTCACTTCATATAGCTACAATTACTGCCTCCTTTAAGACCCTCCTTAAGACCTACCTCTTGCCTGAGCATTTGGTTGCCATCCTAATATCCCATCCTATGGCATGGTGTCAATTTAGCCTTTTTACTTCCCTGTGAAGTGTCTTAAATTGTGCTCTATAAATGCAAGTTGTTACTTCAATGGAATAAAAATCGGGCGGGTTCTCTAATGGGCGGATGATCTGTCTCATCAGTGTACCAGCCAGGCCATGAATCTATCCCCCCCAGATATTTGTCTTCAGTCGAGGCAGCAGGATTTGGTGGTTTGCAGACCTCCTCGCAGTTGTTTGCTTGACAATCAGTCCTCTTCCCTGAAATTGCTCACTGCACATTCCCCCTAGGGGCTGGGATGACAAATGACGAGGCTTTGCTGACCACTCCACTGGGAATCCAAGACTCTTAACAGTAGCGTCCACTTGCTGCTAACATCATAGCAATATCCTGGGACATGGCTGAGAACTATCTGCTTGGATTGTGAACGTATCACAAATAGGTTTACCAGTTTGCAGTTGAAGGAGCTTGTTGTGGTGAGGAGGAAGAATGGCAGCTCCATGCATGTTTTTGCAAAGGGTTGGAGAGATTAATGGTCCAGTTTCGGCATGAAATAACAATGGGCCTGCCCACTGTACCAGCTACAAGAGGAAGGGTTTAGGAGTGATTAACCCTTTGCTGCCCAGACAATTTCTGGCATGGTTTCGCTATTTCTTGTCTGGAGACGTTCTCTTTTGGCTTTTATTGTGTCAGAGCTCAGTCAATGAAAAACTCTCAGAATTAGTCATTTTAATTACCCAATCCCTGAATCCTTGATTCACTGGGAACAGGAGTGTAATGCACAATGTATTATTCTTCTGTTGAAGTGCACCTGTCCTTAAGTTAGCCTCTCTGTTGATCAATTAAAATGTAATTTGGAGGTCTTGTGGTGCAGTGGTAGCGTCCCTACCTCTGGGCCAGAAGCTCTGGGTTCAAATCCCACTTCTGGACTTGATGGCCATGGAAGATGCATTCATAACGTGGCCAACAGGTTGATTATCAGCCTCTAAACCCTTCCAATATGTCGGATGGCAGGCAGTAAAGGTTGGAGAGTTTCCTACTCAACCATACTGCGGAAGGCTACAGCAAACCACGACAGTACTTTGCTAAGCATGGACCAATGGAAGTCCATAGTTTCCCCCTTAGAGCATGGCAACTGGAGGATGAGGGGGGGTGGGGGGAAGAGTGCAATTCATAGAACCAGAGAATGGTTCAGCACAGAAGAGACCATTCAGCCTATCGCATCAATGTAATGTCTATCATAGAGCAATTCAGTTCATTCCACTCGTCCACTCTTTCGCCACGTCCTTGCAATTTTTCTACTTCATGTATTTATCCAATTCCCTTTCCCATGAGGACTCGAAATGTCAACTCTTTTCTTCTCCGCCAATGCTGCCAGACCTGCTGAGTTTTTCCAGATAATTCTGTTTTTGTTTCCCTTTCCCAAGGCTGATTCTGCCTCCTTATCAGGCAGCATTTTCCAAATCCAAATGCATAAGAGTGATTATCCTCATGCCACCTCTGGTGCTTTTGACCATCACCTTAAATCAGTGCCCTTGGGTTATCAACCATCAGTCATGGAAACACTTTCTCTTTATTTACTCTATCTAAGTTTGCACCATGTTAAACACTTCTATCAAATCTATCCTTAATCTTCTCTGCTGTAAGGAGACAGCCCCAACTTCTCCACCCTCTCTGTTTAACTGCAGTCTCTCATCCCTGACACCACTCTACTAACAATTCTCACTGTTGGAGGTGGGATGCATGTACACTTCCAGTTCCAGGACATGGGAAACCAGCATGAAATGACAGGCTTGCTTTCTCTTTTTTATCTTAAATGTACTTTTGAGATTTTTGGAAGCTGATTTCAGTTTGCTGACTGGGTGTAAAAGTAATGTGGATCGGGCTCCTGTTATCGAAATTACCTGTTTTTTAAATTCCCATTTGAGCCAGTGTTCCATAGGCCAGCCTTATACACTGGGCAGGGCAGGTTGGCATGTTTAAAATCTGCCCCTTTGTCATGTGTGACAGGCTCATATCAATAGATTTATAAAAAAAACTATAAGGAACTGGACAATGATCTTCACTGATTTTTCTCAACAATCCCAGTGTTTCTCTTGATTCTTCTGCACACCAATTGACGTGTCCATGTCTCCACTGACACATTTCAGATGCTGCCTACATGTCTGATTTCTTTCACTTTTTAGAAGTGCAGTCCAGCTTCTAGTTTTACTTTTTAATCTGGAGCTGATCTTAACTCTGTGCAGTGTGAAATCCACAGAGAGACCAGAGAGAAGGCTCCAAACACAGTTCTGTAAAGAGAACTGGGTGCTTTTAAAATAACTGGTAAGAATGATGCTCATCAGCAAATGCAGCAACACTCCAGTTTGTGTCGGTGTACCTGTCCATTTGTTTGTCTTTCACACTCTATATCCTTGTGCCTCCATCCCATCCCTTTTCTTCCTTCCCTCCCTCCTTTCCACATTCTCAGTCCTCTCCCTCCTCTTTCCCCTTCCTCCTCCTTTCCCTTTCTACCTTCTCTGCATATTCCTTCCCCTCAGCCACCTCCTCTTTTCTCCTGCTCCTCTCTGTCCTCCTTGCTGCTTCCCTCATCTTCCTTTCCCCCTCCTTCCCATTCTCCTCATCCATTTCCCTCGCCCCTCCTCCTTAACCTCTTTTCTCCTTCCCCCTTCAACCTCTGTCTCTCCTCCCTTCCTTGTCTTTTTCCCTTCTTTTCCACCTCCATCATCCCATTGATTCTCCTGAGTTTCACCCCACTCCCACCAAAAATCTACCTCCCACAGTCCCAGTACCTCAGGGCATGTCCAAGTGGTAGATTGAGGACAATTGACAGGAAGGTGTAGCGTTGGTTGAGCAGTGCAGCAAATGACTTTCTCTTAAATGCATCACAGTGGCCTGGAGAATATGATGACTGTTTGTTTTGGGTTGGAGGCTTTTGTTTGGAACAATGAATAACCTTTGTGTATTACAGGAGAGGTGACTCCCGCTCACGGGTGCCTGGGAGATGAGGTGAAACCAGCGAGTGGCACCACTGACAAAGGGACATCGACTGCCCAGGTCAACCCTTGCAGGCGGGCACCAGCAGGGCAGAGTGAGACTGTAGCTTCCATCCCTACAGGGTGCTCAGCAATGGTGACAGCCTCTAACCAGCGGGCGAAGGACAACGAGGGTCAACATGATGAGCGCATCCGGTACCAAACACAGGTGCCGATCGAGGCCACGGAGGAGATCTACCTAACTCCGGTGCAGAGGAACTCAGACTCCTCGGAAAACGAGAAGCCCTTCCTCTCTCAGTCCAACGAAAACCGCATGTCCATCAGCTCGGATGTCGACTTCACCCACTGCTTGACCCTGCCAGGCAACCCGAAACCTTCGATCAGTGAAGAGGATGAAGAGCTCTCTTGCCTTTCCACGTCCCACAGCTGCTCTTTGCCACGAACCTCGCTCAACGCAGAGCAGCTCTTCCCGAGGACCTCAGTAAGCTCAGACAGTGCTCTGTCGTATGATTCGGTTAAGTACACACTGGTTGTGGATGACAACATGCAGTTGGAGCTGGTGAGCCTAAAACACTGTTACTCAGGGTACAGCGACGACAGCGATTCGGCAACCGTCTATGACAACTGCATTCCGTCTCCGTACGAGTCTGCTATTGGGGAAGAGTATGAGGAGGGGGTGCTGAAGAGAGACTCAGTCTGTCTGTCAGAAGACTCCACGCCAGAAGCAGATATTCCTTTCTCCAAGAAATTCCTCAATGTTTTTATGAGTGGAAGGTCAAGAACGTCCAGTAAGTAGCTTTCAATTATTTATTTTCTGGTGTGGAGTGGGGGGGTTTAGTAAATGACAGTGACTGGAATGTGGAGATTTATGCAGTGCTCCAGAGTTGTGACAGTGGGGGTGGGAGGTGCCAGAGTTGAGACTGGGTTGTGTCGGGGGGAAGTAGGTTTCGGGTGGTGGGTGGGAGGGGGGGTGATGTTGCAAGAAAGAGGGTGGTTTCCAGAGCTTTGAGTTGGGTGCCAGGGCTGTGATAGCTGGGCAGGGTGCCAGAGTGGTGGGGGTGGGGGTGTCTGAGATATGAGAGGACACAGAGTGGGTACTGCACACGTGCAAGGTATAAAGATCTGAATTATGATTCGGTTAAGTACACACTGGTTGTGGGTGACAACATGCAGTTGGAGCTGGTGAGCCTAAAACACTGTTTCTCAGGGTACAACGATGACAGTGATTTGGCAAACGTCTATGACAACTGCATTTCGTCTCCATACGAGTCTGCTATTGGGGACGAGTATGAGGTGCATGCAACCTAGGACACTGAGCTCAAGTGCTGGACCAACCCGTAAAATAAGGGATGGTTGATCACCTTGTATTTATCCCACAGCCAACAAAAAGGGATAATTTGGTTGATAATCTCATTGCTTGTTTCAATGCCCTTGTTTGGATAATGCTGATTAAACATGCTTCAGAGTGTGGAGCTATAGGGGATGAATGGACTGTGGCTAACAGGGAACTGAGTTGACACACACCACATGGATTTTAGTTAAAAGCTCAATATAGGATTTTTATGGCAACGTCTTATATTTATATAGCGCCTTTCACAATTTCAGGACGTCCCAAAATGCTTTACAACCAATGAAGTACTTTTGAAGTATAGTCACTGTTATAATGTAGGAAAGGCAATTTGTGCACAGCAAGTTCCCACAATAAGATAAATGACTGGTGAATCTATTCCTGTTGGTGCTGGATGAGGAAGGCATGCTACCCAGGAGAGCGAGTGTATTCTTGTGTAAAAACAAAAAAACTGCAGATGCTGGAAATCCAAAACAAAAACAGAATTACCTGGAAAAACTGGGTGTGAGGAGCTGTAGTCGAGGTAGCTGTGGGAGTCGGTAGGCTTGTAATGGACATTGGTGGACACCCTAACATTGTCATCAAACCCGCTGACAAGGGTGGTTCTGTTGTTGTCTGGCGCACTGTCCTCTACCTCACGGAGGCTGAGCATCAACTCACAGACACTTCCTTCTACCTCACCCTGGACCATGACTCCACCGTTGAACATCAAGCCATTGTTTCCAGGACTGTCACTGACCTCATCTCCTCTGGAGATCATCCTCCCACAGCTTCCAACCTGATAGTCTCCCAACCTCGGACGGTCCGCTTCTACCTCCTACCCAAAATCCACAAACAGGACTGTCCCTGCAGACCAATCGTGTCAGCTTGTTCCTGCCCCATGGAACTAATTTCTCGTTACCTTGCCTCCTCTCTCCCCATTGTCCAGTCCCTTCCCACCTACATCCGTGATTCCTCTGACACCTTATATCACATCAACAATTTCCAGTTCCCTGGCCCCAACCGCCTCCACTTCACCATGGACGTCCAATCCCTCTACACCTCCACCCCCACCAGGATGGTCTGAGGACCCTTAGCTTCTTCCTCGAACAGAGGCCCGAGCAATCCCCATCCACCACTACTCTCCTCCGTCTAGCTGAACTTGTTCTCACACTGAACAATTTCTCCTTCAACTCCTCTCACTTCTTCCAAATAAAAGGTGTGGCTATAGGTACCCGCATGGGCCTCAGCTATACCTGTCGCTTTATGGGGTATGTGGAACATTCCTTGTTCCAGTCCTACTCCAGCCCCCTCCCACAACTTTTTCTCCGGTACATCGATGATTACTTCGGTGCTGCTTCGTGCTCTTGTCGGGACCTGGAAAAATTTATTAATTTTGCTTCCAATCTCCACCCCTCCATCATTTTCACATGGTCCATCTCTGACACTTCCCTTCCCTTCCTTGACCTCTCTGTCTCAATTTCTGGTAATAGGATGACCACCAATATCCATTACAAGCCTACCGACTCCCACAGCTACCTCGATTACAGCTCCTCACACCCCACTTCCTGTAAGGACTCCATCCCATTCTTTCAGTTCCTTTCCCTCCGACGCATCTGTTCTGATGATGCTACCTTCCAAAACAGTTCCTCTGACATGTCCTCCTTCTTCCTTAACCGAGGTTTTCCACCCACGCTCGTTGACAGGGCCCTCAACCGTGTCCGGCCCATCTCCCGCGCATCCACCCTCACCCCTTCTCCCTCCCAGAAACATGATAGGGTCCCCCTTGTCCTCACTTATCACCCCATCAGCCTCCGCATTCAAAGGATCATCCTCCCCCATTTCCGCCAACTCCAGCATGATGCCACCACCAAATACATCTTCCCTTCACCCCCCAGCAACATTCTCTAGGGATCGTTCCCTCCGGGACACCCTGGTCCACTCCTCCATCACCCCCTACTCCTCAACCCCCACCTATGGCACCTCCCGATGCATACGCAAAAGATGTAACACCTGCCCCTTCACTTCCTCTCTCCTCACCGTCCAAGGGCCCAAACACTCCTTTCAAGTGAAGCAGCATTTCACTTGCATTTCCCTCAACTTAGTCTACTGCATTCGTTGCTCCCAATGCGGTCTCCTCTACATTGGAGAAACCAAATGCAAACTGGGCGACCGCTTTGCAGAACACCTGCGGTCTGTCCGCAAGAATGACCCAAACTTTCCTATCGCTTGCCATTTTAACACTGCACCCTGCTCTCTTGCCCACATGTCTGCCCTTGGCTTGCTGCATTGTTCCAATGAAGCTCAACGCAAACTGGAAGAACAGCACCTCATCTTCCAACTAGGCACTTTACAGCCTTCTGGACTGAATATTGAATTCAACAACTTTAGATCTTGAACTCCCTCATCCATCCCCACCCCCTTTCCGTTTCTTCCCCCTCCCTTTTGTTTTTTCCAATAATTTGTACAGATTTTTCTTTTCCCACCTATTTCCATTATTTTTAAATCTATACCTCTTATGCCCTGTTAGTCTCATTTCACCCCACCCCCACTAGAGCTGTACCTTGTGTGTCCTGCCATCCATTCTTAATTAGCACATTCATTTAGATAATATCACCACCTTCAACACCTCTTTGTTCTTTTGTCTGTGACATCTTTTGATTAGCTGCTCCTATCACTGCTTGCTTGTCCCTACAACCACTCCCCCCCCCATTTCTCTTCTCCCCCCACCTTAAACCAGCATATATTTCACCCCTCTCCTAATTTTACTCAGTTCTGTTGAAGGGTCATGAGGACTCGAAACGTCAACTTTGTTCTTCTCCGCCGATGCTGCCAGACCTGCTGAGTTTTTCCAGGTAATTCTGTTTTTGTTTTTGAGTGTATTCTTGTCCCTTGAATAATGCCATAGGATTATTAATGCCCGCCTGAATAAGCAGACGGGGCCTCCATACTGAACGTAGATGTCAGCCTGGATTATGCATTTAAGCCTCAAAGGATGAAACTCTGTGTGAGCTATGCTTCATAGAGTCTCATGGAGCTTACTTCGCAATACATACACCTTTAGGCTGAAATCATTCTTAGGATGTGGGTGTCACTGGCAAGGCTGCAAATTATTACCCATATCTAAAAAAGAAAGAAAGATTTGTAGTTATGTTATGCCTTTTCATGATTATCAGACATCTCAAAGTGCTTTGCAGCCAGTGAAGTGCATGAAGTGTCTTAATCTTTGTGTTGCAGGAAATGCAAGTCAATTTGCATACAGCAAACATCCACAAACAAATGTGACAATGACCAGATAATCTGTTTCTGTGATGCTGATTGAGGGATAAATATTTGCTAGCGCACCAGGGAAAAATTCCCTGCTGTTTATTAAGAAGCGCCATGGGATGTTTTAAATCCAGAGCGCAGGTTGGGGTCTTGGTTTAATGTCCTTTCAAAAAGGCAACACCTCAAGCAGAGCAGTACTCCATCAGTACTGCACTGGAGTATCAGCTTTGTTTTCTGTGTTCAAATCCTGGAGCAGGAGAGCAGGACTTGAACCTGGAACCTCCTGGACTCAAATGCAAATTTGTAATCGCCACAGCTGACACCTGTTCCTGTGATGGTCGTCGGCCTGCTTTAGCAGTTAAAACAATCAAGTGGCTTACTGGGCAATTTCAGAGGGCAGTTAAGAGTCAGTCATATTTGGGTGGGACCGGTGTCACATAAGACAGGTAAGAATAACCCTAACATTGTCATCAAACCCGCTGACAAGGGTGGTTCTGTTGTTGTCTGGCGCACTGACCTCTACCTCGCGGAGGCTGAGCGTCAACTCGCAGACGCTTCCTCCTACTTATCCCTGGACCATGATCCCACCACTGAACATCAAGCCATTGTTTCCAGGAGTGTCACTGACCTCATCTCCTCTGGAGATCTTCCTCCCACAGCTTCCAACCTGATAGTCACACAACCTCGGACGGCCCGCTTCTAACTCCTGCCCAAAATCCACAAACAGGACTGTCCCGGCAGACCGATCGTATCAGCCTGTTCCTGCCCCATGGAACTCATTTCTCGTTACCTTGACTCCCTTCTCTCTCCCCTTGTCCAGTCCCTTCCCACCTACATCCGTGATTCCTCTGACACCTTACGTCACATCAACAATTTCCAGTTCCCTGGCCCCAACCGCCTCCACTTCACCATGGCCGTCCAATCCTTCTACACCTCCATCCCCCACCAGTATGGCCTGAGGGTCCTTAGCTTCTACCTCGAACAGAGGCCTGAACAATCCCCATCCACCACTACTCTCCTCCGTCTAGCTGAACTTGTTCTCACACTGAACAATTTCTCCTTTAACTCCTCTCACTTCTTCCAAATAAAAGGTGTGGCTATGGGTACCCGCATGAGCCCCAGCTATGCCTGTTTCTTTATGGGGTATGTGGAACATTCCTTGTTCCAGTACTACTCCAGACCCCTACCACAACTCTTCCTCCAGTACATCGATGATTACGTCGGTGCTGCTTCATTCTCTTGTCGGGACCTCGAAAAATTTATTAATTTTGCTTCCAATCTCCACCCCTCCATCATTTTCACATGGTCCATCTCTGACACTTCCCTTCCCTTCCTTGACCCCTCTGTCTCAATTTCTGGTGATAGACTGTCCACCAATATCCATTACAAGCCTACTGACTCCCACAGCTACCTCGACTACAGCTCCTCACACCCCGCTTCCTGTAAGGACTCCATCCCATTCTCTCAGTTCCTTAGCCTCCGTCACATCTGTTCTGATGATGCTACCTTCCAAAACACTTCCTCTGACATGTCCTCCTTCTTCCTTAACCAAGGTTTTCCACCCACGGTCGTTGACAGGGCCCTCAACCGTGTCCGGCCCATCTTCCATGCATACACCCTCATGCCTTCTCCTCCCTCCCAGAAACATGATAGGATCCCCCTTGTCCTCACTTATCAAGCCACTGGCCTCCGCATTCAAAGGATCATCATCCGCCATTTCCACCAACTTCAGCATGATGCCACCAGCAAGCACATCTTCCCTTCATCCCCCCGGCGGCATTCCGTAGGGATCGTTCCCTCTGGGATAACCTGGTCCACTCCTCCATCACCCCATACTCCTCAACCCCTACCTACGGCACCTCCCCATGCCCACGCAAAAGATGCAACACCTGCCGCTTCACTTCCTCTCTCCTCACCGTCCAAGGGCCCAAACACTCCTTTCAAGTGAAGCAGCATTTCACTTGCATTTCCCCCAACTTAGTCTACTGCATTCATTGCTCCCAATCCGGTCTCCTCTACTTTGGGCGACCGCTTTGCAGAACACCTGCGGTCTGTCCGCAAGAAAGACCCAAACCTCCCTGTGGCTTGCCATTTTAACACTCCACCCTGCACTCTTGCCCACATGTCTGTCCTTGGCTTGCTGCATTGTTCCAATGAAGCTCAACGCAAACTGGAGGAACAGTACCTCATCTTCCGACTAGGCACTTTACAGCCTTCTGGACTGAATATTAAATTCAACAACTTTAGATCTTGAACTCCCTCCTCCATCCCCACCCCCATTCCGTTTCTTCCCCCTCCCTTTTGTTTTTTCCAATAATTTATATAGATTTTTCTTTTCTCACCTATTTCCATTATTTTTAAATCTATACCTTTTATGCCCTGTTAGTCTTATTTCACCCCACCCCCACTAGAGCTGTACCTTGTGTGTCCTGCCATTCTTTCTTAATTAGCACATTCTTTTAGATAATATCACCACCTTCAACACCTCTTTGTTCTTTTGTCTGTGACATCTTTTGATTATCTGCTCCTATCACTGCTTGCTTGTCCCTACAACCCTCCCCCCACTTCTCTCCCCCCCCCCACCTTAAACCAGCTTATACTTCACCCCTCTCCTAATTTTACTCAGTTCTGTTGAAGGGTCATGAGGACTCAAAACGTCAACTTTGCTCTTCTCTGCCGAAGCTGCCAGACCTACTGAGTTTTTCCAGGTAATTCTGTTTTTGTTAAGAATAACAGGCTTCCTTCCCTAAAGGATAGTGATGAATCATTTGGAACTTTTCCTACAATGTAACATTGCTGTTTGTGGAAATTTGCTGTGTGCAAATTGGCTGCCTTGCTTCCTCCATTACAACACTTCAAAAGTACTTCATTGACTATAAATTGCTTAGAGATGTCCTGAGTTGAAAGTTCTTTCATAAAATGCAAGGTCTTTCTTTCAAGTTTCTTTTCACTTTTCAGGCTAACATTAATAAATGTAATTGTAACTCAGTTCTTGCGTCGCTAGCTTTATTCGCAGGTTGTTTGTCAGAATGGATTCTGGGTCCACTTTAGCTTCAGAAACACCCAAAAGCTACCCAACATGACCTCAAATTGTTTCTTAGCTGATTGTAGAAATTTTATCTCCATTGCACTGCTTTCTCCTGATCTCACTCCCCATAAAATCTAAACCATCCGTAATTCTGCTGCCCCTATCCTGTCCATTACTCAGTTCTGCTGGTCTTTCAACCAACCTTCATTGTCCTGCATTGGTCTACCACTCCATCAATGGACCAAATTCTCACCCTCATCTACTTATCTTTACTGTATCGCAGCACACCCGACCTCTGTAACTTCGCCAACTTAATGACCCCTCACATTCCTTCAGGTCCTCAATTTCTGGACCCTGGGTACCCTTCCTTCCTCTTCTCCACCTCTTCCTAACAAAGCCCTGACCCTTTTGGGACTCGATCTCCAAACTCCTTGTTCTCTTTATATTTTTCTTCCCTTTTACCAAGATTTCACTCAGTTCTCCACACTCAGTTGAACAGGCTCAGTACTCAATCTGTGGCAAACCTTGCAATGGTTCCTTATGTTAAAGGTGCCACATGTAATTTTGGCAATTTTTTAAGTGTAGTCGCTGATGTATGGGAAAAAGCAATGATTGGTTTACAGATGGTGAGGTGCCACAGATGACAACTGAGATGAATCCCCTGATGATTTGATTTTTCAGTGGCATTGACTGAGGAATGAATATTGATAAGGAGACAGGGAAAATTCCCTGTTTGTTTTCAAATTGTTCCATGGGATCTTTTGCATCCACCCTAAACAGGTGAATGAGATCTAACATCTTGGCTGGATTTTCACTGAGCTGGCATGACTCGGGAGCCCTTTAAAAATGGTGGGTGGATCCCAATTCCAGGATTCCCAACCCCATTCCAAGGATTTTCAGTTTTTGGGAGTGCCCTCTAAGGGTGCTGCTGATTTGTATTGTGAGCCTGGCATTCCCGATTTGACCAGCTGTATTGGGGGGATAGGCATGTCCTCTTTCTCTGCAATGTTCATGGGGTCAGGTCAGGTTTTCAAAGAGTTGTGGTTCACGACACCCTCGTGAACCATAGTCGACATGAAGGAACCTTTTGAAAGGTGAGTTCAAAAGGACCTCCTCATGCCCAGGTACACCTCCATGCCAAGGTTTGCCCCTCCTGCCTACCCAATATGGCCCCTCATACTCCTCATGCCAAGGTTTTCCCCTAAACAATCCTTGTGGCCCCTCATGCCCCAATGCCAAGGTATACCCCCCAAGCAACCTCCATGGCCTGTCATGTCTCCCATGCCAAGCGGTGGTACTTCCATGCCCACTCACCCACAGGAATGAA
Organism: Carcharodon carcharias; assembly: GCF_017639515.1. NCBI lineage: Eukaryota > Metazoa > Chordata > Chondrichthyes > Lamniformes > Lamnidae > Carcharodon > Carcharodon carcharias. Next base: position 31,743,902 of record NC_054476.1, on the reverse strand, counting down.
TGAGGAGGCTTCAAGAGGATTTGGACAGGCTAAGTGCATGAGCTAGAACATGGCAGATGGAATATAACGTGAATAAATGTTTATTTATTCACTTTGGCAGAAAAAAACAGTAAGGCAAAACATTTCTCAAATTGTGAGAGGTTGGGAAATGCGGGTGCCCAAAGGGACCTGAGTGTCCTTGTCACTAAAAGCAAGCAAGCAATTAGGAAGGTAAGTGGTATATTGGCGATCAACAGGCTTCCTTCCCTAAAGGATAGTGCTGAACATTTGGAACTTTTCCTACAATGTAACATTGCTGTTTGTGGAAATTTGCTGTGTGCAAATTGGCTGCCTTGCTTCCTCCATTACAACACTTCAAAAGTACTTCATTGGCTATAAAATGCTTTGTGATGTCCCGAGTTGAAAGGTCTTTCATGAAATGCAAGGCCTTTCTTTCAATTTCTTGTCACTCTTCAGGTTAAAATTAATAAATGTAATGTAACTCAGTTCTTGCGTCGCTAGCTTTATTCGCAGGTTGTTTGTCAGAATGGATTCTGGGTCCAGTTTAGCTTCAGAAACACCCAAAAGCTCCCCAACATGACCTCAAATTGTTTCTTAGCTGATTGTAGAAATTTTACCTCCATTGCACTGCTTTCTCCTGACCTCACACCCCTATATTGGAGATTTGAATACAGGAGTAAATATGTCTTACTGCAGTTGTTTAGAGCCTTGGTGAGACCTCGCCTGGAGTATTTGTTCTCACTAGAGCGACGGAGATTGAGGGGCGACTTGATAGAAGTTTACAAAATTATGAGTGACATGGACAGAGTAGATAGTCAGGAGCTTTTTCCCTGGGTGGAAGAGTCAATTACTAGGGGACATAGATTTAAGGTGAGCGGAGAAAACTATAGAAGAGATGTGCGGGGCAAGTTTTTTACGCAGAGGGTAGTGAGTGTCTGGAATTCGCTGCCAGAGGAGGTGGTGGAAGCAGGTACAATAGTGATGTTTAAGAGGCAGCTTGACAAATACATGAATAGGATGGGAATAGAGGGATACAGACCCCGGAAGTGCAAAATGTTTTAGTTGACGGGCAATATGATCGGCGCAGGCTTGGAGGGTCGAAGGGCCTGTTCCTGTGCTGTACTTTTCTTAGTTCTTTGTTCTTGTTCTAGTTTGGTCCCTTTCTCTAAGGAGGGATATATTTACCATAGAGGGAGTGCATTGAATGTTCGCCAGATTAATCCCTGGAGTGGCAGTGTTGTTCTTATGAGGAGAGATTGGGGGGAGTGGGCCTGTATTCCCTAGAGTTTCAAAGAATGAGGGGCGACCTCATTAAGATTACAAAGTTCTTACAGGTCATGACAGGGTGAATGCAGATGAGTTGTTTCCCCTAGCTGGTGAGTCTAAAAACCAGGGGTCATAACCTCAGGATAAGCGGTAGGCCATTTAAGACTCAGGTGAGGAAGAATTTCTTCACTCAAGGGGTGATGAATCTTTGATGGCTGTGGAAGCTCAATCGTTGAACATGTTCAAAACAGAAATCAATAGATTTCTGGAGACTAATGACATCAAGGAACATGGAGATAGGGTGGGAAAGTGGTATTGAGGTAGATGATCAGTCATGATCCAATTGAATGGCCTACTCCTATTCCTATGTTTCTAAACCTATAGTGACAGTAGGATGTGTTAAAACAAAGCTTTACAAAAATGATCATTCATTGTTAACTTTCCACTTTTTTAAAAGAACTCCTTTTTATGCCAGCCCAATAAAAATATCAATCATTCAGACACTTTAAATTATCAATAGCTGAAACCACAATGTCCCACAACACCATGGTGGGCCCTTTGAACAGCACGCCTCTGCACCCTGCAGCCTCTGTGACTGCCTCTGAACCTTCCCCAGGATGGCTGACCTGAATACAACCTGCACCCAGCCCCCGACAATGAAAATCCTGTCCTCGCGAGCGCTTTCTCCTGAGGTGGGTGGGCTGACCAGGAATTCCCCCGACTCCCCCCTACCCACCTTTGAGGATGAAAATCCAGCCCTTCATCCAAGATCCAGCACCTTCAATAATGCATCATTCTTTGCAATAATGCAGCACAATCATTCCCTCCAATGAAGCAATACTCCATCCAGTAATCCTGCACTCTCTCTTCAGTGCTTACCAACGTTTGATTTTAACTAACAGTTCAGATTATTGAACTCTGACTGGCTGCATTTTACAGCCTTTAATCCAATATTTGAATAGCCGCCCTCTTTCAAAATATAGATATAAATTAACATCAATTTTGGAAACATTCAGATCCAAAGCTGCTATCAGTTTTCAGGATGGGGATCAGAGTAATGTATCACTCCTGACTTAGGACATCAGAAAGTGATGAGTCAGGAGTGTGATGGGATATTCTGCACTTGCCCAGAAGGGTCTAGCTCCAATAGCACTCAAAAAGCTCAGAATATCCAGGACAAGGTTGTCTGCTATTTCAGCACCCCAGCCATTGGCTTAAAGATCCACTCCCTCCACCATCAGTGCATCAATGGCAGTGTACACCATCCACAGAATTCACTGCAGCAATTTGCCAAAGTTTCTTGAACAGCACCAGTCAAACCGACAACCTCCACCATGTAGAAGGACCAGAGCAGCAGGCACCACCTGTGAGTTCTCCTCCAAGCCACATATTCTGCTGACTTGGAGATGTATCAAGATTCCTTCACTGCTTCAGTGTCAAAACCCTGGAAACCCCTCTACACTACACGCACTTCAAAATGTTGACATTATTGGCAGGGCTGGTATTTATTGACCATCCCTAACTGCCCTTGAGAAGGTGGTGGTGAGTTGCTTTCTTGAACTGTTGCTGTCCATGTGGTGTAGGTACACCCACGGTGCTGTTAGGGAGGGAATTCCAGTTTAATGAACCAGATGGGAATTTTACGAAAAATCAGGTAGTTTCATGCTCACCATTACTAAGGCTATATTTTCTTTCAATTCCAAATTTATTTAATTTACTGAATTTAAATTCCCCAGCTCCATAGGTCTTTGGATCATTAATCCAGTACCATAAGCACTTTTGTTGGCTGTGGTCAAGTACCCTGCTGACACTCTTCAAGGTTTAGCACATAATAAAGGTTTCAGAGGATTGATTCTACTGGGGGTGATTTAGCTGGATTCCAACTCCAGCACAGAGCTTTACCAGAGGGGAGTGCTGATCGCAGGGCCAGCCCCTGTCGTTTTGAAGAACCAATCTATAAGCATACTCTGGTGCAGAAGGGCCCTGGAATGGAATGCAGAACCTCACTGATGTTTGCTCACTTGTTTGATGAACTTGTGCATGGGTGTATTTGGAGCAACAAAGAATGGACATGTCATTTCCTATTTGTGCCAAGTTTTTCCTTATTACAAGCATCCTGCTCTGATGCTCAGTGTAACCATTAGGGGTGTCCCTTTTACTTACAGAAGTCATGCCCCTAGTAGTTGAAGGGTCAGGTGTTGCCTGTATTTCTCTTGTCTTCCTACATGAATGAGATGTTCTCCTTGAGCAGGCTGAGAGGAGTTTTGATAAAGGTTATTGGAATCACGAGGAGTTTCGATGGAGTAAATAAAGAAAAACTGTTCCCAATGGCTGAAAGGTCAGTAACCAGAGGGCACAGCTTTGAGGTGATTTTCAAAAGAACCAGAGACAACATGAGGGAAAACGTCTTTATGTAACAAGTGATTAGGATTTGGAAGACACTAACTGATGGAATAGTGAAAACAGATTCAATAGTAGTCTTCAGAAAGAAATTTGATAAATATCGGAAGCAGAAAAAAATTGCAGGCATCTGGGGGAAGAGCATTGGAGTGGGACTAACTAGATTGATCTTCGAAAGAGCTGGTGTAGACTTGGTGGGCTGAATGGCCTCCTTCTGCCCTGTGCTATTGTAAAATTGTATGAAATGTGCCAGAACCATTACAGTTACCACCACAGCCTCTTTTATTCCTTGCACTGGCAATAAGAAGACCATTATTCCAGCCCAATGCAGCCTAATTATTAATGGTACCTAGTCTGACAGCTGAGGGTGTGGAAAAAGTGGGTTAATAAACACAAATAAAAACTGCTCTTCACCTACTCCAAAGGAATCTGGTGGAAACGACAATAATCCGAGAAAAAAAGTGCATTCAGTAGTCGGGGGAACAATTTTTTATCTTCTTTATGAAACATGACCAATAATACTAAAGCTGTTAAGGGATATGGTCAAAGTCGGTTAGATGGGATTAGGTCACATTCATTGGTTTAGCAGGTTCAAAGGGTTAATTGGCCTCCTAATGTTCTGATGTTGCCAAGGCCAAATTGACTGCCCAATGTGGACTTTCTTCTCGAGCTGCTGCAGCTCCTATGGTATCAGTGCTCCCTCAATGGTTTTAGGTGTTCTTATATCACGTCTATGCTGGTGCTGGCTCTTCAAACAGAGCTCCCTACACCAATCCCATTGACATGCCTTCTATACACGTCCTTTTCAAATACTTCTCCACATTTGATCTCTGCCTCAATAGTCAATGTGGCAAAATCCTCTCGCCCACTTTAAATCACAACGTTGCTCATAATGTTACCCACACTCCTGCATCTCACCCCGGCACACACACCAACTCTTCATACATGATTGTGTATCTGCCGGGAATGCACTCGAAGGAAAGGAGGGTGTTGTATTGCAGGTAGAAGTTAGGTGCAGGGCTGCAATATAGCGAAGGATTACTCAGGAATAAGAAAACATTGGCATGCGATTGCAAGAGTTGAATGAGGTGTGTGCCCAGGCCAGAGCAAACTTTACAAAGAGCAGGAACATCCCACCTTCAATTTATAACTGATATAAAGCTGGTTTTATTTCATCATGAGATTGAAAATCATTTCATTGTCATAAATTGAATTAATTGATCTTTTTCCTTGGTGTATTTTGTGGGATCTTGCTTTGTGCAGATTGATTACTGTGTTTGCGTAGTTAGCAACAATGACTGCATTTCAGAAGTACTTAATTGGCTGTAATTTTGGGACATGAGTTACCATGAAAAGTGCTATATAAGTGCAAGTTTACTCATTCTTTTTTAAATGGATGTCAATTAATTTTCATCTCAAAATTTTCTTCCGTTTAATAGATTTAAGCAACAATAACCGAGAAATTACTGTGAATGATATTGGTGTTTATTGTGTTCATGTTAGCATTGCTCTGTCTGCTATTTTATTGATAGGCATGGGGCAGAATTTAACCCAGCCAGCCATGGCGAGAAACATGGTGGCTGGGCCCACAATCACGCGGGAGGTCGCATAACAGTTTGCCGGTGGCTGGAAAGCCTCCCGCAATTAAGTCAGAGGCAGGAAGGAGCCAAGGCGTGCAACTTGCCTGCTCATGGTGGGATGCCAATTAGGCTCATTAATGAGCCACTTGATACCAATTATCTCCTGAGTCTACTGGAATTCAGGGATTAAATGGGAGTCACATGTTTCTCCACTGTCTCTCAAAAGCCACCAGCATGAGAAGCAATTGGTTCCCAATTAAGGGACCCGGTATTGAGAAGGGAAAGGGAAAGCCACTCTTTTCCTTTGCCTCCAACCTGCCACGCCTCCCCGTGACCTTCATTCGGCCCTGCTCATCTGAGCCCAACAGTGATCCTTGGTGAAGTCCTTGGAGCATTGCCAGCAGCACCCACTGCTCCTGGTGACACTGTTGCGAATGTAGAACTACCAGCCTCTGACCAGCAGCTCTTTGTGGGGGGAGGGGGAGGGGGGAGGGGGGTGTCGCGGTAGGATTTCCACCCCAGGATCCTAAATCCTGTGGGAATCCTGTTGCTGACCAGTTAAGTGCTTGATTGGCACTTCCATTGCCCCCCTCCCCACAGAAGCGACAAGGAGGTCCCACCGGTTCTCCAACTCGCACTCATTAAACCCCTGTTATTATGTGTTTAAAGTGGACTAAAGTCTCTATTAAAATGATAAATGTCATGGGAATAGGTCATTTGCTAATGTCGCCAACATTAATTCCTCGACTTAATTTTAACTCCAGCAGACTATAGACTATCCAGAAATACAGTGACGGAGTAGCCAAACTATGTTTCTATCCCTTCCATGCCTTTTTGCAAAGTCATTCGCAGGATGTGGGCATCATGGCAATTGTTGTCCATTCCTGGTTGCCCTGAGAATATGGTGTTATGACTGGTCCCCGGGTGAGGTCCCCCAAATTGTTATGCTCTTGGGTGAGGATTGATGAACTGGCTCCTCTTCTATTTCAACCCCCTCCAGGTTAACTTAAAAAGGATCACTTCCCTCATGGATACCTTTTCCCAGTCCAAATGTATTTATGCTTTAGAAGGAGCTAATTTAACCCGGCTTTCTTGAGCCAAAGAAAGAGTAATTTTATTAGTTACTGAAAACCTAAGAAAAAATAATAAAAACACAAAACACATACACATAGATTAGAAATGAGAAGTTGAGTCTAAAAATAAAACTTTTTAAAAATATACAAATCAGTCTTTGGCTCGTCTGTGGGGGGTAGATAGTGAAACGGTACGACTTGCAGCTTTTAAGTTAGGTGATTCCAGTAGAGTTGACTTTGGCAGTTGAGCAGTTGGGTTGGAGACACTTGGTTCTGCAGGTTAGCTAAAGGAGTTGTCCTGTTTCCTTTTTGACTGTGGCTTTGCTGACTTGTGACTTGCCTCCAGCAACAGAGAGACTTTTTTTAACTGCAAGCTGCAAGGATACCTTGTTGATGATCTTCAGCTGTGACCTTTACAGCGCTCCATAACTATAACACCAGAACTAGCACACATAGATCAGGTTTGCAGCTGGATTTGTAACCCCTTTTCTTGTGTATTTCTGGAAGGGAACCATGAGAAGGGAAACTCAGACCATTTCCACATTCTGAGATAGAACTCAACAGGAAATGGTTCCTGCTGAGATGGTAATCAGACTCCATTGTCTCTGCAACCACAGGAGATCAGAGTTCAGTCTTTTGCATTGCATCTCTCCCTTTTAAGTGTCTCTGTCTAAAGTAGGTGTTGTCACCTTTTAGGTGCGACATTCCATGTTCTCTGGACTAGTTGGTCAAGTGTAATCCACATAGGAATTTTCCAGCAAGTGGTTAACTTTACATTCCCAGCCAGCTTCTGCTTGTATGCCCTTTTTAAAACAAAACACATGTCTTCCTCAATAAACTCAATATGCCCGTAAGTATTTCAGGCTGTGATCTGCTGTCATGACAATGATGATGGGCCGCCTTGAGTTGCAGCAGGCAGAGCCTTGATACAACTGCGGAACCTGCTGTGTCGCTTCAGAAGGCAATGAAGTGTCAACCACATTGCTTTGGAACTGGGGTCGCATATCAGCCTAGATTGTGTAAGGACAGGTTTCCTTCACTAAAAGGACATTAGTGAACAGTGTGAGTTTTTCCAACAATCCAACAGCTTCAATGCCATTTTTATTAATACAAGCTTTGCATTTCAGATCGTTTGAACTGAATTTAATTCTCAAATTTCTACAGTGGGATTTGAACTTGCGTTCTCTGAATTACGAGTCCAGTTAAATAACTATACTATCATAGCAGTCATGAAAGCTAATTTACAGGCAGTCATGGAAAAATAGGCTCAATTTGCATGTGGCCCTGCCCACCATGAATATTGTGGGCTCCTGGTTTATTCGCTGAAAACGCACCAGTACAAATTTGTGCTTGTCTCTGACAATTGGGTGGCTGCAGTTGACATGCACAATGGCCTAGGGGCGAAGCAATCCCACAATCAAGAGATTAGATTGAAGTTCCGCCGTCCTGTCACATCCAGTGATGAATTGTGGTTGACAATTAAACAACTGATAAGAAGAGGAAGTTCTACAAACACCCCAATGATGAGGGAGCCTATCCTGTCAGTTCAAAGACAAAGGTGAAGCCTTTGCTGATTGGGTAATTCATCTCAGCTTCCTCCTGAGGTCCCCAGCATCACTAGTCTTCAGTCAATTCAATTTGCACCGTGAGATATCAAGAAATTGCACTGGATGCTGATCCTGGGCCCTGAGAACATCCGGGCTATCATACTGAAGACTTGTGCTCCAGAAGTAGTCGGTCCCCAGCCAAGTACAGCTATAGCACTGCCATCTACCTGACAATGTGGAAAATTGCCAAGGTATGTCCTGCCCACAAAAAAAGGGACAAAATCAATCAGTAAATTACTGACCCATCAGTCCACTCTCAAACAATAGCAAACTGATGGAAAGGGTCCTCGAAGTGCTATCAAGAGGCACTTACTTAGCAATAACCTGTTCACTAACACTCAGTTTGGGTTCCACCAGACTGCAAGAGCAGGTCAGAGACTGAGAATTCTATGGCAAATAACTCACCTCCTGGTTCCCCAAAGCCTGTCCACTATCTACAAGCCACAAGTTAGGAGTGTGATGGAATACTCTTTACTTACCTAGATGAGTGCAGCTCCAACAACACTTAAGAAGCTCGACACTATCCAAGACAAAGCAGCCCGCTTGATTGGCACCCCTTCCACCACCTTAAACATTCACTCTCTCCACCACTGATGCACAGTGGCAGCAGTGTGTACCGTTTACAACAGGCTTGTCTGACCTTTTCAATTGGGCGGGTGTTTGGCCAGTGGGTGGGGGTGGGGGCTGGGGGTGCGCTTTTCAATTTTTCTCACATTCGATGGGCCAATGAGCAACTTTCAGAAAAACAAGGTTTGGCACAACATTAAACATGAATTTCAAAAAAAAGCTGACGTATGAAAATAAGCAACTTGTTGAACAAAAAAAAATCACAACAGTAAATTGATTTATGACTCTCTTAAAAAAATTAATAGGACTATTTGGATGTGAAAGGGTGGGAGTGTGTGTGTCCAGCTCACTCCCAGTCTCAGGGTGCTCAATTACTCTCACCCGCTCTCAGTGGTGAGGGTGAGAGTGTCTGTCGGTGTGTGGGGGTGAGAACCCTTAGACTGGGGGTGAGCCAGGCATATTCACCCCTCCCACTGACCCCCCCACACCCCTGCCCCGCCCCACCATGCTCTCTCTCTCACACACACACACTATCACCCTCTCTCTCTCACACACACACACACTCTCACCCCTTCTCTCTCTCTCACACACACCCTTTCTCTCCCTCTCTCTCATATTCTCCCTCTCTCTCACACACACACGCACAGACACTCTCACCCTCTCTGTCCCTCTGACACACAGACACACTCAGACACCCTCTTACCCTTTGCTCAGACACATTCACCCTCCATCTCTTCGACACACACACTCACCCCTCTTTCTCTCTGACAACCACACCTTCTCTCTCTGACACACACACACACTCGCCCTCTCTCTCTCTCACACACACTCTAACACTTTCTCTCTCTCACACTCTCTCACACACAGACATACACACACACTCATACATACACATTCACCCTCTCTCTGACATGCACGCACACACAATCACCCTCTCTGACTCATACACACACTTGCCCTCTTTCTCTCCGACAGACACACACACTCACCGTCTCTCTCTCTGAAACACACACACACTCACCCTTTTCCTCTGTTTGACACACACACACAAGCTCACCCTCTTTCTGATAGACACACACATGCAGTCTCTCTCTCTGACATAGAAACACATATACTTGCATTCTCACTCTCTCTCTCACACACTCTCTCGCTCTCTCTTTCTCACCGTCGCTCTGACTCACACACACTCGCACTCGCTCTCTCTCTCTCTCACACAGACACACACTTGCCCTCTGTCTCTCTGACACACACACATATACACGCACCCTATCCCCCTCTCTGACACACGCACACACAATCTCACCCTCTCTCTCCCACACACACACTCTCACCCTCTCTCTCCCGCACACACACTCTCACCCGCCCTCTTTCAGACAACTACATAACCACCCTCACTCACTCAGCCACCCTCACTCACTCACTCACTTACCTTCACTCACTCACTTACCCTCACTCACCAAATCAGGTGCGATGAGAGTGGAAGAGAGGCCTGGAGTGTGACCTGAAGCCTAGTGGCACCCGAACCCGAGCGCTGACAGCTGGTTGATTGCAGGGCAGGACTGGGGGTATGGTGAAGGGACCAGGGGAATCCGACTGGAGTGCAGGGAACACAGCTGGAGCCGAGCCAAAGTACTGAAAGCCGGGCGGTGAAAATGTGGTGAGCTGAGAACCCGCGTGCGCACTCCAGAGTTGCCAGTGTTCACTGTTCCTCCAATCACAGCCTGGTTCTCTTCCATGTTTGCTGCTGATAGATTCAATAATGAACCTATCAACAGCAAATGCAGGAGAGAAACAGGCTGTGATTGGAAGAGCCATCCCCTGTAGAAATCTTCAGACTCATTGACCCGTCCTACTGGCATTTACACCAAACGGCCCGGGGGCCACTTGGCAGCGCTTTGCGGGCTGCATTGCCACGGGCTGGGCAAGCCTGATCTACAAGATGCACTGCAATTCCTTCAACAGCACCTTCCAAACTCACGACCTCTACCACCTAGAAATTCAAGGGCAGCAGATGCATGGGAACACCACCACCTGCAAGTTCCCTTCAAAGCTGCAAACCATCCTGACTTGAAATCATGTCACCATTCCTTCACTATTGTTAGGTCAAAATCCTGAAACACCCTTCCCTAAAGCACTTCAACTGTATCTACGCCAGATGGACTGCAGCAGTTCAAGTACGCAGCTTATCACCACCTTCACGAACGACAATCGAGTTGGGTAACAAATGTAGGCCTTGTCAGCGACACTCTCATCACATGAAAGAATAAAAAATAACAGGACCACTTGGCTCCAGACCTCATTAGAGCCATGGTCCACACGTGAACAAAAGAGATGAATTCCAGAGGTGAGGTGAGGGTGACTGCCCTTGGCATCAAGGCAATGTTTGATCGAGTTTGGCACTGAGGAGTTCTCACAAAATTCAAGTCAATGGCAATCAAAGGAAAAACTCTCTACTGGTTGGAGTCATACATAACACACAGGAAGATGGCTGTGCTTCTTGGAGGCCAATCATCTCAGCTCCGGGACATCACCCAGGAGTTCCTCATATTTGTGTTCTAGGCCCAAACATTTTCAACTACTTTATCAATGATCTTCCTCTATCATAAGGTCAAAAATTGGGATGTTTGCTGATGCACAACGTTCAGTACCATTTGTGGCTCCTCAGAAGCAGACCATGTCCCTAAGCAGCAAGGATCAGGAGAAGGTTCAGACCTGGACTGATAAGTGGCAAGTAACATTCGTACCACAAAAGTGCCAAGCAATGTCCATCTCCAACAAGACAGAATCAAACCATCTTCCTTTGACATTTCAGCATTATCATTGCTGAATACACCACCATCAAAATCCTGGAGGTTACTGCTGTTCAGAAAGTTAACTGAACCAGCTGTTTAAATGCTGTGGCTACAAGAGCAGCTCAGAGGTTGGGAATTCTATGATGACTTTTTGACTCCCCAAAGCCCATCCACAACTACAAGACACTGGTCAGAGATGTGATGGAATACTCCCCACTTGCCTAAGTGAATGCAGCTCCAACAACACTTAAGAATCTTGACATCATCTAAGACAAAGTAGCCCGCTTGATTGGCACCTCATCCACCACTTTAAACATTTACCCCCTCCACCACCAATGCACAGTGGCAGCAGTATGTACCATCTACAAGATGCACTGCAACAACTTGCCAAGGCTCATCTTCCAAACCTGCAACCTCTACCACCTAGAAGAAGACACATGAAAACACCACTATCTGCAAGCTCTCCTCCAAGTCACTCTCCCATACTGGGTCAGAAATATATCAGTTGATCTTTCGCTGTTGCTGGGTCAAGATCCTGGAACTCCTCTCTCCACCCCCCCAACAGCTGTTACTTACCACTTATCAATCCAGGACTGAACCTTGTCCTGATCTTGCTGCTTAGGGACATGATCTGCTTCTTAGGAGCCACAAGTGGTACTGAACATTGTGCATCAGCAAACATCCCAATTTCTGACCTTATGATAGAGGAAGATCATTGCCTAAGTAGTTGAAGATGCCTGGGTTTAACGACATCACATGGACAACAGCAATTGAGGGCTCACCACCACTTTCTCAAACACAATTAGAGGTGGGCAATAAATTCTGGCCTAGTCAGCGATACCCACATCCCATGAACATGAATAAAATATAAGGACATCTCTTGCATCCCAGGATCTTGTGGTTCTTCCACACAAACCTTATAATAATCTGCTCCAGTAATGAAACACCGTTCACCTTGTGGCAATCGATCTCTGTGACTGAGAGGCAGCAGGATGCGATATTGCGCTCTTTATTTGTGAGTCTTGAATGGTGCTATGCAAGTGTACTTTCTGTTGTTCTGAGGCTGGACAGAACTGGTGGAACATCCAGGAGAGGCTCGTGTCCCTTCTGGAGTTGTTATGGATTCTGCAGGAGTTAAAAATTAATCTCCGAGATATTTTCCAAGCAAAACCCAGGAGAAAAATCTTGTTGTCATTTGGTAAAACAGAACCCTGAGTTAAGTGGACTCTGATTGGTAGAGGTGTTGCTATGGAGAATGCACAAGTGATGGTGACTGACAATTAACTGCCAAGCATTGTTTGAAATTTGACCAATCAGGGTCAAGATGCCTGGTTTAAAGCATTGCCCTGAGGAATGAGTCAGCAAAAGGTTGTCAATTATTTTGTTTAGCTGAAATAGGTGCAATGTGTGTATGTGTTCTTTCTGTCTGAAAAGAACTGGGCCCTGTGTATTAATATATGTAGTTTCCAGTACATGCAAATGCACCATATTGCAAGCTCAACTGACAATCTTAAATTGGCTGTCAGTGTAATTCCTAGCACATAGAGGATTACTTAGCAAATGTTGTCCAATCGCAGAATCACATCTGATGTTGGACACTGTGTTTTGAGTTTTGCAAGCACAGGCTGGTTGGGTACGGTCAGTACCTTGCCCATTGCGAACAGCAGCTGGATATGCTGCATGATACAATCCAGTCTTCGGGACGTGTGGCCTAAGTACCTAGCATCACACTGGGCACTGAAATTCATATACCACATTACTCATTTGTGAGCTAGGCAGAACATCTTTTTGGCTTGATGGCAGCACCTGTCAGTGGCGAATACCACTCGTGTTGCTACTGCATAGTAGCAGCGTGAAACAGCTAGCTTCACCTGTTGCTTAAATTTTTGAGATACTGTGCCCTTCCAGGGTAATCTGAGGTAGACGGGGCACTTCTCAGGGCTGAAAGTGACAGCCTTAGACCCATTCATGAGTTTGCGCGATCAAGGTAGCCATTATCCCACGGGATGCCTTTGATGCGCCTATTTCAGCATCGAGCTTGCATGGTGAGCAAATGGTTCGGGCCCTGCCAATAAGATCAATCTTATAGTGTGTGGAATTGTAAGAATCCCAACGCGCACACTGACCAGTGAAGGTAGGCTTGCGGTCGACTGTGGTAGAAAATACCTGGCAGATTTCATAAACTTGAGCAACAGGTGAAGCTAGATGTTTCACGCTGCTACTATGCAGTAGCGGCATGAGACAGGATGCTGCCATCAAGCCAAAAAGATGTTCTGCCTATCACATAAACGAGCAACGTAGTACACGATTTTCAGTGCCAGTGTGATGCTAGGTATGTAAGCCGTGCATCCCAAAGACTGGTGGATCGTATACGTACATGTGTAATCAGCATGCCCCAGCCATTGTTCACAACAGGCAGGGTACAGACCGTACCCAACCAGCCCGTGCTTGCAAAACTCAAAGCACAGTGTCCAAAATTAGATGTGACTCCACAATTGAACAACATTTGCTAAATCATCCTTGATGTGCTAAGAATTGCACTGACAACCAATTTAAGATTGTCAGTTGGACTCGCAATGTGGTATCTTTGCGTGTACTGGAAGCTACACATATTTATATACAGGGCCCTGTTCTTTGCAGACAGAAAGAACATATGTACACTACACCTGTTTCAGTGAAACAAAATAAGTGACAGCCATTCACTGGCTTATTCCTCAACGCATACCTTGACCAATCAGCGTCAAGCTGTCTGGTTTAAATTTCAAACAATGCTTGGCAGTTAACTGTTAGTCACCATCAGTGGCAACATCTCTACCAATCAGAGTTCACTTGCCAACCAATTAGCACTCTCTTCTCATACAGTATAAATTGTTGTTTTCTGCTAATATTGGAATTCTTGAGTATCCTGATGAATGCAATACAAAAAGCTTCAACAGGTCTCTTTTTTCCCTGCAGTAGAAGGTCAAGTGTTGAAACTTCTAGCATTGGCAACTTCACTTCCATCTGGCCTCCCAATCTTTATGACAGCAAATATTGGGCAGATTAATTCCCCTCCTTTTTCCTCCCCATGCCCATCAGAATTTCTCAGGGTTCTCTGAAAAAGCCCACTGTAAACAGGGCACACCTTCCCAAATTACATTCATTCCATGTGCAAAAAGTTCAGGATTCATAGGCTAATAAACCTTGCTTCAGTTTGCTTCACAATGTGTGAAGTCTGAGGGTGCCCCATGTCAGTGTTTAGTGTGGGAAACCTCCTTTTGATGTTAAAAGAATTAGAAATGCAGGAAATTTGTTACTTTTCCCACTTTCTCTGGTTTGCTGATGGGCTGAGTCTATCAGTCAGAGATTGACAATTTTCATCGCTTAGCTCTAGTGCAGGAAGGAAACAGCTGTGGGGAGGATTGTGAATCAAGTACAAAGCATGCCTGATTCTCTTGTCGAACAGTGTTGTTTGCCCACACTTTCAGAAGGTGAGAGAAAACGGCATCAGAATCTGAAAATGAGAAGAAAAAGATCAAGATGCTAGCAGAGAAATGTTTAGTAGAGTAGAGTATAAATCAAGGGGTAGTGTTCATAGTCGTAGAGGTCTACAGCACAGAAAAAGGCCCTTTGGCCCATCGAGTCTGCGCCGGTCAAACAAGTACCTAACTATTCTAATCCCATTTTCCAGCACTAGGCCCATCACCTTGTATGCCAAGGCATCGCAAATGCACATCCAAATACTTCTTAAATGTTATGAGGGTTTCTGCCTCTACCACCCTTTCAGGCAGTGAGTTCCAGATTCCTACCACACTCTGGGTGAAAAAGTTCTTCCTCACATCCCCTCTAAACCTCCTGCCCCTTACCTTAAATCTATGCCCTCCAGTTATTGATCCCTTCACCAAGAGATTATATATATATATATATATCCTCCTGTAATCTAAGGCTATCCTCTTCACTATTTACCACCCCACAAATTTTTGTGTCATCCGCGAACTTACTAATCAACCCTCCTACATTCAAGCCTAAATCATTTATATATACCACAAACAGCAATGGACCCAACACCGATCCCTGAGGAACCCCAGTGGACACAGGCATCTGGTCACAAAGACACCCCTTGACCTTCACCCACTGCTTCCTGCCACTCGGCCAATTCTGGATCCAATTTGCCAAATTGCCTTGGATTCCATGGGCTCTTACCTTCTTTATTAGTCTCCCATGCGGGACCTTATCAAAAGCCTTGCCAAAGCTTTTGTACCTTGCAATTAACAGACCGTTGGTGATATTATCAGACAAAGACTTTGCAGGCAGAATCTTCCATTCTGGGGTCTAAATTTGGTGATGGGCACAGAAGTGGAGTGATTTCCATGGGGAGCGGGGCGAAATGGCTGACCATGTGCAACCTTGTGCTGTCCAGCTCGTCAAATATGCATCTGCGAGGAGCTTGCAGATTCTTGCAGTGGGGGCAGGCAGGAAGTCGCTGCCCCTGCTGTTACCTCATGGGGTCAAAGGTCCAGGCACCATATTAAAGGACGCCCAGACAGCCTGCACTATCCCTTCCAGCTTTGCCCATCCACTGCTCCACCTGTCCCTGCTAACTCTTGCTCCCTTTCTTGGTCATGCTCCACGTAACTTGTACTGCCACCACCCGGTCTCAAGCGTAGGCTGGCACTTACAGACACTCCCCAAAGAGGACAGTGCAGCAGCAGCTCACCGTTAAATCATGGAAGAATACCTTGTCAAGTGCACGCCACTCATGTGCAGTCATAAAATTGAGCATTCAAATTTCTCTGTGGTGGGGAATTCAGTTTAGAGAGGGAACTTAATTCTGCTGAGCTGGCCTTTTAATGAGCGCACATAACATGCTAATGCATGCAAAAGGGCTTTCCGACATTGCTTGTCGGGAAAATCAACCCGCCTTTATGGTGCCAAGAACATAATTGCTAAAGCTCATCCCGCCATCAGGAATTTTTGGCCTCACACCAAATTAAGTACCCCTGTCCACCAAGCTTTCCACTTCCCATGTGACCAGAAGATTCTGCCCTGCCTATTCCTCCATTAGTAATCCTCTTTCTGAGGCGTTAAGCCTCTGCTAAAATCAAGGAAAGCATTCCACGCAGAAGACTTAACATTGCATCCCTTGCCCCTACCTAACCCCTACCATCTAAAATACCTTTTAGCAGCGTATAGAATAATAAAATCTTCTAGCCATTTGGCCCATCATTCCTGTGGCATCTCTTTTAAAGACCTATCCATTTAGCCCCATTCCCCCCCTGCTCTTTCTCCATAGCCTTGTAATCTTCTTCCCTTCATTTATCCAATTCCCATTTGGAAGTTACTATTGAATCTGCTTCCACCACCCTTTCAGGAGTTAGCAATGCCTGGACGAGTTTACATTTTTGGAGTGAAGATGTGTACAGAGAATAACCAAGCAGAATATTAGCTTTTAGGGAATTGAGCATGGGGCATGGTAATCTTAAATGCGTTGACATGGAAGCTGTTTTTCACTTCTAAAGTTTGCATGTGTTTGTTTCTATAAGGTGCAGAATCCTTTGGATTGTTTTCATGTACAATAAATGGAGAAGAAAGAGATCAAACACACAGAGCAGTATTCAGGTAAGAACCATTCCACTTAGCAACTACAGAAGGAGGCCATTCGGCCCACCATCCCTGAACCCGTGCTAGTATTTAGCTAGCACTACAGACTCCAATCCCATTTCCCAGCCTGTAGGTTAACTTGCTACTGCTTTCATTGCTTTTTTTTTTTGAGGACATCTTCAAATTAAATACACGCCTCACCATAATTTATTTATCTGAAACCCAGGGCCTGACATCGTCCGTGATGTTCCTCATGACATCAAAACATTGCCGGTTGGTTGTGAATTCAAAGAAGAGCAGGAGAATTCTCCCCTGTGTTGTGGCCAGTATTTGTCCCTGAACCAATATCACTAAAACAGATTATCTGGTCATTATCACATTGCTGTTTGTCAACCTGCCATGTTTCCTACATTAGGAAACATTGTAATGTTATTTAATTGGCTGGAAATCTCTTTAGGATGTCCTCTATAGAAATTGAAGTTCTTTCTTTATTACTCTGAGGCCTGCCAGAGCATTCAGTATGCAGGGAAGTTCAACCCAAAGAACCATCAGCAAGATTCCTCATTAGTATTAGGGCCACGAGGATACTCATTACCCCGGTTAGAAACCACACAATTGCTCAGCTGAGGAGAATGCCATCTGCCCTACTTCCTTCAGTAAGGATCTCACTCACTATCTCCTTCAAGATAAATTGGTGGTTCTTGAAATTTTTCTTCTAAGTGGTCAGTACTATGTCCCTTTATCACCTAGAGCAGCTTTTGGGAACTGGTTACAGATTTCCAGTGTCTACCAGGGGTAATTGCCCCAGTACTACAGAAATGGTTATGATCCATATCTCTGTCTCTGCCTTTAGTGTGGCATTCATCTCCCTCCATTGAACTGGTGTCATATATTTAACCATATGCTTCTAAAGTTATAGAGAGATTGCTTCAATCTGCCTGAGTGGGCTGACAAAATGACTGTATATTTATATCTATCTAAATGTATATTTATATCTATCTAAATATATGAAAACATTAAGATACTTCCTTTCTGCACAGCTTGATTTCATGTCATATTTTTGACGCACATTTCAGGGTAGATTTAGACTACTCATGACTGAAAGAGAGCTGGCATCTCTACTTTGAAGTAAAAGTTGATTTTCAATCACCCATTTTACACATATGCACCAAATCTAAACCTCTCTCCTTTATGTCATCTTCATCCATTATAAATTCTTGTAACCATTTATAATGATTTTGCTGCTGTAAATTCATTTTCATTGCATTAGCTGATCACTCATTACCACAACTCACTCAGAATCCTTTCTGGATTTTATTAACCATTATTTTGCTCACTAACTGAAATTTCTAATATCCCAAATAAGTTTTATTTCAACAATCAAGGAAATTATATAGTGCAGAAAAACTTGAAATCCATTGGATCTTTTAATGTCTTAGTTGAGTTTTCACTTGAAAGACCCAGGCAGTTCCAAAAGCCAGACCTGGATTTTATGGGATTTTTTATTTCCTTGGGGTATTTTTCTGATTGTCTGCTGTAGCTATGCTGGAAAATCAAGAGAAACCCTGGAGAAATGACGTTAATGCCACTTACATTGTCCCGCCATGGATTCCGCACATCATCTGCTGAAGCTATGAAGAATGATCAGGAGAATTCCCCTGGAAACCCAGCCCCGAAATTTTGCCTAATGTTTTCCCCCAGATCAGTGACCCTGAGCTGAATATGAAATCTGTGGTTGAACATATGCAGCGTACCTGATTTCCAGTGCACCTTAGTTAGCCACACAAATAGAATATTTTCTTTTCCCCAAAACTTACTGCATAAACATTTTTAAACATATTTGAACAAAAGCTTGAGGGGACAGTTCTCCAAATCTTTATTCGATTAAATTTAGGCTGAGGTTTTTTAATATTTTGAACAGGGAGGCTCTGTGTATTTTTAAAATAAACTGTCTGTGTGAGTGAGAAAAATACATTCTACTGAAGATGTACCTATCTTTTTTTAAAAAGCAAAAACTGCTGGAAATAGCAGATCAGGCAGCACCTGTGGAGAGAGAAAAGCAGAGTTATTGTTTCAAAGTTGATGATGTTCTGACAAAACATTAACTATTTCTCTCTCCACAGATGCTGTTTGACCTGTTGAATATTTCCAGCATTTTGGGTTTTTATTTCAGATTTCCAACGTCTGTAGAATTTTGCTTTTGCACACGTCTTAACATTTGTTTTGTGTTCTCGAAATTTCAGAAAGCCCATTAAGCAGAGAGAGAGAGACAACAGGGATAATTTTCACCTTTGGTGGCATTTTAAAGTTTGTACTTTAAAATATCTCCGTTTATTAAGATTACTACTTAAGTGTGCCAGAAATAAATTTAAGATTTATCCTTGATCTGAACTGGATAAAAAGCTCCCACCAATTACTCATCGGTTAGCTTCTTCCCTTATGCTGACATCGCTTTAAGTGTTTTTCTTCCTGATGCTCAAATTCCTTTATCTATTAAATTTTATTTAAATTTCCTTTATCAGATGCTAAAAACACTAAACACACATATATTTATATTGATATTTAACTTTTATACCTAAAGGCCCAGGTTCTGCTGTTCCTCCCTCTCTTTTGATTTAGGTGTGATGTCACTTTTTGAATTTTCCCCCACCTCTGGTTTGGTCTTTGCTGTCCACTTCCCATGCTGCTTTTAAATACACTGCTCTCCCAATGAGCTTTTCTGTACTTCCTTGATTACAGTGGTTCAAGAAGGTGGCTTATCAAGAGCATCAATAAATGTTGGCCTGGCCAGCAACTCCCACATCTCGCAAATGGATAAATAAAAATAAATATAAATAGAGACTATTGTAACCAGCATTGGCACTTCATGGCGCTCTTTTACAAGTACATAATATAACTTGAGCTGCGGTTTGCAGTCTTCCTCACCAGTTAAAGGAGATCTAGCACAGAGATTACTTATTACTTTGGTTACCTTTGAAATGAGTCATGAAATAAACCACATTAAAACTAACTCCTTGTTGAGGATTGACAACATTCAGGTATAGGAAGTTGATGCTCAGTGAATTAATATTATTCATTCATTGAGAAAGCTGTGTAATTATAAATGTGACACGGATAACTGTTTCCTGTGTCACATCAGCGTGTTTGCGTGCACTATGTTCATAACAGTGCAGGGTGGAAATTATAATCGGTATGCTTCTTAAAGCCTGTGATAAAATAACACAAAATTAGAATGACAACTTTGATATTGTAATATATTGCAATATTTTCTCATTGATCACTTAGAGCCTTTTTACCTCATTCTACGTTAGTTTGACAGAGGCTTTAAGTGTTTGTACAAGAACAGGGCTGATTGCAATTTCCACCACTATGTCCAAAATCACGACATAATAAAGCTATAGGATGATTAAGGCAAAGAGCAAAGTAATAGATTGTGGAAAATAGCTAATTATCTGGGATGAGGATGGATCTGGGGAAAGTAGCTGAATGGGAATATTTAAAAAGGCGATCGAATGAGTTCAGGATAAAAACATTCAACTAAATAACAAAAAACACGTTACTCAATAACAAAACCCCTTATGTGAGTAAAGAGATAAAGGTAAAACTGAAACTAAAGAAAAAGGCATACACTGAAAAAGGCTTGCATTTATGCAGCACCTTTCCTGACCGCAGGACATTCCAAAGTGCTTTACAACCAATCATGTAGTTTTTGAAGTGTAGTTGCTTTTGTAATGTAGGAAATGTGCAAGCCACTCTGTGCACAACCAGCAATATAATAACAACTAGATAATCTGGAGGTTTGTTTTAGTGATGTTGGTTGAGGGTTAAATATTAGCCAACCTACCAGTGAGAACTCCCCTGCTGTTCTTCAATATAGTGCCAAGGGATATCTCACATTCACTTGTTGTCACATCTCAACCTAAAGACAGCACCTTAGACACTAATTTTTGTGTTCAATTCTCTTCATTGGGACCTGGACCCACAACCTTCTAACTTAGAGGCAACATCACTAGCCATTGATCCATGACAGACACAGCTTTGTATATAAACATAGATAATGAAAGAGAGGATGTACTTTGATTCCTAAATTTAAATCATGATGTAAATGGTAAAGAACAGTGGTCTGAACACTAATTCCTATAGGACATCACTTCCCATCTCCCAGCAGTCTGAATAACCATCTTTAATCTCTAATCTCTGTTTTCTGTATTGTAGCCAATTTGCTACCCATTCTACTTCTTGTATCCTGGCTCCGTGTGCTCTGACCTTAGTCACTAATCTACTGGCAGTAAACCGTTGGCCTGTTACTGTGCTGTAAATTCTATTATATTCTACCTAAAAGGGTACATGGTTTCACATTGCTAATGATGTTATGAGCTGTAATTTAGCAGACTGCGGTAGTACTGTAAGTCACAGACACTTAACCTTGGAGAATGTGCTCTTAACATTACACTGTGATACAAATGTGTGAACAGTTGATGCTTCCAGCCCACTCCTCTCACACCATCCCCTCTCTCTGCTGTTTTAGTGGAGGAGTTAACCCATTTGAGAATTGGGTTAATTCTGGGTTTAAAATAGGAGAGAGAGAAGTTTGAGATGAACACATTAGCATTTGTGTACGAATATCCCACGGTGTAATTTCAAATTTTTGTGTATAATTGGGATCACACGTAACATGTGTAATGATTAATTGGAACTGTCAGTAGATTTGCTTTAAATAATTAAACCAGCAGCTAATTATAGCACCCCATAGTCTGCAGAATTAATACTAATGCCGAGTGGCTAATTTTAATGCCTTGGTTGGCTGTGTCACAAATGTCAGAAAGTTATGAGTTCAAATTCCATTTTAAGATTTGAGTATATCATACAGATTGGCTCAAGGTCCTATTTGCTGGTTCAGGCAGGTGGAATTAAGCAATACTATGACACTATATGAAGTAGCAGTGGGCTTTCTCCTGCCTAATATTTCTCCTTGAAGCAAAAGCATTAAAATTAGGCTAATTGGTTGGTTGTTCCTTTGATGTTGGTGGGATCTTGCTGTGCACAAATTAGCTGCCATGCTTACCTATATAACAACTGTAATTATACAGAATTATAGAATGGTAACAGCATGGAAGGAGGCCCATCGAAAGAGCAGCTTACTAGTCCTGCTCCCCACAGCCCTGCAATTTTTTTTCTCTCTTCTGGTGATTATCTACTTCTCCTTTGAAAGTCAAGATTGAATCAGTAATCAGTATCAATTAGTGTCCGATGGTGCTCCTGTTAAGCACCATGGGATGTTTTACGACATTAAAACTGCTATATAAATGGGAGTTGCTGTTGACAATGGCCGATGAAAGGGCGGCCCATGCAACAATTCATTCAACAGAACATATCTATACTTCACTTTAAAAAGGTATGGTTAGTGATAATAAAATATCAACACATGCACATGTAATCTGCCTTGATCAATGAAATAGAAGTATCCTGACTAAAAATAGAATTATATATACATTCCCACAAGGCCCCTTGAGTTGCAGTTTACATAGAATAATGATGGGATTATGGAAAACAAATGGGAAAAGGATCTTGTAATACGATGTGTTATGATCCTTGATCTGACCCCCAAGTTTTTGATACGATCCGGTTAGGGACCAGTAGCATTTTTTTCACAGCAGATAAAATTTGATTTTCAAGACATTTGCTAAGAGAAATCGCCACAAGATTCCATAGATTTTGAACAAACAAACATAAACTTTACAAGGTCAAAAAGATAAGACTATTTACAATATCTATCTTATACTCTAACATTCAGGGTTAATATGAGGTACATGTGAATTAACAAGCAAACTGTGTTCGAACACACCACACTGTACAATAAATAGCATGCGACCAAGGCAGATCCCATGGATTTCTTAGCACCCCACCCAGACACCAGTAAACACCGTGTCAACCAATCTTGTTGAAACTCTGTCTCCCTCACGAGCGACTCCACATTTTTCATTTTCGAAGATCAAGACTCTGAATTCCCTCAAAGCTGCTCCAACTCGGGTTACCTCAACAACTGCACACCTCCCAGAGTTTTAATCTGGCCTTCTCTGGATTTCCGATCTGGCCCTCCAGCCTCTACTCACTGGCTCAATTTCAGCTCTTTAAAAGCCAATAGCTGGCACTGCCCCTGGATTTCACCAAGCTCCAATCTCCCCAGCTACACCAAGCTATAAGAGGCTCCCAGGGCTTCCCCTGAGCCCTAAGTCTTACCAGCATGGAGCCACTGATTTTCTGTCACCTTCTCAGCTCTCCAGGACTTCTCCTGAGCCCTAACTGCACAGAGCTCCTGGGACTTCTGAGACCAACTACACAGAGCCAGCTAACAGTAAGACTTCTGCTGCCTGGAGCCTGCTAACAGCAGCACCTTTTCAGTCTAGCCTTTTCCCCTGCTGCAAAACACTCACCACACCCCCAGCAAACACATGGATAAATTGAAACCCTAGAACTTTCTTAAGCTCGACCATCTTCATGACTACGGAGCCTTCCAGGGCTCACTGAATGCTTTAAAATTAATTGTTGCTCTAACTCCCATAACAAAACAACCCTCTGGGCTGAATTTCTTTGCAAGCAGTGTAGACACCTCATCTCCAACTCTCCAGCGAAGAAAGCCCACCTACTTTTATGATTTTCACCTTTCTGGCTGTTAATCCCTTAAGTCAACGTGGCCCCAACCTTTAAGTGTAATATTTTTCAAGTTGCTTTAGTTGCATGTATTCCATTTTCTGCGCTTAAACTTTAATCTTCCCAAAACTAAAAATTACCTCTTAAGATATTACTATGAACCATGAACTAAGTATTTATAACATATGTAATAAAAGGTGGAATGTGACTTAGTCAGAATAAACTATTGGGTCTTAATACAAATGGACTGACTGCGATTTCCCCAAAGGTCGATACTACAGTGCAGTAGTACTGAGGGAATGCTGCACTGTTGGAGGTGCAGTCTTGGATGAGACATTAAAACCAAGGTCCCAACTGCCCTCTCAGGTGGACGGATCCCATGGCACTATTTTGAAGAAGAGCACGGCAGTTATCCCGGTGTCTTGGCCAATATCTATCTCTCAATCAGCATCACAAAAACAGATTATTTTGTTATTACCACATGGGAGCTTGCTGTGCAAAAATGAACTGTTGCATTTCCAACATTCCAACAGTAACTACGCTTCGAAAGAACTTCATTGACTGTAGAGTGCTTTGGGACCTTCAGTGGTCATGAAAAGCAATATGAATGCAAGTCACTCTTTCACTAGCCTACTTGATAAGAAATTTGAATTTGACTTAATGTCCATAATTCAGTAGCCCTGATGGTCTGTAAATTCACTGTAGTTACGATCCACCGTGGTTTTGTTTCATTAAATCCTTTTCTTTCCTTTATGATAGTCTTTCTTGTCACCCTACATAGATTTGTGCCTCGACATGATGATGAACTGGAGCTAGAGGTGGACGACCCTCTCCTAGTAGACTTGCAGGCTGATGATTACTGGTACCATGCCTACAATATGCGAACGGGTGAGAGAGGAATCTTCCCAGCATACTATGCACTTGAAGTCAATGTGGAACGAGGACACTTTACAGGTATTTAGCTCCTCATCAAGGTCAAAGAGTAATAATGCAATTTACTTAAACCAATAAGCACAATGTTAGAAACTTGAAATAAGAAAACTTGGGCAGGTCAGCCAGCCTCTATAGAAAAAAGAGGTTAGCTCAACCTTTCAAGTTGATGAACTTTCTTTTTTGCCGTTGGAATTGTATGCAAACCAATGATTGATTGATTGCAATGGGCCAGGATTTTGCTGGAAAAATAATGACACACGCACTGTTATTAATGAACAAATCAATCAGTAAGTTTGGGGAAGGAGATATACGCTGTGAATGGTGAATTTCCAGAACTTGCTGGTTGATTTATGTCACTCGTTGTTTGCTTTGCACAAAAGAAAACTCACCGTTAGTCTCCCCATTATTTATAAGCTGGATATAACCTTAAACATGCTGCAGAAATGTAAGGCTGGTAATGAACATAAGCATCAGGTTAGCAAGAAGGAAAATTGGGAATCATTTGATAATAGACAATCAAGCTCTCAGCTCAGAAACGGATCAATTTAAAGCATTCAATCTCACTCCTGTAGTGAAAACATGATTTTTTGAAAAATATATGAAGGCTAAAATTATGACTAGTGGTTTCCTAACACACTCCTGTCAAATTGCTCTTAGTGCTACTTTGATACAACCTAGGCTTAATACCCAGGTTAAGAAAGCATGGATAGATGCTTGATTTCAATATGTTAAGTGTTTGCTATCCGTACAACACCAGAAATAATTTCAACCCTTTTGTAATATGTTTCCAGTCATAAAGTCAAGCAATGGTAGAGTTTTTTTTACAACATACTTTCAAATAAATAAATTGATTTTACAGAAATGTCTTTTTTCTTTCTCTCTCAGCAGCAGTAGCAGAAAAGAACGACTGGGTAGACAAGTTTCACCTGAAGTTCCTGGGTTCAGTCCAAGTGCCGTACCATAAAGGGAATGATGTATTGTGTGCAGCCATGCAGAAGGTAAAGAGAAAATAAACCGATAAATCCTGTATCCCGAAAGTTAAAATGAAACTACTTTCATCCCAGACGTAACACAGTAGAAATTCACCTCATACAGACAGTGATGGGAAACAAAGCTCTTGTCTCAAGTTGAGATTTCAGTCATGCATCCAAATGTCTGCCTGGAAACAATATTGTATCATGAAATGTTTCACTCCTTATCTATGTTACCTTATCCAGCCTTATAACCTTCTGTATTCTTTCAATTCTGGCCTCTTGTGCATCTCCAATATGCTTCACCCCACCATTGGTGGCTGGGCCTTCGGCCAAATATACCCTAATCTCTAGAATTCTCTCCCTTAACCTTTCCACCTCTCTACCTCTCTTATCCTCCTTTAATATGTTCCTAAAAACCTACCTCACTGATCAAGCTTTTGGTCATTTGTCTGGTATCTCTGCTGCAGAGAAAAGATATTGGATAAAACCCCAAATCCCCTGGACCTGTTAGCCTATGTTCTAGGGTTCTAAAAGAGGTAGCTGCAGAGATAGTGGATGCACTTATGATTTTCCAAAATTCCCCAGATTCCAGAACAGTCCCAGTAGATTGGAAGTTAGCAAATGTAATGCTGCTATTCAAGGAAGAAGGGAGAGAGAAAGCAGGGAACTAGAGGCCAGTTAGCCTGATATCAGTCATCAGGAAAATACTGGAATCTGTTATTAAGGAAGTCTTTATTAAGGAAGTGCTGGAAGAACTCAGCAGATTTGACAGCATCTGTTGAGCGAGAAACAGAGTTAATTTTTCGAGTCCGTATGACTCTTCTTCAGCTCTGAAGAAGAGTCGTGGTCTCAAAACATTAACTCTGTTTCTCTCTCCACAGATGCTGTCAAATCTGCTGAGTTCTTCCAGCACTTTCTGTTTTTATCTCATATTTCCAGCATCTGCAGTATTTTGCTTTTATCTACGCAGTTCTGGTATACTTTGATTTTCAAAATATATTCAATTAAATGCAACATTAAAGGTTACAGGCTTATAGAGTTGGAAATACTATATTAGCATGGACAGAGGATTGGTTAAGAGACGAGAAGCAAGGAGTAGGATAAATGGGGCATTTTCAACTTAACAGGCTGTGGCTAGTGGAGTAGTGCTAGGGCCTCAGCTATTTACAATGTATAGTAATGACAGAGAGTTTGCTGATGATACAAAGCTAGGTGGGGACGTAAGCTGTGTGATGGACACAGAGATGCTGCAAAGAGATATAGACAAATTAAGATAGTGGGCAACAAGGTAGCAGATGGAGTATAAAGTGGGGTAAAGTGAGGTTATCGATGGTGGTGGTAAGAACGGAAAAGCAGAATATTTTTTAAAACACATGGAACTTGTAAATTTTGGTGTTCAGAGGGGCTTGGGTGCACTCGTACAATGAATGCAGAAAGTTAGCTTGCAGATATGGCAAGCAATTAGGAAGGCAAATGGCATGTTGGCCTTTCTTGCAATGACATTATAGTGCAAGAATAAGGAGGTCTTGCTACAATTGTAAGGGCTTTGGTGAGACCACACCTGGAGTACCGTGTGCAGTTTGGTCACCATATTTAGGGAAGGGTTAACTTGCAGTGGAGGTGGTACAGCAAAGGTTTACTAGATTGGTTCCTGGGTTAACTATGAGGAGGGCCTGAGTAAATTGGATATACGTGTTCTCTAGAGGTTAGAAGAATGAAAGGTGATCTCATTGAAACATTCAAGATTCTGAAGGGATTTGACAGTGTAGACACTGAGAGGTTGCTTCCTGGCTGGGGAATCTACAACACAGGCAGGCTCAGGATAAGGGATCAATCATTTAGTACTGAAATGAGGAGAAATTTTCTCATTCAAATATTTGTTAATCTTTGTAATTCTCTACCAGAGGATTTTGGATGCTCCATTGTTGAACATATTTAAGGCTGGGATAGACAGATAAACAGGTTTCTCAGGGAATCTAGGGATATGGGATGCGAGAGGGAAAGTGACTTGAGGCCATGATCACATTGAACGGCACAGCAGGCTGGAGGGGCTCTTTGGCCTACCCCTGCTCCTCCTACTTACATTCTTATCTCCTTATGTAGCTTGGTGTCAAATGTTTGTCTCATTGCTTTCCTGTGAAGAACCTTGGGACATTTCACTACTTTAAAGGGGCTATATAAATGCAAGTTGTTGCTGTAGATGAAGAGTTCAGCCTGACAGAAGAGGACAATAGAAGCAATACCTATTACGATAATCTAGGATGCACTGCCTGGAAAGAGGATGGAAGTAGATTCAGCAGCACCTTTCAAAAGGAAATTAAATATATGCCTGAAAAGGAGAAATTTGCAGGACTATTTGCAGGGGACTGGAAACAATTAGATAACTCTTTCACAGAGCTGCCACAGGCACAATGGCCCAAATGGCCTCCTGTGCTGTAGCATTCCATGATTCTATATACTTCTTTCAGGAAAGCCAGACAGTTCACATTCAGGATCATGACATGCAGGTTTAATGAAAGATGCTTGGAATTACTTCTTTGAGCCTATAGCTGCAGTGAGATTTTTTTAATATATATTTGTTCATCGAATGTAGGCATCTCTGACTAGGCCAACATTTATTGCTCGTCTCTAATTGCCCTCAAGAAGTTGGTGGTGAGCTGCCTTCTTGAACTGCTGCAGGCCATGTGTGGTAGAAACACACACAGTGCTGTTAGGGATAGAATTCCAAGATTTTAAACCAGTGTAAGTGAAGGAAAAGTTATATAGTTCCAAGTCAGGATGATGTGTGATTTGGAGAGAAACTTATAGGTTGTGGTGTTCCCATGCATTTGATGCCCTTGTCCTTCTAGATGGTAGAGGTTGCAGGTTTGGATGGCTGAAAGGGTGGTTGAATACAGCACATTAAACTCCTTTAAAAAAAATAGACACTTGAATGGGAACATGGTAGAGTTAATACTCAGTAAGGACAAGATCAAATGTGCTGACAGCAAGAAAGATTGAATTTGCATTTATACAGTGCCTTTCACAATCTCATGACTTTCTGAAGTGCTTTACAGCCAATGAAGCACTTTTGAAATGTTGCCAACAATTTTCAGCCAATTCATGCACAGCATGTTCCCCAAACTGCAAATAAAAAAATGATCAGGTCATGTGTTTTAATGATGTTGGTTGGGGTGATAGATATTGGCTAGGCTTCATGTGCATCTAAGTAAGGGAGGAAAATTAAGGAAACAGATATTGGATTAAATTGCTCTTTTAAGATTGACATCTCAACTTCTATCTTTGGTGAAGTCTGAACAATTGTTGCTTTCTTCTTAACAGATTGCAACAACGAGAAGATTGACTGTCCAGTTCAACCCTCCTTCTAGCTGTGTACTAGAGATCAGCATGCGAGGAATTAAAATAGCTGTACAACTCGATGGGCGTGGAGTCTATGAGAAGGTAATTTATAATTTGCCTGTAATGATTGCATTTCCCTTGGAACCACGAAAGTTCACAGCACAGAAAATTCTCATATCGACGTGCACCCCCCGTCAACGTTTTCCATTAGAAGTTCCTATTTCCACATTTATAATGGAAATGACCTTGTTATGATAAAATTGCACAGTTCTCCCAGTGGAGGCATTGAATTACATCTACATACCCAGGTTCAATATTTCCCTCCAGTGATGACATGAGGAAAAAGGCTTTACGCAGTAACTAGTTAGAATCTAGAATGTGCTGAGTGTAGTAGATGCAGATTCAACAATAGCTTTCAAATGGAGTTGGATAAGCACCTGAAGAGAGAATTTTTTACAGGGCTACAGGGAAAGGGTGGCGGAGTTGATTTGCTATTGCAGAGAGCAGGCAGAGATGAGACGGGCTGAATGGCTTCCTTCCCTGCAGTAACCATTCAATGATTCTCGATCCCAACTTCACCTGAAGGCTAGACTTAGTCTTGACTCTCCCAGCTTATTGCCACGTAAGATCAACTAATTAGCAAAAGTTGTACCCTACAACTTCTATTAGCATATCTCCTATGGTGTTGCTTATAGCATGTCAGAGCTTATGTTGTTACCCAATATGGGGATGTTACCAGCAAAGTGTGACTGAGAAAGCCTTATTACTATGTGCTATATTAACCAGTTCCTTTTTGACAGTCATTCATTCTGTGCTTATTTTATATATTCAGTACAAATTCCTATGCCAAGTTTATATTGGAAAGTCTGTGTAAATGGTCATATTGTACTTGCCTCCCATCACTGGTGGCACTGCAGCATCATAAGTGATAGCAAAGTATAATTTGCATGACAACTGTAATGACTTGATGGACCGGCCAGGTTTCAACAAGGAACAGATAAACTTTATTGCAGAGCACTTTTCAGATGCTACATGCTCGATCAGGACTCTTATCAAGAAGCTCCGCCACCCCCGCACCCCGCCCCCCGCGGATTGCCTGCGCTTAGGCCTCATTGGTCAAGCCTCTAAGGACATCATGGCCAGAAATTTTAGCTTGGCGGGTGGGCACGCGCCCAACCCAACTGAGCGTGAAATGACCCGCGGTGATGTCGGGCAAGCATCCCAACATCATTGCGCAGAATTCTTTGGGCAGCGGCTGCGCACCAGAGTCGGCAGTCTGCCTGCCA
The DNA here is from genome assembly GCF_017639515.1 of Carcharodon carcharias. Taxonomy (NCBI): domain Eukaryota; kingdom Metazoa; phylum Chordata; class Chondrichthyes; order Lamniformes; family Lamnidae; genus Carcharodon; species Carcharodon carcharias. Next base: position 31,713,854 of record NC_054476.1, on the reverse strand, counting down.
ACAATTAAAAAGCCTATTAAGGCCATTAACTTATCAACTGTCTTGAACTTTTCACTGCCTCTCCAATCTAACAGTTGATGGGCAAGCAAAAAGCCTAAGTGCTCTTTGCATTTTTTTGGAAACCACATCCACGGGCGGGATGAGGTTTCCAAAAGCAAAGATAAATGAAATAAAAACTTTAATTTTTAAGCAAAAACATGTCCCTGCTCATGTGACAGCAAAGAAGTTACAAGGAGATTTGATAGAGGCCTTTAAAATCATGAAGGGTTTAGATAGGGTAAATCAAGAGAAACTGTTTCCAATGGCTGAAGGGTCACTAACTAGAGGACACAGAGTTAAACGGAGGGAAATCCTTTTTACTACAAGTTGTTAGGATTTGGAATGCATTGGCTGATAGAGTGGTGGATACAGATTCAATAGTAACCTTCAAAAGGGAATTAGATAAATATTTGAAAGAGAGAAATTGTAGGGATCTAGGGAACATGGAAGGGAATAAGAATAACTGGATTGTTCTTTGAAAAAATGAAGGAAAACTTGATGGTCTGAATGGCTTTCTTCTGTGCTGTGCTATCTATGATTCTATAATGTATATATACATTCATTCATTTTATTCAAAAATCTCTACATTGATATAAAGCTACTCAAATAAACAATGTATCTTTGTTTCATTAATTTTGTTTTGAATTTTTCCTGTCATTCATTTTACAGTAATCCCTATAGTTTTTAACCAACATTCCTTTTATAGCCAACACTATGTTAAATATATCAGCAGAATCATACTCTTCACTATTCCTTCCCTATTTATCACGCACACATTGTGCAGGAATTTATGCACAATCATGGAACTTGAGTTTGAAAATATCACAATGATAGATCACATAGTGTCATTTTATTCATTCAAGCAGTGTAGATCAGTGGCCCTTGTAATACATCATGTCCAAACAGGATGAAACAAACTCCTAAATCTCAGGAGAAATGTTTCCAGACTTCAGATGTCACATTTCATAGTGTGTTAATAAACAAAAATCACCCTGGTTTCTTCTAACCTGGTGCTGGAGATTTATTAGCACTCACCAGTCTACATACTTCCCTTACTTGCCGCAGTTAAATTCTGATTGGCCTCATGTTGTGTTTTGAGGATTGACCGGATTCAATAATGCTGCACTTTAGCAGCAGAATAATCCGTTCTACATCCCATGAAGTAAACCTTCTGTCATTATAAAGCAGCACATTGTATGACTGATGATGAGCAATGCCATGGAAGAGTTTGTTCTTATTTGATTAAAAATTATTGTACAAAATAATAAATTTGCAACTGTACAAATGGTGTAAGCATAGCATGTTGCTTTTTTTTAAAATGAATTCTCCTCCTGTCTGTTGTTTTATGACAGGCCAGTAAATGCAGCCACTTCTTTCAGCTGAAGAACGTTTCATTCTGCGGGTATCATCCAAAGAACGCCAAGTAAG